>NC_064647.1:222727693-223044332 GCF_023864345.2 Schistocerca serialis cubense | reverse complement strand
ACACCTGAATTCTGTAGCTTCGCAGCGACATCCGTCGGAAAGGTTCTTGTCAGGGTATCTGTCTCTGTGTAGTTCAGCTCCCTGTGTAACATTTCGCCTACCTTCAACAACAAGAAAAGAAACTTTATGACGATGCAGATTGTAGGAAGGACAGCCTTTACTGTATGCCTACACAACAGTATATAAAAGGACTAAACCACTGCGTCTGGACGAGTTTGTGATCCCGGGCTCAAAGTCAGTGTTGTGTTATGTAATTAATAGCGTTGTGTTTCAGTGAATGGTTCACTGTGATACATTTTTGAATAGGTCTTTAGGAGAGGAAATGAATTACCGAATAAAAAATACAGGGTGCCATTTAAAAAATTCATACCGCTGTTCATATATTCGTAAAAAATAAAGCTACAACGAGGACAATCATGCTGATTCATGTCCCCCTGACGGTAATTAGAACATTTGCTTCAAACATTTTGTAACTTTCGTCTGGACAAACAATTATTTAGGGCTGTCAAGATAAATGGGATACCCTGTGTATACAGGGTGTTACAAACTGGTACGGCCAAACTTTTAGGAAACATTCCTCACACACAAAGAAAGAAAATATGTAATCTGGACATGTGTCCGGAAACGCTTACATTCCATGTTAGAGCTCATTTTATTACTTCTCTTCAAATCACATTAATCATGGAATGGAAACACACAGCAACAGAACGTACCAGCGTGACTTCAAACACTTTGTTACAGGAAATGTTCAAAATGTCCTCCGTTAGCGAGGATACATGCATCTACCCTCCGTCGCATGGAATCCCTGATGCGCTGATGCAGCCCTGGAGAAAGGCGTACTGTATCACAGCCGTCCACAATACGAGCACGAAGAGTCTCTACATTTGGTACCGGGGTTGCATAGACAAGAGCTTTCAAATGCCCCCATAAATGAAAGTCAAGAGGGTTGAGGTCAGGAGAGCGTGGAGGCCATGGAAATGGTCCGCCTCTACCAATCCATCGGTCACCGAATCTGTTGTTGAGAAGCGTACGAACACTTCGACTGAAATGTGCAGGAGCTCCATCGTGCACGAACCACATGTTGTGTCCTACTTGTAGAAGCACATGCTCTAGCAGCACAGGTAGAGTATCCCGTAGGAAATCATGATAACGTGCTCCACTGAGCGTAGGTGGAAGAATATGGGGCCCAATCAAGACATCACCAACAATGCCTGCCCAAACGTTCACAGAAAATCTGTGTTGATGACGTGATTGCACAATTGCCTGCGGATTCTCGTCAGCCCACACATGCTGATTGTGTAAATTTACAATTTGATCAGGTTGGAATGAAGCCTCATCCGTAAAGAGAACATTTGCACTGAAATGAGGATTGACACATTGTTGGATGAACCATTCGCAGATGTGTACCCGTGGAGGCCAATCAGCTGCTGATAGTGCCTGCACACGCTGTGCATAGTACAGAAACAACTGGTTCTGCGTAACAGTCTCCATATAGTGACGAGGTCAACGTTACATTGTACAGCAGCAACTTCTCTGACGCTGACATTAGGGTTATGGTCAACTGCCTCGTCCATTGCAGGTGTCCTCGTCGTTCTAGGTCTTCCCCAGTCGCGAGTCATAGGCTGGAATGTTCCGTGCTCCCTAAGACGCCGATCAATTGCTTCGAACGTCTTCCCGTCGGGACACCTTCGTTCTGGAAATCTGTCTCGATACAAACGTACCGCGCCAAGGCTATTGCCCCGTGCTAATCCATACTTCAAATAGGCATGTGCAAACTCCGCATTTGTAAACATTGCACTGACTGCAAAACCACGTTCGTGATGAACACTAACCTGTTGATGCTACGTACTGATGTGCTGATGCTAGTACTGTAGAGCAATGAGTCGCATGTCAACACAAGCACCGAAGTCAACATTACCTTCCTTCAATTGGGCCAACTGCCGGTGAACCGAGGAAGTACAGTACATACTGACGAAACCAAAATGAGCTCTAACATGGAAATTAAGCGTTTCCGGACACATGTCCACATAACATCTTTTCTTTATTTGTGTGTGAGGAATGTTTCCTGAAAGTTTGGCCGTACCTTTTTGTAACACACTGTATAATCATGCACAGGTAAAATTAAGCAAAGAAAATAGAACATAAGAATATTTTATTCTCTCAGCAAATCAAAGTACAAGCACCTAGAGAATTTAGGTAGACCAAGTATAGCTTTAAAACATACGTAAAATTCCAGTTGTGTAAGCGAAACACTAATGCACGAAGCAGGCAGTGATCCACCAAGTCATTCGAAACAGCATGTTGAAAGTAGCCGTCTTGATCCACACAAGACAAGCGTCTACTCTACAGCCAGTCGAACAAGAGGCAGACGTGAGGCTGTGTTTTACAACCTGCCACTCAGTAAGACAGTTTTGGCGGGCAACGTCCTAGTTGGCTGACACGGGTCAAAGCTCTGTGAGCGACTGAGAGAGATAGTACCTGCAGCCAGCGACCCGATTCCTTGAAACTCTAATGCACATTGCAAATATGATACAAGGCAGCGCAAACAGCATCCTCGGTTTCAGTCTGTTCGAATTCTCCACACAGCGGAATTTTGTTTAGTATGCGACAATAGGAAGATAAGACTCTCCCAAAGTCAAGATGGTTCAAATGGCTCTGAGCACTATGGGACTTAACATGTGAGGTCATCAGTCTCCTAGAACTTAGAACTACTTAAACCTAACTAATCTCATCACACGCCTCCATGCCCGAGACAGGATTCGAACCTGCGACCGTAGCAGTCGCGCGGTTCCAGACTAAAGCGCCTAGAACCGCTCGGCCACCGCGGCCGGCCCCAAGTCAAGAAACACAGCATCCTGACAATGGGACTGCGCCTACTCGTCACCAAGGATTTAGTCTAAATTTATGGTAGCGGTACATGCAGGCCAGAAATGAAAGTGACAGAAGGGGAGCTCCAGATGGACAAGCCTTTAAGCAATATAGCATTTTTGGCGCTCATCGGACAAGTGATGGGCCATTTTTGTTAATATAAGTTCCACTGTTCGGCTGTTGATAAAATATCGATACATCGATATACCTTCTCAAAAATACTGATATATGTAAGTGATATGTACCCCACCGATATATCGGTATCAAAACAACAATATCGAGTGCCCATATATTTATTTTATATTATAGTTTTTTCACAACATGTGGTAGATATTTGATGTCGTTCTTTTGAAGTTGTAGTAGGATATAATTTTACTTTCCCTCTGTGCAGAAGTTTTATTACTTTTTGAGCTTTCAACAAGTCCAGTCTGTCTCTTTTGACCTTGTGAAGCAAATGTATGGGGCAGTAAAGAAGAAGTACGATTGCAATGGGAGGGGGGGGGGGGGGGAGGGGGTAGGCTGTGTGAATGGAGTAACAAAATTTCCTATGTGACGAAATAGCAGGCCAGTTGTGTTAAAAAAAATTAACGCGACTGGTGTGCTATGTTGTCATATCGGCTCTCTTCAAAACAGTTCCAAAATGATGAACGAAAATCTAAATGACAAGATTAGTCTTTGGGATGGGTGGGAACGTCTGAGCGGAAGTGTTCACATAATTGGAGCTCGGCGCTACCAACAGAAAGTACAACATTTAGTTTCAGTACTCAGTTTCGAGATAGCCTCTGCTAGGTCACTGGCGTTGGCAGAAATGAAAAAACAGGGAAGTCGACATGAAGTGTTCGGGACAAATCCGATATGTGAAGAAACTTAACTAGGTATCCATCCGAACCTTCTAGTGTTACCATTGTTAGCGAAGTGGCTATCGCCAAGTGTGAACGTGCATTGTTCCTCTTTCAATTCTTGCTCTAGGATTGAAAGACAGGCTGCTAGCTTGTTGACGAACAGAATATCTAATACTAAATCAGTACTTAAATATACGGATCTAAAACCGGCATTATATTTACAATGTACAAATATTTGTACAGACAGGTACGTTAATATGTTTTTCGTCGATCTAGAGATACTTTTCCTCGATATCCCGAGGGGCAAGAATGCTATTTCTCTAAGTATCAATATACTGGATCCCCGATTCTTTTCAAAAATCACCTCCTAGTCGCCAGGTGGCGTTTGCCGCAGCGGAAAGAGCCCGGAATGTTAATCCGAGGGTCGTGTGGCCGAGTCATAGGTACGTTACTTACAGAACAAATAAACCGCATTAAAGCTCAACATATTGCACTTATTAATATTTTCATAAAAGAGGAGGACAAACAATCCATAACTGTACGATTACTTTGTTCAAGATGAACTATTGCCACCGTGAAGTATTAAAGAGATGCCCGGAAAATGCACTCCGCTAGTGCAACCCCTGTGATGTCTATTTTTGGCGTCACGTATAGAATTTAATCAGAAAGCTTCAAAACTGGCCTAGTGACGAGAGCAAAAAGAAACCACAACCCAAGAACAACGCAACGAAATACACTCCTGGAAATTGAAATAAGAACACCGTGAATTCATTGTCCCAGGAAGGGGAAACTTTATTGACACATTCCTGGGGTCAGATACATCACATGATCACACTGACAGACCCACAGGCACAGAGACACAGGCAACAGAGCATGCACAATGTCGGCACTAGTACAGTGTATATCCACCTTTCGCAGCAATGCAGGCTGCTATTCTCCCATGGAGACGATCGTAGAGATGCTGGATGTAGTCCTGTGGAACGGCTTGCCATGCCATTTCCACCTGGCGCCTCAGTTGGACCAGCGTTCGTGCTGGACGTGCAGACCGCGTGAGACGACGCTTCATCCAGTCCCAAACATGCTCAATGGGGGACAGATCCGGAGATCTTGCTGGCCAGGGTAGTTGACTTACACCTTCTAGAGCACGTTGGGTGGCACGGGATACATGCGGACGTGCATTGTCCTGTTGGAACAGCAGGTTCCCTTGCCGGTCTAGGAATGGTAGAACGATGGGTTCGATGACGGTTTGGATGTACCGTGCACTATTCAGTGTCCCCTCGACGATCACCAGTGGTGTACGGCCAGTGTAGGAGATCGCTCCCCACACCATGATGCCGGGTGTTGGCCCTGTGTGCCTCGGTCGTATGCAGTCCTGATTGTGGCGCTCACCTGCACGGCGCCAAACACGCATACGACCATCATTGGCACCAAAGCAGAAGCGACTCTCATCGCTGAAGACGACACGTCTCCATTCGTCCCTCCATTCACGCCTGTCGCGACACCACTGGAGGCGGGCTGCACGATGTTGGGGCGTGAGCGGAAGACGGCCTAACGGTGTGCGGGACCGTAGCCCAGCTTCATGGAGACGGTTGCGAATGGTCCTCGCCGATACCCCAGGAGCAACAGTGTCCCTAATTTGCTGGGAAGTGGCGGTGCGGTCCCCTACGGCACTGCGTAGGATCCTACGGTCTTGGCGTGCATCCGTGCGTCGCTGCGGTCCGGTCCCAGGTCGACGGGCACGTGCACCTTCCGCCGACCACTGGCGACAACATCGATGTACTGTGGAGACCTCACGCCCCACGTGTTGAGCAATTCGGCGGTACGTCCACCCGGCCTCCCGCATGCCCACTATACGCCCTCGCTCAAAGTCCGTCAACTGCACATACGGTTCACGTCCACGCTGTCGCGGCATGCTACCAGTGTTAAAGACTGCGATGGAGCTCCGTATGCCACGGCAAACTGGCTGACACTGACGGCGGCGGTGCACAAATGCTGCGCAGCTAGCGCCATTCGACGGCCAACACCGCGGTTCCTGGTGTGTCCGCTGTGCCGTGCGTGTGATCATTGCTTGTACAGCCCTCTCGCAGTGTCTGGAGCAAGTATGGTGGGTCTGACACACCAGTGTCAATGTGTTCTTTTTTCCATTTCCAGGAGTGTACATTCCACTGTACATCACCAGTTAACCTCGCCAATATTTGGCGAAGTGGTGCGTCGCGCCTGGTTTGCTACAAATTGTGCGACGTTGGAGAACCTTTATGTATGTGGACTACGTTAATTTTCCCACACAGTATTTAAAACAACCATGACATTGTAAAAAAAACACAACTATAACGTGTGCAAAGCGCTTATGTACGTCTTAGAGTAAAATATATATTCCTGGCCGGCCGATGTGGTCGAGCGGTTCTAGGCACTTGTCCGGAACGGCGCTGTTGCTACTGTCGCAGGTTCGAATGCTGCCTCGGGCATGGGTGTGTGTGATGTTAAGTTTAAGTACACTACTGGCCATTAAAATTGCTACACCAAGAACAAATGCAGATGATTAACAGGTATTCATTGGACAAATATATTATACCAGAACTGACATGTGGTTACATTTTCACGCAATTTGGGAACATAGATCCTGAGAAATCAATACCCAGAACAACCACCTCTGGCCATAATAACGGCCTTGATACGCCTCGGCTTTGAGTCAAACAGAGCTTGGATGGCGTGTACAGGTACAGCTGCCAATGCAGCTACATCACGATACCACAGTTCATCATGAGTAGTGACTGGCGTATTGTGACGAGCCAGTTGCTCGTCCACCATTGACCAGACGTTTTCAGTTGGTGAGAGATCTGAAGAATGTGCTGGTCAGGACCTGCAACATGCGGTCGTGCATTATCCTGCTGAAATGTATGGTTTTGCTGGGATCGAATGAAGGGTAGAGCCACGGGTCGTAACACATCGGAAATGTAACGTCCACTGTTCAAAGTGCCGTCAATGGGAACAGGAGGTGACCGAGATGTGTAACCATTGGCACCCCATACCATCACGCCGGATGATAAGCCAGTATGGCGATGACGAATACACGCTTCCAATGTGCGTTCATCGCGATGTCGCCAAACACGGATGCGACCATCATGATGCTGTAAACAGAACCTGGATTCATCCGAAAAAATGACGTTTTGCCATTCGTGCACTCAGGTTCGTCGTTGAGTACACCATCGCAGGCGCTCCTGTCTGTGATGCAGCGTCAAGGGTAACCGCAGCCATGGTCTCCGAGCTGATAGTTCATGCTGCTGCAAACGTCGTCGAACTGTTCGTGCAGATGGTTGTTGTCTTGCAAACGTCCCCATCTGTTGACTCAGGGATCGAGACGTGGCTGCACGATCCGTTACAGCCATGCGAATAAGATGCCTGTCATCTCGACTGCTAGTGATACGAGGCCGTTGGGATCCAGCATGGCGTTCCGTGTTACCCTCCAGAACCTACCGAGTCCATATTCTGCTAACAGTCATTGGATCTCGATCAACGCCAGCAGCAATGTCGCGATACGATATACCGCATTCGCGATAGGCTACAATCCGACCTTTATCAAAGTCGGAAATGTGATGGTACGCATTTCTCCTCCTTACATGAGGCATGACAACAACTTTTCACCATGCAACGCCGGTTAACTCCTGTTTGTGCATGAGAAATCAGTTGGAAATTTTCCTCATGTCAGCACGTTGTAGGTGTCACCACCGGCGCCAAGCATGTGTGAATGCTCTGAAAAGCTAGACATTTGCATATCACAACACCTTCTTCCTGTAGGTTAAATTTCGCGTCTGTAGCACGTCATCTTCGTGGTGTAGAAATTTTAATGGCCAGTAGTGTAGTTCTAAGTCTAGGGGACTGATGACCTCAGATGTTAAGTTCCATAGTGCTTAGAACCTTTTGAAGAGCCATTCCAGTAAACAGTATCAAATGTTGTCCAAGTTAGTAAGTACGTATCTGAAACGAAAACTTTTCGTTACTTTCTTTCGTATTCACCGCAGATGGGTAATAGCCGTTTCTTTGTGGTGACTAGTTTCGGACAATCACGCTCATTTTCAAATCACGGTAGGCGTAGGTGTAATCATACAGTTCCTACCAATGTGCATGGGAGTAGCCAGATGTGCAGTGTTCCTCATTGTTGTACTGGACGGAACAACACTAGGCACTATAGTGGTGGTTTGTTAGCTTGACTTGTAGTGGAAGCCGAGTTGATACTATAAAGCATAGCTTTCAACATTAGACCGTCTTGTTACAACCTGAACAAGATGAGATATTGTGTAACAATCAGTGTCCATAGGAAAGACAGGAGTATTTTTTACTCTTACCAAACATTAACACATCACTTGATACAAAACAAGATATTAGTCTATTCACATAGAGTACAATTGATGATAAATACATTCATGCTCATAAATTAACCAATGCTGATACATGGTGAAACAACGCTCTAGTGGGCGGTTTACGGGTTTAAATCACCTCGGTGTATGGCCGTGTGGTGCATCTGACCTGTGGTCGTCGCACGGTGGCGCTGGCAGCAGTCCACATAAGCAGAGGTGTGTTGGTGCATGTCAGAGTACGGTGCAGCGAGTAAGTGTGCAGACGTTTTCAGACGTGCTAATGGCGACTGTGTGTTTAAAGTGGCTCAAAGAACACAAATTTATGACGTTATGAGGGGTAGAAAACTAGGGCGACTGGAGGCTGGTCAAACACAGCAGGTCGTAGCACGGGCCTTCCGTGTGCCACAAAGTGTGATCTCAAGATTATGGCAACGATTCCAGCAGACAGGAAACGTGTCCAGGCGCTCCAGTACAGGACGTACACAGTGTACAACACCACAAGAAGATCGATATCTCACCATCAGTGCCCGCAGATGGAGTACTGCAGGTAGCCTTGCTCGGGACGTTACCGCAGCCACTGGAACAGTTGTCTTCAGACACACAGTCTACAGACGACTGAACAACGTGGTTTATTCACCCGGAGGCCTGCAAGGTGCATTCCACTTACTCCTGGTCACCGGAGAGCCAGTAAAGCATGGTGTCAAGAACACAGCACATGGTAATCGGAACAGTGGTCCCAGGTTATGTTCACAGACGAGTCCAGGTATAGTCTGAACACTGATACTCGCCGGGTTTTCATCTGGCGTGAACCAAAAACCAGATACTGACCCCTTAATATCCTTGAAAGGGACTTGTATGATGGTGGTTTGATGGTGCGGGATGGGATTGTGACTGGTGCACGTACACCCCTGCATGTCTTTGACAGAGGAACTGTAACAGATCAGGTGTATCGGGACGTCATTTTGGATCAGTAGGCCCGCCTTTTCAGGGGTGAAATGGATCCCACCTTCCTCCTGATGGATGATAACGCACGGCCACACTGAAATACCACTGTGGAGGAGTACCTTGAAACAGATCAGGCGAATGGAGTGGCCTGCCTGTTCTCCAGGCCTAAACCCAATCGAGCAGGTCTGGGATGCTCTCGGTTGACGTATCGCTGCACGTTGAAAGCCGTACGACACTTCAGGAGCTCCGACAGGCGCTGGTGCAAAAATAGGAGGCTATACCCCAGCAGCTGCTCGACCACCTGATCCAGAGTATGCCAACCCGCTGTGCGGCCTGTGTACGTGTGCACGGTCATCATATCCCACATTGACGTCGGGGTACATGCGCAGGAAACAGAAGCGTTTTGTCGCGCATGTGTTTCGGGACGGTTTTCTCAACTTATCACCAATACCGTGGACTTTCAGATCTTTGTCGAGTGTGTTCCCTATGTACCTAAGCTATTAGCGCCAGTTTTGTGTAGTGCCACGTAGTGTGGCACCACATTCTGCAATTATCCTAAATTTATGAGCATGAGTGTATTTATGCAGAGTTCTGTCTGATATAATTATCGCACTGCTACATCGGTAGAGAGGAGGTGCTGTCGTCTTCGGCTGTGATTGCAGACTGGCTCAGCAGTACTCCGTTCCGATGTCACTAAGTGTGCTGCGAGGCCGACGAGAAGGACAGGCCGCGGCGCTTACGTCACACCACGTGACACTACAGGTCTTAAGCCGTCGGCACACGGACCGTGCTGTCGAACGTTAACTTTGAGCGTGCCAAGTTCAACGTGCTGCTGAACGCTCAGGAATGATGCGACTTGTCCATACGGTACGTAGGACCCAACGTGGTATACGCGATCGCAGCGCACTCAAGCGGCAGTTGAGGGATGATTATAGCTCGTAAATCACACTGTTTACTTAACGGGCGCGCGTAAAATTTCCACGTTAGCTCTATTAAAGCGCACATTTCCTTCACCGTCGACGAAAAGGAAAGTACCATGTCCAATCAATAAGGACAGAGACATGTAAAAGTACCATTACAAACAGTGTGGTACAGATTTGGAATATTTCTCCGCATAAGATAAACATTATTTCATCATTCCCACATTTTAGTAGAGCCCCAAAGTCAGTGTTATTTAATCATTGTTCCTACCCAGTGGCAGACTCTTTGCAACATGTGAATTACGAAGCGTAAAAGAAAAAGGAGCAAAATATCTTTATACAAACAGCGCAAGCCTACCTGTAGATTAAGCCAGTCGAACAAAGTCATGCCTCAAAAAAAAGGTGAACTTATATTTACATAACATCAAATATTATAGTATATACTTAACTTAAACTAATAACAAAGTATCAGAACCCAATAAAAACGCGAATGTTAGGAAATAAAATTTAGAAGTGTCAAAATGCGAACCATCAACCCAACTATCAAATCAATAGAGGACACCGACGCAACTCATTACGCTAAATAACAATACACACACACACACACACCCACACATCGCAGGTAATCAAAATATCTTACGCGTTGAAGAATACCTTATCATAGATATGTTACTAATTGAAATTTAATTGTAACACATTGTACCAAGAACAATGCGTTTTGGGTGGATGTTCCGTGTGTCGTTGCCTTCAAATAGCCTACTCTCATAATACGCAAGTTACAATAATTCTTTTGCCACGAATATGATGTTTCTCACTATTTTATTGGAACGAATCACACAGTTAACAACGGGTTTTCCAGTGATTCTGAATTTGCTGGTGCTCAGAAACGGCTTATATACATATAGGCTTGAAATGAATGCCAATATGGCGCCTCACAACTCTGTACTGAAGGGAGACGGCGTGCGTGTGACGTAGGCGGCGTTGTGCCATCTCATTGGTCAACGCTCAGACGCACGCTCAGAATATCTGACATGCCAGATATTGCTCTGCACGTTCGGAAAGACTCCCGAACGTGCTATTCCACGCTGTGACGTCAGAAACTCGGCACACTCAACGCTCAACGCTCGGATGCACGGTCCGTGTGCCGACGGCTTTACGGGTGCCAGCAGCTGTCTGTGGCGGGGAGCGAGTAACCATTTCAGACGAGTTTAATAATGGTTAAATGCGCGTTTAAATACATGCAAGTTCTCGGCATTACACGAAAATGTTAACATCTTTTTGCGGGTACATTTTCAGTGCACACTGATTTCTTGTGGGCTCCGCATGTAGCCGAGCGTAGCGGACAAACCGACTAGTGTCACGTCACAAGTTCATTGCAGGGCCCGTATATACCGATGGAGTATGTAACTCTTGAGGACGTGCCTACCCCATCGTCTTTCATTAGTGGTTGCTTCTGGCAGCGGCGACAGTTACTTGTGGCTCCGTTGTGATGCACCAACCTTGCCGCATTATCCCATTCTTTGGACGACACCAGTCACCATTAACCATTACATACAAGATCCAGATGCATTAATGTGACGCCTACGTTCGACGTGCACCACTCCCAGACGGCAGGTGACAGCAATAACAGTGGAGGGTATATAAATAATGTCGAGGGAGGACGCTGATTACAGCGCAGTCATTGCCTCAATACGGAGACGGAGCGGTTTGTCTGACCTTCAAGTGGACATGGTCACTGACATTCGGGTGAGGGTGGAAGCACTTCCGAAACTGCTAAGTTTGTATAGTCTGACTAAAATTACGTGACAGTTGACACTTCACGGGCTGGAGCTGGTTCCTTCCAATCAAAGCGCTCAATGTCATACCCAAACGGTTCCCCATTGCCATTGCCAGTTGTATGGCGTGTATATTTCTACTGTCTATTGTCAAACCGCAATTTATGAAAGATGTTTATATTTTACAATAGGATTAAGTAGGAAATATTAATATTTGTCATTTTGGAAATAATTGTGGTAGCAGGGAATGTGTGCACCAAAGTATTGTTCGCGGGAGATACCGCACATTGACATAATTTTAAAAAGGGCGGGAGAGACCGCGTATGGATACATTTTAAGAAAAGAGCGGGAAAGACCGCGCATTGATACATTTTGTAATGGTAGCAGGGATTGTCTGCACCAAAAAGCATTGTTGGCGGGAGAGACCGCACTTTAGCGTTCGTAGGAAGTCAGTAGTAAGTCAGATGTGAAGCGAGTCGGTAGCAGGTCTGAAGCGAGAGGTTGAGAGGAGCGGTGTGCCTGCCAGCCACCAGCTATGATTTACAAGAGATTATAAACGGATGTACAGAGACATCAGCTAACTAATATCATAAGAGGAACTAATATTATTGATTTTTTTTTTTTTTTTGAGAAACTCAAGACTACTGAAGGTATGTTTGTGCAATGTTAGTTGTAAGATTACTGTAAAAAGTAAGTCCCATTCGTAAGTTTGTAAAATCATTTCATTACCAACAGTAAATATTTGAAGAATCGTTTTCAGAATATAATTAATTTTTGCCAGTAATATTGCTTTACTGATTATAATCCAACCCAAAAACCATCAACGGAAAACTTTGCAACATTTTATTGTTGCCAAGAAAAAGTGTAACTATGAATTACGTAACTTCAGTCAAATTAATTAAAGAATAAGGTCAGGTTTGCTGTTACAGAATAACGTCAGCTTTGGTAATAAATACAGCCAATTATTATGACAGCCCACCAGAGGCTAATAGAGTATAGAAAAACAGAGTAAGTATATTCATGTCGCAGTTTGATGTAGCAGTCAGATGGCGATCCAGTAACAGTAAAAAAGGTAAGGAACAGTTTTGGGTTATTACAGGTAACGACTGAGGGCCACGACGACGACACATTCTATGTTTCGTCGAAATAATCAGAAAATCACTTTTAATAAGCAGCATTTAAATCTGTATGCGAAGATTGCACTTGTTATTATTGAGAAAGAGAATTAATTTCAAAGGGAAGATTTCATTTGTTATTATTAAGCAAGAGATAGAAATCCTAAGGGAAGGTTTCATAGGTTATTGCAGAAGGGAAGGTTGCGTAACAAAAGAGATATAGAGGAGACGGGAAGGTTTCTCAGTTCACCTTGTCTGGCTTTCTTTCTTATGTCTGAATCGCAAATCCTGGATCTGGCCATTTAATTTCACATTTCATCACACGTGAGAACGATAAAACAACACACACATGCCCACGCGCACACACACACACACACACACACACACACACACACACACACACACACACACACAAAATGAGGCTCACAATATATGCGCGTGTCATGCAAAGTACTAATCAAACACTGCTAGATACTTCAGCACAAGACGCGATTCAGCGTCACATATGCAGTTACCATATTCACAGAGATCGGCTTACATTAGAAGAGTTTCACACTACATTACGTTATCAAATTTGTGAAGGCTGAAATCAATCGTTGCTACTGGAATATGAGTCACACATGTCATAACTAAGGGTGGAAGTGTTGTAGCGTAGTGGTTAGCGCCTAAACTTGTTTTCTAGAAAGTTGTAGGTTCAAAATTCGTGAAGAACCACTACTTTTATTTCTAAATCCAACCAAAGGTTTAACATTACTGTTTTTATTCAGTTACTTGATTTAAATATACTTTTTTTTAATTTCTAATACTTTGCCACGTTATTTTCATTACCGTATTGATTTTTTCCCTTTATTTTTGTTCCTATCATTCTTTTCTCGTTGGAATCCGCCAGTGTAATATATCATGTACAACGAAGTGCCAAACAGGAGTGCTCATCGGTTGGTAAAGAGGCAGTTGCCGGCCGGAGTGGTCGAGCGGTTCTAGGCGCTGCAGTCTGGAACCGAGCGACCGCTACGGTCGCTGGTTCGAATCCTGCCTCGGGCGTGGATGTGTGTGATGTCCTTAGGTTAGTTAGGTTTAATTAGTTCTAGGTCTAGGCGACTGATGACCTCAGCAGTTAAGTCCCATAGTCCTCAGAACCATTTTTGAACAACACTTTTACAACCAAAGCGGCACCTTTACCGAATGCAACTCGTTCACAGCTGAAGGCCTCCCAACAAGAAATCTTAACAAATCAAAAAGATAAAACTCCAATTAAGATAGCAATAAAATAATTTTAAAAAATGACAGCAAAGTAGATAGAACAAACATATCCAAGGTGCAATACCGAAGGCTGGAGGCCACATTTAAGTTTCAAAATTTTAAAAGTTAAGTCGCAAGGTGCTCAGAGCCCTTTCAACCAAATCGGCAGTTCGTTTAGCGAGTGTAACGATATTTTCAGGTAAACAATGAACGATAGCGGGAAATTACAGTTCATTTTTTAGCGCCGAAACTGAAATTCTTCTGTCTTGAGTTTTGCTCATAGAGGTTAGCTTTAATCGCCGTAAAAAAGCGATCGTGATTTTAGTACTGCCAGAGATTCCTATCCGCCTTTTTCCCGAATGCACTGCACATCACGACGCTGTAGTTTCTTAGGACTTGAGTAAAAATTCGGGGCTACTACTATGTCTCAATGCTCGTCGCCAAATATGGGCTGTCTAGAAAACCTGCTTATTCGGATCGCTGGACAACATTCAAACAAATCGTATTAATGAGTTTTATCACAAAATGACAAGAGACAATACTTAACTTTGACAGTTACACAGATGTGTTGCAAGCAAAGGACGACATACAAAATAATGAATCTTCATCAGTATAAACAATCTCAAGTCTGTGCTACATAGACAGTACAATGAAGTAACGAGCGTTGACTCTTCTACCCAAGTCGCTAGTCTTGAAGCTGCTATTCAACTGGGGCGTCGCGTCGGTCACGGCGCTTATGCCATCTTCCCATAGAGGCCGCTGCTGTCGCGTTGTCGTCCTGGAGAGATGTCGGTCAGCGTGATTGGCTGACTTCTTCTCACAGCCGTCTCTTCTCTGTCGTTCCCGACTGGCGTGCCACCGCTTGACTTCAAGCCGTAACATTTGTCTCACCCCAAAGCAACAGACCGTCGTCATACATGGAGCACGACAATGGTGGGGGAGGCAGGAGTGTGGACGCTGCGATTCACTGGAAGCTGTGGCTGCAGAGGACGTCATACTTCCAATCATACCCTGCCATCTGGCCTTTGCTCTGGTGAAAACGTCCCCCGGAAAATGCCTAGAAGGGTAAGCGTCCACCTCCTGAGGCCCATACCATAATGTAGAAGGCGTCGGCTGCTGAGGCGTGGGCGGGTCCAGCTCCATCGGTGGGACGACAGGAGGGGGAGGAGGCGAAGGCTCCGTCTCCATGGGGTCGTCCCGCGGTGGCGTGGTGACACTTCTGGCGGCTGCTCTGACCGCGCTGTCCTCTGGACCCGTGAGTCTGGGGGAAGTGATACAGAAGCAGCACTGTGCACATGACAGTGGCGAATTTGAAAGTGCTGTCTGTGGTGTCACCGCCAGACACCACACTTGCTAGGTGGTAGCTTAAATCGGCCGCGGTCCATTTAGTACATGTCGGACCCGCGTGTCGCCACTGTGTGATCGCAGACCGAGCGCCACCACAAGGCAGGTCTCGTGATACGAACAAGCACTCGCCCCAGTTGTACGGACGACATTGCTAGCGACTACACGGACGAAGGATCGCTCATTAGCCGAGCAGATAGTTAGAATAGCCTTCAGCTAAGTCCATGGCTACGACCTAGCAAGGCGCCATTAGCCTTACATAGTTTGATAGTTATCGTATGAAATGTCTCATCAAGAACGTTGTAAACCAAAGAACGATATAAAAGTTAAGTATAGCAGCTACGTACTTTTCTTGCTATCATTCACTACTTATCCTGTTCCAGAATTCACACCCGTCTGCGTTAGATAGCGTGCATTTCGGCCTCCTCTATCTACAAGGTGTTGGCACATTTGCCAACACATCACTGTCGGCGCTGAGATCCGTCTGTGCCTTAAATGAGATACTTGCACGCGCCAAGTCTACGAAGGAGGTCTACATCGAAATTTTGTTTCGTTCCGACGGCACTTCCGCTTTTGCTCTTCGACATTTCGGATCGAAAAAATTCCAGTTTGTAAAGGAAATACCAATAAACATTTTGACCAAATTTGACATTGATAAGACAGCCCGAGAAAAAAATGCTCAAAGAACATGCCTTTTCGCTACAGTCTGGAACCGCGCGACCGCTCCGGTCGCAGGTTCGAATCCTGCCTAGGGCATGGATGTGTGCGATGTCCTTAGGTTAGTTAGGTTTAATTAGTTCTAAGTTCTAGGGGACTGATGACCTTAGAAGTTAAGTCCCATAGTGCTCAGAGCCATTTGAACCATTTTTGAACATGCCTTTTTCGGGTTCAGAAAGTAACCTCCGATTGGTCACAGTGCGGGTTGTGGGAGGAGTAGCGACGCCATCTGTGCGTTCACGCACTCAACAGGTCAGTCGGCATCAAGCCGTGGTGGAGTGAACGTCGTACCTGCGCTAGTTTAGTTTTTGTGGCAGTTTGAAATGTGTGCTGCAATAGAAAACCCCGCCAAATGTGAAGTGCGTGCTGTCATAAGGTTTTTTACAGCCAAAGGATATTCTGCAGCAGCTATTCATCGTGAGCTTTGTGCCGTGTACGGACCAAGAGTTATGAGTGAAGGAGTTGTCCATGAATGGGTACGTTTATTTAAAAGTGGACGAGAAAACGTTCATGATGAAGAGAGGAGTGGTAGACCATCATTGGTGACTGACGAACTCGTTCAGACAGTTGATGCAAAAGTTCGTGAAAATCGACGTTTCTCAATGTCGGAGTTGTCTACTGGTTTTCCACAGATTTCTAAGACTCTCTTGTACGAGACAGTGACAGCAAGATTGGGTTACCGTAAGTTCTGTGCACGATGGGTGCCCAAAATTCTTACCGACCACCACAAAACTCAAAGAATGGCCTCTGCATTAGACTTTCTGTCACGTTATGAGGACGAAGGAGAACCATTGTTAAACAGAATCGTGACCGCTGACGAAACCTGGATTAAGTACGTGAACCCTGAGACAAAAGAACAATCAAAGATGTGGGCACATTCAAATTCGCCTACCAAACCAAGAAAAGCCTCGCAAGATTTTTCTGCCAGAAAACTGATGGCAACGGTGTTTTGGGATGCCAAAGGGGTGTTGTTGGTTGAATTCATGGAACGTGGTACGACCATTAATCAAGACGTGTACTGTGAAACAATAAAAAAGTTACGACGGGCTATACAGAACAAACGCCGTGGTATGCTGACTTCCGGTATCGTTTTTTTGCACGATAACGCCCGTCCTCACTCTGCTCGCAGAACAACGGCCCTTCTCGAGTCCTTCAAGTGGGACGTTATCAACCATCCACCTTACAGCCCAGACCTGGCGCCAAGTGATTATCACGTCTTCATGCATTTGAAGAAATGGCTCGGGTCACAGCGGTTTGATGACGACGAAGAGCTCAAAGATGCGGTCACAGGCTGGCTCCAGGCACAAGCGGGTGATTTTTATGCAGAAGGAATTTCAAAGCTTCTGAAGAGATACGATAAGTGCCTCAATCGCTATGGAGACTATGTAGAAAAATAGTGCAAAGATGTAGTTGTAAGATGTATATATTAAAATATTTTTATTTAACTTGGTGTATTTTTTTAAATCAACCGGAGGTTACTTTCTGAACGGCCCTCGTAGTAAACCTTTAAGGAATGACTAGCGAAAATCAAAGTGGCTACAGGGAGCAGTCACATCCAAAAGCGGAAGTGCCGTCGGAACGAAACAAAATTTCGGTGTAGACCTCCACGCGCGGTATGTCACAGGTCAGGCGGCTCGTCTGAAATCAGAAGCCGGCCACAGTGGCCGAGCGGTTCTAGGCGCTTCAGTCTGGAACCGCGCTGCTACTACGGTCGCAGGTTCGAATCCTGCCTCGGGCATTCATGTCTGTGATGTCCTTAGGTTGGTTACGTTTAAGTAGTTCTAAGTTCTAGGGGACTGATGACCATAGATGTGAAGTCCCATAGTGCTCAGAGCCATTTGAACCATTTGACGTTAGCGAAGTATATAAGATTCTTTAGGAGTTTTACATCGCTTAAGTTATTTAGGAAACAAAATGGCGGCCATTTGAAAAAAATATGGTTTTTGTCATTGATTTTTCGACTTCGCTTCGTCTCCAACTAAAAATATTTATAGTTGATGGATCGGAATAAAAGTGGCACAACTCCTAGACAATTTAGTTCGTCGGAAACAAAGAATCGTGCCAATCGGTTCAGCAGATTTGAAGTTATCATACGGCGCGATAAAAAAAAAAAAAAAAAAAAAAAAAAAAAAAAAAAAACCATTTCGAGTAAAACGCGTTTGAAGTTTTGACTACAGATAAATGCAATATTATGCAACTTACATTCAATCTGCTACTCCGGGTCCATAAACTAGTCCTTCCTCTTCCTCATAGAGGGCGTTCTGCTCGATCTGGGCCATCCTGCCGTGCTCCAGGGCCGCTCGTACGTCCGGCGACAAGCGGTTTTCGGCCGCTTGAATCCGGTGGTCGTCCGAATGCTTGGCGAACTGCGTCGAATAGAGTCCCAGGGTGACGTCCATCTTTGTCATGATCTTCAGAATTGCTGAATACCCTTCGTTGACGCTGCTCACTGCCAGGAAAGTCGCAATCTCCACAGTCTTCGCACCGGAATGCATATGCTTGGGGGCTAACTTAGAAACAAACGCGTTCAAACTTTCATTTGAATTTTGTGTGTTTCCTCCCAAGCACCGACACAATAACTCGTCCTCCTAAAGAAGAAAACTGGTGCGTGAAAAAGGCCGATTTCAGGCAGGCGCATTTTTTGTTCAACCGCGAATAACAATCTTTTCCGTTCTGTATTCAGAAAAACCGTTTCAGGTGTGCATTGTAAACACATTTATTGATCCAAAAATGCAATTTAAAAAATCGATTGTTTCAACCAAAAGATAGTAAACCTTCCCTTAAACCACTAAGCCGTGGGTCCAGGATTTTTGGTACTGCAAGTCCATGAAACTGAGCTGTGCCCTGGTTCCGTTGAATTTATCTCGAATTACAAGTGTGGCCGATATTCGGCGATTCCTTTTTTATTATTATTGCTAATATCTTAAGTGGTCAATTTTATGACTCAAGGTTTATTTCCTGTGTAAAACTTCAGGCGCTATTTTAAATTGGAATTGCAAACTTCTTCCTTGTTGGCAACTATAACAGTAACAATTTTGCGCCGTCAAACGGTGCTTTGGTATAGAGAGGTTGTGTGCGGATTGTCTGGTAATTATCACCTTTAGCTAGTTGTGGTTTTTAAATTTATCAAGTGAAATTTCACGTCATTAGAGATTGTTTAATGAACTGTTGCTTTATTAGTAACTGCGGTTGTCAAACAATAACGTTTAACATCTCGCCCTGTATTTGGCGCTACCCAGTGCTTGGCTGTTGGTTTTGGTACTTTAGTGGTGAATTCATAATGGGTTTGTGTGTTGTAGAACCCGTTATTTGTGTGCGCAGGCCCTCCTGCCTGTTGTCACTTGAGCTCACGAGCACGGAATTCATACGCGCGGCCGATGTGAACGCCAAACGCCGAGAATGTGCAAATTGCTGTGTGGAGCTTTCATGCTACCATGACATCATATTGCCGAATGTTTTCCATAATATTTAATTCACATATTTATGAGATCTTGCTATTTGAGTACTTTTGAAACCTAATAGCTTTTACAAATTGTCATTTTTCATGTTCACAAGGCCTGATAATTGACTTAATTTCACAACTAGTGAGCTCAGATCTGCAGTTATGTTAATGTTATGATTGTGTAAAGTAATTCTTTTATTAATTTAAAGTTGTGGCCATGAGGCTGTTTTTATTTTAAAACTTTTTGAATTATTTTCAGTGCTTTTACACAATTAAATAATCGGTGTATATTTCCACAATTTGCAAATGCTAATTAACCATTGTGTTGTTACCAGTTCGCTGTTTTAATTAACATGGTGAAAATAAATTTTGGTATCCTCAGATGGGATCAGCATTCCACTCCAGCAGCCCACGTGACGTGCTTACCAATTCTAAACCTTATCAGTTAGTTTCGAATGGTCTCACTATTTACATGTGTTCCTGTTAAAGACTATGCAGATCTCCCCTCCCAGTTATTTGATAGCGCATCTGTGGGATTGTTTAAGCAAACGTTGACATCGTCGTATTTCCTGCACGGCAGTCACTATGTCGTCCCATTGGACAGTGTAGTGATGGAAGCCCGTCAGCTTCATCCACAGCCAACCTTTTTATGGAAAAGTTTGAAGATATCGCTTTGGATACGGCTCTAGATAAGCCAAATTACTTTTATTGTTACGTCGACGAGACTTTTATCATCTGGCCCCATGGATGTGAAAAACTGGGAGAATCCTTAGAACATCTGAACGGCATTCACGACCACATTAGGCTTATGATGAAATTAGAGAGGTAGATAGTGCACTGCCCTTCCTTAACGACCCCATTCGCCATAAAAGCCGCGCGGTTCCCCCCGTCGGAGGTTCGAGTCCTCCCTCGGGCATGGTTGGTTGGTTGGTTGTTTGGGGAAGGAGACCAGACTGCGTGGTCATCGGTCTCATCGGTTTAGGGAAGGATGTGGAGGGAAGTCGGCCGTGCCCTTTCAGAGGAACCATCCCGGCATTTGCCTGGAGTGATGTAGGGAAATCACGGAAAACCTAAATCAGAATGGCCGGACGCGGGATTGAACCGTCGTCCTCCCGAATGCGAGTCCAGTCCCTCGGGCATGGATGTGTGTGTTGTCCTGAGTGTAAGTTAGTTTGAGTTAGATTGTGTGTAAGTCTAAGGACCAATGACCACAGCAGTTTGGTCCCATAGAAGCTTCCCACAAATTTCCAAAATTTTTTCACCATGTGCAATGGTACCTCAGCCACAGGGAATAGAAACCTACACGTATGGATCGGCATTTGCACGCTCTCACCCACCACTGTCCCCCAACTAAATCAGGCCGTTCTGAAGACACTCGTCCATCCTTTTCAATCTGCGGAGTTTAGTGGCCATGGGAGTATGGTAGACTTATCCTGGTGCTCTTTGAAAGATGCACATACACCGTGAGCTGTGGGACATGTTGCACTGCCCTGCCGGTAGGTGCCATGGTGCCTGGGGGGGGGGGGGGGGGGGGGGAGGGAAGGAACTGCGTGTAGTCTAATTTGGCTACGTCCAGTCCCCAAGGATAGGTGCATCCTTGTGTTAATCCGTTATGCCTTCCAGAATATCACCCAGAGAATGCCACGACAACTTTCCCCACACCATAAGGCTCCGGGCAATGGCCTTGCCGCAGTGGATACACCGGTTACCGTGACATCACCGAAGTTAAGCGCTGTCGGGAGTGGTCGGCACATGGATGGGTGACCATCCAGGCTGCCATGCGCTGTTGCCATTTTTCGGGGTGCACTTAGCCTCATGATGCCAATTGAGGAGCTACTCGAGCGAATAGTAGCGGCTTCGGTCAAGAATACCATCATAACGACTGGGAGAGCGGTGTGCTGACCTCACGCCCCTTCTATCCGCATCCTCCACTGAGGATGACACGGCGGTCGGATGGTCCCGGTAGGCCTCTCGTGGCCTGAAGACGGAGTGCTTTTTGTATAAGTCTCCCTCCGGCCTGGACTTTTCCAGCGATTGTTGCAATGCCAAATACACCAATGGCTATCCGTCTGATCAAACATGAAACGTGGTTCATGTGGAGAGGTCACCTGCCGCCACTCAGTGGACGTCCAACTGCGGTGCTGGCGTGCAAATCCCAGCCTTCGTCGCTGATGAACAGCAGTCAGCGTGGGTGCACGGACCAGGCGCTTTCTGCAGTGGCTTGTACACAGCAACGTTCACTGGACACACTGTTGGTAGCGCCTTTGTTGATCTGGACGGTCATATGCTCAGCACTTGCCCGTCTATTCGTCTGTACACATCTCCACACCCGTTTTCCACCCCTGACGTCTATGGCCTGTGATGCATCCCAGTTGCCTCAGTGCCAATTTTGGACAGCCCCATGTTGGCATGCACAGTGTAATGTAACCATGGCGGCACGTGAACTACGATTAAGCAGTTGAAATTAGGCTCTGTGAAAATAATTTCAACAGAGTCCGGATATGCACTCAGCAATGCATGGAAGAGCGCAATTGATAAAGAAAGAGCGCAGAGGGAGACTTTGTAAGTAGGCTGTTTAGGTTTTTTTATTGGTAACGCCACGTAGCGCTCTATATGAAAATCGCTGAATGTGCTGTGCGCAGTCTGAGGCTGGTCGGCATTGTTGCAATGGTCGCTATTGTAGTATTGGGTAGTTGGCTGTTACCAGCGCGTAGCGTTGCACTGTTGGAAGTGAGCCGCCAGCAGTGGTGGATGTGGGGAGAGAGATGGCGGATTTTTGAGAGCGGATGATCTGGACGTGTGTCCATCAGAAACAGTACATTTGTAAGAATGGATGTCATGAACTGCTATATATATTATGACTATTGAACACTATTAAGATAAATACATTGTTTGTTCTCTATCAAAATCTTTCGTTTGCTAACTATGCCTATCAGTAGTTAGTGCCTTCAGTAGTTTGAATCTTTTATTTAGCTGGCAGTGGTGGCGCTCGCTGTGTTACAGTAGTTTGAGTAACGAAGATTTTTGTGAGGTAAGTGATTGTGAAACGTATAGGTTATTGTTAGTCAGGGCCATTCTTTTGTAGGGATTTTTGAAAGTCAGATTGCGTTGCACTAAAAAATATTGTGTGTCAGTTTAAGCACAGTCATGTATAATTTTTCTAAGGGGACGTTTCATAACTTCTTACATTCCTCGCAGTTCTCCGCCTGTTGCGATGGATGGCGCTGCAAGAAATGCTGGATAAAGCGAGCAAACAAAATCTTTGGATACAGAGGCCGCCATCTCGGTACGCGCCGGTTTCACGGTGACGTCATCCAGCCAATGAGAAGCCGTCCACTAATTATAAAAGCGGAAGTCTCACCGGTCCATGACAGTCAGTTTTACCCCTGACGAAGATGACGGAGGTAGTCATCGAAAGCTTGGGATTTGTCCAACTTTGACGCGGCGAGTAAACCGAGAAAAAGGACACGAATGATCTAGGAACTAAATGTTGATACAAAGTATGCGGTCCAGCTATTTGGAAAATATTCCTGTTGTTGTTGTTGTGGCCTTCAGTCCAGAGACTGGTTTTATGCAGCTCTCCATGCTACTCTATCCTGTGCAAGCTTCTTCATTTCCCAGTACCAACTGCAACCTACATCCTTCTGCATCTGTTTAGTGTATTCATCTCTTGGTCTCCCTCTACGATTTTTACCCTCCACGCTGTCCTCCAATACTAAATTGGTGATCCCTTGATGCCTCAGAACACGTCCTACCAACCGATCCCTTCTTCTAGTTCAAGTTGTGCCACAAATTTCCCTTTTCGCCAATTCTGCTCAATACCTCCTCATTAGTTATGTGATCTACCCATCTAATCTTCAGCATTCTTCTGTAGCACCACATTTCGAAAGCTTCTATTCTCTTCTTGACCAAACTATTTATCGTCCATGTGTCACTTCCATACATCGCCACACTCCATACAAATACTTTAGAAACGACTTCCTGACCCTTAAATCTATACTCGATGTTAATAAATTTCTCTTCTTCAGAAAGGCTTTCCTTGCGATTGCCAGTCTACATTTAATATCCACTCTACTTCGACCATCATCAGTTATTTTGCTCCCCAAATAGCAAAACTCATCTACTACTTTGAGTGTCTCGTATCCTAATCTAATTCCCTCAGCATCACCTAATTTAATTCCACTACATTCCACTATCCTCGTTTTGCTCTTTTTGATGTTCATATTATACCGTACTCTCAAGACACTGTCCATTCCCTTCAACTTCTCTTCCAGGTCCTTTGCTGTCTCTGAAAGAATTACAATGTCATCGGCGAACCTCAAAGTTTTTATTTCTTCTCCATGGATTTTAATTCCTACTCCTAATATTTCTTTTGTTTCCTTTACTGCTTATTCAAAATACAGATTGAATAACATCGGGGATAGGCTACAACCCTGTCTCACTCCCTTCTCAACCACTGGTTCCCTTTCATGCCCCTCGACTCTTATAACTGCGACCTACTTTCTGCACAAATTGTAAATACCCATTTGCTCCCTGTATTTTACCCCTTCCACCATCAAAATTTGAAAGAGAGTGTTCCAGTCAGTATTGTCAAAAGCTCTCTCTCAGTCTACAAATGCTAGAAACGTAGATTCGCCTTTCCTTAATCTATCTTCTAAGCTAAATCGTAGGGTCAATATTGCCTCACGTGTTCCAATATTTCTACGGAATCCAACCTGATCTTACCCGAGGTCGGCTTCTACCAGTTTTTCCATTCGTCTGTAAAGAATTCGCGTTAATATTTTGCAGCCGTGACTTATTAAACTGATAGTTTGGTAGTTTTCACATGTGTCAACAGCTGATTTCTTTGGGATTGAAGAATACATCTTGCTCACCAGATGGTAGAGTTTTGTCAGAACTGGCTCTCCCAAGGCTGGCAGTAGTTCTAATGGAATGTTATCTACTCCCGAGGCCTTGTTTCGACTTCCAGTGCTCTGGCAAACTCTACACGCAGTACCACATCTCCCATTTCACCTTCATCTACATCCTCTTCTATTTCCATAATATTGTTCTCAAGTATATCGCCCTTGTATAGACCCTCTATACACTGCTTCCACCTTCCTGCTTTCCCTTCTTTGCTTAGAACTGGGTTTCCATCTAAGCCCTTGTTATGCATACAAGTGGTTCTCTTTTCTCCAAAGGTCTCTTTAATTGTCCTGTAGGCAGTATCTTCCTTACCCCTAGTGAGATATGCCTGTACATCCTTACATTTGTCCTCTAGCCATCCCTGTTTAGCCATTTTGCGCTTCCTGATTTTGCACTTCCTGTCGATCTCATTTTTTAGGCGTTTGTATTCCTTTTTGCCTGCTTCATTTACTGCATTTTCATATTTTCTCCTTTCATCAATTAAATTCAATATTTCTTCTGTTACCCAAGGATTTCTACTAGCCCTCGTCTTTTTACTTACTTGATCCTCTACTGTTTCATTCCTCAAAGCTACCCATTCTCCTTCTACTGTATTTCTTTCCCCCATTCCTGTCACCCGTTCCCTTATGCTCGCCCTGAAAGTCTCTACAACCTCTGGTTCTTTCAATTTATCCAGGTAGCATCTCCTTAAATTCCCACCTTTTTGCAGTTTCTTCAGTTTTAATCTACAGTCCGTAACCAACAGATTGTGGTCAGAGCCCACAACTGCCCCTGGACATGTCTTACAATTTAAGAGCTGGTTCCAAAATCTCTGTTTTACCATTCGTGGTACAGAAGCAATGATCCACCAACCTTACTGAGTGTCTGTTGAAACAGTATCGCAGGTTGTTTGGCAAACGAAGAGAATTAGCGATTGAATTTTACGATGATTTATGAAAAAGTGATCATAGTGGGTGGTTATAATTAAAACGCAGCTGCTCATAGATGTTCAGTGTGTACTGTAATTATCGTATTGCACCGAAACATGGTAGATATTCTAATGTGTTAAAGCAGAAGCAATGTACGCTGGAAACAAAATTACTTCCAACTCTGGCCACCAAGTGCGAGTACAGAAATGTTTCCTCATGTAATGGGTTAGAAACGCGACGTGTGCAGGTCAAACAAGTAAACAAGGCATAATGTTAATTTTATTATTAACTTGCACTTACACAATGAACACGGGAGACGTTGACAAGATCACGTTCAGCGCCAAATTTGCACATGGTGCCCAAAACTGGAACTAATTTTTTTTTTTCAGCGCAAATCGGCTCCTCACTAAGGTATTAGTATATCTACCAAGTTTCACTGCCATACGATAATTAGGCTGGAACTCAATAAGTAATTCCACTTTAATTGTAACCACCCCATAGAAAAATATCTTCGTTTCTTTGTTCTTCCTCAAACGAGGCGGACTTCCAGTTATACAAAAAACTAACGACATACAGTCAAAAAATTATTAACTGAAAGTGGCAATCTAATACGTATATGACTATGAAGCAGGTTCCTCAATGGGAACCCATTATGTTGCAGTATGCATTTACAAGGTAGTGATTTTCAACAACGCACTTAAACTGCTACCTGGGAGACCAGCACAAAGAGAATTAGCACTAATGGCTGCTTGCAGAGCGGTTCCGGACTGAAGCGCCTAGAACCGCTCGGCCACAACGACAAATTTGGTGTCGTAAACACAAGAAATACGTACAGAAAATTTTCCATATGTAATGGATTAGGAATGGAACGTGTGCAGAAGACGTCAAATAAGTAAGAAAGGCATAATGTTATTTTTATTATTAACTTGCACTTACACAATCTGTTCAATATGAACACGAGGGACATCGACAACATCACGTGCAGCGCCAAATTTGGACCTGGTGCCCAAAACTGAAACTAATTTTTTTTTTCAGTGTAAATCGGTTCCTCATTAAGGTGTTAGCACATCTACCAAGTTTCACTGCGATACGATAGTTAGGGTGGACCTCCATGACTCATTCCACTTTAATTATATCCACCCTATAGAAAAAAATCTTCCTTTCTTTACTCTATTCTTATTCAAATGAGGCGGACTTTCAGTTATATAAGAAACTAACCAATTACAGTGAAAAAATTATTAACTGAAAGTAGAAATTTAATACGTATATGACTATGAAGTAAGTTCCATAATGGGAATCCTATATGCTGCAATATCCATTTACAGGGTGGTGATTTTCAACAACGCTCTTAAGCTAGTACCTGGGAGACCAGAACACAGAGAATGGTCAGACTGTATGCAGAGCAACCACCTCCGACCTTTCCGGCCGCACTCGCCGATCTGTCACAGGGCGGGGGTGGTTCAATATCAGCCTGCTCAGTGCAAACACTCAGCACAGTGCAGTCAGACAGCCCCGAAGCTTTGCCGCCCCCGCAGGGCTACAGACTGCAGGTCCGAAAGCCGCTAAAACGCGCCAGCGCGGGCCGTGTTACGGGTGGAGAACCTAAAGGTCAGAGGTCGCCACATGGCAGGATTCAATCGCTGGACGACGTCCGGCCGCTGCGAGCGCTGAGCGATTGTCCAGCGTCCGTTGCTACTGAACTGCCTGTCCCAAACATGGCTGCCGCAGGTTACAGCCGTTACTACAACTATGGACGCCAAGCAAACGAACTACAGTGGGAGAAACAAAGAAAGAGATCTGAGGAGGCGGGAAGGTACACTACTAGCCATTAAAATTGCTACACCACGAAGCTGACGTGCTACCGACGCGAAATTTAACCGACAGGAAGAAGATGCTGTGATATTCAAATGACTAGCTTTTCAGAGCATTCACACAAGGTTGGCACCGGTGGCGACACCTACAACGTGCCGACATGAGGAAAGTTTTCAACCGATTTCTCATACACAAACAGCAGTTGACCGGTGTTGTCTTGTGAAACGAATTTGTGATGCCTCGTGTAAGCAGGAGAAATACGTACCATCACGTTTCCGGCTTTGATTAAGGTAGGATTTTAGCCTATCGCGATTGCGGTTTATCGTGTCGCGACATTTCTGCTCGCGTTGGTCGAGATCCAATGACTCTTAGCAGAATATGAAGTCGGTGGGTTCAGGAGGGCACTACGAAACGCCGGGCTGGATCCCAAAGGCCTCGTATCACTAGCTCGAGATGACAGGCATCTTATCCTCATGGCTGTAACGGATCGTGCAGCCACGTCTCGATCCCTGAGACAATAGATGCGGACGTTTGCAACACAACAACCATCTGCACGAACAGTTCGACGACGTTTGCAGCAGCACGGACTATCAGCTCGGAGACCATGGCTGCGGTTACCCTTGACGCTGCATCACACACAGGGGAGCCTGCGACGGTGTACTCAACGTTATTTTTTCGGATGAATCCAGGTTCTGTTTACAGCATCGTGATGGTCGCATCCGGTTTGGCGAATCGCGGTGAACCCACATTGGAAGGGTGTATTCGTCATCGCCATACTGGCGTATCACCTGGCGTGATGGTATGGGGTGCCATTGGTTTCACGTCTCGGTCACCTCTTGCTCGCATTGACGGCACTTTGAACAGTGGACATTACATTTCTGATGTGCTACGACCAGTGGCTCTGCCCTTTAGTCGATCCCTGCGAAGCCCTACATTTCAGCAGCATAATGCACAACCGTATGTTGTAGGTCCTGCACGGGCCTTTCTGGATACAGAAAATGTTCGACTGCTGCCCTGGCCAGCACATTCTCCAGATCTCTCACCAACGGAAAACGTCTGGTCAATGGTGGCCGAGCAACTGGCTCCTCACAATACGCCAGTCACTTCTCTTGATGAACTTTGTATCGAGTTGAAGCTGCATGGGCAGCTGTACCTGTGCACGCCATCCAAGCTCTGACTTGACTCAATGCCCAGGCGTATCAAGGCCGTTATTACGGCCAGAGGTGGTTGTTCTGGGTACTGATTTCTCAGTATCTATGCACCCAAATTACGTGAAAATGTAATCACATGTCAGTTCTAGTATAATAAACAAGGATAATGGAATGTAGTCGAATTAAATCGGGTGAAACTGAGGGAATTAGATTAGGAAATGAGAGACTTAAAGTAGTAAAGGTGTTTTGCTATTTGAGGAGCAAAATAACTGATGATGGTCGAAGTAGAGAGGATATAAAATTTAGACTGGCAGTGGCAAGGAAAGCATTTCTCAAGAAGAGAAATTTGTTAACATCTAGTATTGATTTAAGTGTCAGGAAGTCGTTTCTGAAAGTATTTGTATGGAGTGTAGCCATTTAAGGAAGTGAAACATGGACGATAAATAGTTTGGACAAGAAGAGAATAGAAGCTTTCGAAATGTGGTGCTACAGAAGAATGCTGAAGATTAGATGGGTAGATCACTTAACTAATGACGAAGTATTGAATAGGATTGGGGAGGAAAGAAGTTTGTGGCACAACCTGACTAGAAGAAGGGATCAGTTGGTAGGACATGTTCTGAGGCATGAAGGGATCACCAGTTTAGTTTTGGAGGGCAGCGTGGAGGGTAAAAATCGTAGAGGGAGACCAAGAGTTGAATACACTAAGCAGATTCAGAAGGATATGGTTGCAGTAGGTACTGGGAGATGAAGAAGCTTGCACAGGATAGAGTAACATGGAAAGCTGCATCAAACCAGTCTCAGGACTGAAGACCACAACAACAACATCATATTGGTCCAAGGAATACCCGTTTATCATCTGCATTTCTTCTTTATGTAGCAATTTTAATGGCCAGTAGCGTAATTACGTGATGAAAGTGGTACTTATGGTGCAGTAAAATGGAAAGTTACCACGTTTCTTCTCCTACGAATACAATCCAAACAAAGTGTAAGGTAAAAGTCTTGAGCAACGCAGTGAAAGATATTGTCTTATAATAGGTCTGTTAGCATGGCCGTCTTCTGCAGCTGCTTTTATAGTCATTTATAATTTTTTCCCTCTTTAGATTCCTGAAAAGAATTTACCCTAGAACACTATAGGGCGGAAATTGTTACTGAAACATCCTAAATTTTACCACTCCATGTTTTACTGAAAGGAGTCATAATTTACAGTTTATACACTAGTTAATTGCACTTATAAAGTATGCATCGTTATGTCACATACAAAATGCTCTGCTTGACACCCTGTACTGACAGTGCAAGATTTTCAGGAGTAGAGAATTGGTACAAACTGCAATCACAAATTTTGCAAGAGTTTAGTAATGAAGGGTTAAAGAGCATTTTTCAGCAGATGTGTTTCGCTTTTATTTGTAAAGCATTATCTGTGGTCATTGTGGAACTGGAGACACATATCTCTACATTCTGGTATTTATTGATTAAAAACAGTATTTCGTTACAAAATTGATATCAGCGTACTCACGGTGTTTTTGTCTCTTATTTACATATTCTGCACGCAACTGCTTTTCCCTTCTTTGTTAGCTGAGGTTAAGGTCGAAAGAACATTGGTTGTGCATTCAATTTTGGCAATTTTTCGCCTTTTTTGAAAACACATCTTGTTACACTGCATTGATGTATTTTCCATTTCACCTCATTTTGTAATACTTCACAAGATAAATGATATTGTAGTTCCACGCATTCAGTTCTCAGCACCGTGTTCATGAATAGTCATTCGTTTACTGTGTAGCTTGTGAGTGTTACGAACCTGTGAATGCATCTTTTTCATAGTCGTGTGTCTGTGTGTGTCTAATTTATTTTCTCTTTTATATTTAGAATTTTTTGTACCAAATCACAATTTCCAATGTATTTATTTTGTAATGTCACTGGTAATAAAAATAAAAAGACATCTTTTTTTTTTAATTTATGATTCAACTTTTGTTAATGGACATTTTAATATGTACTAAGAATACAACAGTAAAACCTCTCTATCTCTCTTTCTGTATGTCTGTACACGCTAATCTCCAAAATCTTCTTCTCTTTTCAATCATCACCCATTTGACTGGTTTTATGCAGCCGACTACGAATTCCTCCGCTGTGACAATCCTTCATTTCCGAGTAGCACACGCAACCTACGTCCTCGGTTATTTGCTGGATGTATTCCAACGTCTGTCTTCCTATACAGGTTTTACCCTCTATAATTCCCTCTAGTACGAAGTTATTCCCTGATGTCTTAACAGATGTCTTATCATCCCCTCCCTTCTTCTTGTCAGTGTTTTCCACATATTCCTTTGTTCACCGATTCTGCAGAGAAACTCTCATTCCTTACCTCATCAGCCTCCCTAATTTTCAACATTATTTTGTAGCACCACATCTCGAATGCTGCTTTCTTCTGTTCCGGTTTTCTCATAGTCCACGTTTCACTACCATACAATGCTGTGCTCCAAACGTACATTCTCAGAAATTTCTTCCTCACATTAAGACTTATGTTTGATACTAATAGACTTCTCTTGGCCAGGGATGCCCTTTTTTGTCAGTGGCAGTCTACTTTTTATGTCCTCCTTGCACCATTCGCTATGAGTTATTTTGCTTCTGAGGTAGCAGAATTCCATACTCCATTCCATCCACTTCACGATCACCAATTCTTATTTTTAGTTTCTCACTTTTCTCGTTTCTGCCACTTCTCATTACTTCAGTAGCACATGCAGTTCAGTAGCACATGCATTACTTGGCAGCAATGCTTCACAGGCCACTGCAACGTGCATTTATACACTGGAGAGTGGAGGGGGTGGCACAAAAAATGGTTCAAATGGCTCTGAGCACTATGGGACTTAACATCTATGGTCATCAGTCCCCTAGAACTGAGAACTACTTAAACCTAACTAACCTAAGGACAGCACACAACACCCAGCCATCACGAGGCAGAGAAAATCCCTGACCCCGCCGGGAATCGAACCCGGGAACCCGGGCGTGGGAAGCGAGAACGCTACCGCACGACCACGAGATGCGGGCAGGGGTGACACATCATTAACCATGTTTACGCTTACTAGAATAGGCAGGCTCGTGAGGGCAGCTGACGTTATTGCACATAAAATAACTTACTTACTCACCATCAGTCATCATAAGGAAACAACTTATATGTGAGTGCATCTGTGGATGATGGCTAGTTAGGTAATAAATATAGAATTTAAATAAAAATTAAATACTGAAAAATGAAGGTACTAGCTAAAATTGAATTTGCAACCTTGCAATAATAAGACAACAGTGCTATGTACTGGAGTTTTTTCTCAGCTATGGGGGCTCTGTTGAAATTACTCGAACCTCCTTTTTTTTTTTTTTACCTTACACTTGAGTTGTTCTGTACCAAATCTATGGTTCAGTAGCTCCGATCTCGGAAACTGACATACGGCCGGGAGAGCGGTGTGCTGACCATATGCTCCTCTGTATCCGCATTCAGTGACACCTATGGGCTAAGGATGACACGGCGGCCGGTCGTAACGTTGGGCCATCATGGCTTGTTCTGGAGGAGTTTTTTATTTCTTTATTTTTGCTAAAGTACATAAATTACGGAGAAAATGATACCACTACTAGTAATAATGGTAACACTGACAGGAAAAGAAAGCTAAATGAGTGTATTAGTGAGAAACCGGGAGCTGAAGACTTCTAGTTTTTGTTTGTTTTGCACGTAATTCAGTCTTACCCACTGTGTATTTTATACTGTTACAGAATACAAATTGCGCTATAAAAGTTATAATAATTGGTTGATCGCGTAACTGCTTTGCTATTATGAAAGCAAAACAATTAGTTTCCATGCGAGTACAGTTCACAGCCACAAACTACGAATCTTTATAACAATTGTTGCTGTTTTGTATTCCATAGAATTTTCTTGATCAGAATCAGAGTCCAGAGTTTCTTATTGTTATTGATGATCGCAAAAGTTGTTTATGATTAACAGAAACAGGTTTTATATAATTTTATAAGCTTGACGAAGTACTGGAGGAACGTTTGATATTTTTTTTAATTTTTAGCTGTTTTTGAAGAAATAGGGTTCTCTATCGCCGTGCGACCTTTCTTTTTCCTACAACATCTCTCTGTTCCACGTTACAGATCAACAATTTTCGAATAAAACCTGAATTAAACATTGACAATTAATTTTGCTGTAAATACTGTTTATTTAAAGTAATACACAGAAGAATAACCCTATGTAGAACAAAAGTGTTCTGCAGGTTACAGGCCCTCGAAATATCCAAAACTGTGAGGCTGGTACCGGCGGAGGTTCGAGTCCTCCCTCGGGCATGTGTGTGTGTGTTTGTCCTTAGGTTAATTTAGGTTAAGTAGTTTGTAAGCTTAGGGACTGATGACCTTAGCAGTTAAGTCCCATAAGATTTCACACACATTTAATTCTTTTTTTTTTTTTTTTTTTTTTTTTTTTTTTTTTTTTTTTTTTTTTTTTTTTTGCCGGCCGGGGTGGCCGAGCGGTTCTAGGCGCTACAGTCTGGAACCGCGCGACCGCTACGGTCGCAGGTTCAAATGCTGCCTCGGGCATGCCTGTGCGTGATGTTCTTAGGTTAGTTAGGTTTAAGTAGTTCTAAGTTCTAGGGGACTGATGACCTCAGAAGTTAAGTCCCTCAGTGCTCAGAGCCATCTGAACCATTTAATTTTTTTTATCCAAAACCAGTTTCTAGACAGTTCACTGCATTCGCTTTATAGGGGAATATAGTAAGATACTGATAGCATGTGTAAACAAAGTGATCTCTATGAGGTAAAACCTGATAGTTATGCAACACCCCTAATACATGTGTAAAGTTGACACATTAACTGACCAAGGCTACTAGGAAAAGTACCTTAGTCTAAGCTTACTGACGGTATTCTACAATAGTCATCGGTAGTCTTACAACTCTACTTCACATACTTCAGAGCGGTAGCGTTCTCGCTTTCCACGCCCGGGTTCCCGGGTTCGATTCCCGGCGAGGTCAGGGATTATCTCTGCCTCGTGATGACTGGGTGTTGTGTGATGTCCTTAGGTTAGTTGGGTTTAAGTAGTTCTAAGTTCTGGGGGACTGATGACCATAGATGTTGAGTCCCATAGTGCTCAGAGCCATTTGAACCATTTTTGAACCACACACTTCATAGCCGGTCTTTTTTGTGTTTTTGAGGTTTGCGTCAGGACACTGACCTTCAAATCCTATGACGAGAACAGCACTGACCACTTGGTGATTCCCTCTGCGAGAGGCGCGTAATTCCACGGGAGCTGTGCGGGCCGTGCGCCAGACTTTGCAGTGGAGGAGGCGGCCCTGGCTTAGGGACAGGGGGGATCAAATGACGCCGGGATGTGACGTCAGCAGCGGGCAGGCGCTGCACTTGCAGCTCAGGGTCCTCTAGAGGGCGAACCGCACTGGCTGTCACTCAGCGGCCTCTGAAACTCTACCTCACTTCACAGCTCTCCCCAGCCACAGAATGCAGTCTCCATACACTTACGCCATTTGACTTGCTAGGTGTATTGGATAATCGATTGACTAGACAGTGATATGGATGTCAGAAAATACAGTCACACATTGAAGAGGCAAAGAATCTGGTACACCTGCCTAATCTAATGTACGGCCCGCACGAGCTCTCGGAAGAGCCACAACACAACGTGGTATGGACTCGACTTATGCCTGGAGTAGTGCTGGAGGGAACTGGCAGCATGAATCCTGGAGAACCGTCCATAAATCCGAAAGAGTACGAGGGGACGGAGATCTCTTCCGAACAGAACGATGCAAGGCTTCCCAAATATGCTCAGTAATGTTCATGGTTGGTTGGTTGGTTGGTTTGGGGAAGGAGACCAGACAGCGTGGTCATCGGTCTCATCGGATTAGGGAAGGATGGGGAAGGAAGTCGGCCGTGCCCTTTCAGAGGAACCATCCCGGCATTTGCCTGGAGTGATTTAGGGAAATCACGGAAAACCTAAATCAGGATGGGCGGACGCGGGATTGAACCGTCGTCCTTCCGAATGCGAGTCCAGTGTCTAACCACTGCGCCACCTCGCCCGGTAATGTTCATGTCTGGGGAGTTTGGTGGCCAGCGGAAGTGTTTAAACTCAGATGTGTGTTCCTGGGGCCACTCTGTACTCCGGACGTGTGGGGTGTCGCATTGTCCTGCTGGAATTGCCCAAGTCAGTCGGAATGTACAATGGACATGAATCGATGCAGGTGATCAAACAGGATGCTTACGTACGTGTCACTTGTCAGAGTCGTATCTAGACTTATCAGGGGTCCCATATCACTCCAACTGCACACGCCCCACACCATTACAGAGCTTCCACCAGCTTGAACAGTCCCTTGCTGACATGCAGGGTCATGGATTCATCAGGTTGTCTCCATACGCGCACGCTCCCATCCGCTCGATACAATTTGAAACAAGACTCGTCCGACCAGGCAACATGCTTCCAGTCAACAGCAGTCTAATGTCAGTGTTCATGATCCCAGACGAGGCGTAAAGCTTCGTGTCGTGCAGTCATCAAGAGTACAGGAGAGGGCCTTCGGCTGCGAAAGCCCATATCGATTATGTTTCTTTGAATGGTTCGCACACTGACACTTGTTGAGGGCCGAGCACTGAAATATGCAGCAATTTGGGGAAGGGTTGCACTTCTGTCAAATTGAACTATTCTATTCAGCCGTCTCTAGTCTACCAAAGAGACTGCTTACACCTCGCTTGTCCGCCCTCTTCTGAACTATTGCTATGTGGTATGGGATCCGCAACGGATAGGATTGACGGAGGATATCAAAAAAGTTCAAAGACGGGCAACTAGTTATGTTTATCGCGAAATAGCGGAGACAGGGCCAGGGATATGGTACACGAATTTGGGTGGCAGTCGTTAAAACGAAGACGTTTTTCGCTGCAGGAGGATCTTCTCATGAAATTTCAATCACTAACTCTCCCCTTAGCGTATGATCATAATAAAATAAGAATAATCAGAGCTCACACGGAAAAATATGTGTTGGTTTTTCCCGCGCTTGAAGGTTGTGTGATAAACCCCCTGCCAGACACTTAATTGCAGAGGAATCATGTAGGTGATCCTGTAAGTTTCTTCTTGTTTGGCTCCACAGCAAGGGCATACTTACCAAATGGTGAAATCCGTAACATTCGTAATTTCACGCTTGTGGTCTGTTACAGTGAAATGCGGTTGGTATCCCTGCATATGCTTGTGTTTAATGTATAACTGTCTGAAGTTGCATTGTTGTATGGCTGTTAGTTATCGCTCAGTGCTGTACTGTGTGGAGTATCGTGTCGAACAGTTTGCGAATTTCGAGATGGCAGTGTTAGAGGAGCAAAGCGTCTGCTTTAAATTTTGCGTGGAACTCAAGAAAGCCCTCACAGAGACACACCACATGATTCAGTAAGCGTACGGTGATGAGTGCTTAGGCAGTACTCGGTGTTACGAATGGTCCACACGGTTTAAAAATGGCCGGACGGAATTTAAAGATGGCAGTCGTTCAGGACACCGTTCTCGGCGCTTATGTGAGGCACGTCAACGAAATTGTGCGTCTAGGGGACTGATGACCTCACATGTTAAGACCCATAGTGCTTAGAGCCATTTGAACCATTTTTCATAAAAGGTTGCCGCCTGCGTATTCAACCATGTGGTAACATGTTCTTTCAGATCGTTATCATCGTTGAAGTTTTGACCACCAAGGAGCGAGTTCGGGGCCGGCCGGTGTGGCCGAGCGGTTCTATGCGCTTCAGTCTGGAACCGCGCGACCGCGACGGTCGCAAGTTCGAATCCTGCCTCGGGCATGGATATGTGTGGCGTCCTTAGGTTAGTTAGGTGCAAGTGGTTCTAAGTTGTAGGGGACTGATGACCTCAGCTGTCAAGTCCCATAATGCTCAGAGCCATTTGAACCATTTTTTCGAGTTCGGGACTGTACGGTCCCAGTGAAATTCCCGTAAGAGTTGTTAGGTCACATTCGCCATGTGTGTTCGGGCATTATCGCCCTCCATTGAACAGTCTGACCCATCTTCTAACCATTGAATCACTCATAGCATTTTGTCCCTAAACCTTGTAGATCTGCTGTGAATTTTCTTTGGTTTAACTTTCTTTGCATTTAGAAAACGAATCACAGATGTGATTTCACAAGCTGCGGCATTTTCAATAAAGGCTAACATTGTAAAGAAACACTACAATGCATACGTCGGCAGCAGCGATCTGAAAATGGCGCACATGTCTTCTCCTCGAGTCAGAGTAACTGCCGCGCACGCTCGGAACTGCGATCATAGCGCTGCCGCGGATGGAAACAGAAACGGAACTTACTCTGTGGACGACCCTCGTACCAAAGTCGTGCTGATATTTTTCTTTGACTTCGAAGGATTAATTCACCATGAATTCGTGCCAGAAGGACAAATTGTTAATCGATGATACTATCGGTACGTTTTGCGACGCCTGCGAGAAAATATGAGAAGGGAACGGCCTGAAATGTGGCGGAACAATTCATGGTTCTTGCATCACGACAACGCATCCGCATATTCATCCCTGTTGATGCGTGACTATTAAACACACGCAAAAAAAAAAAACGAAATCATTGTGATGTGTCGTCCTCCAGACCTGGCCCCTGTTGACTTTTTTTTATTTCCAAAGTTTAAAATCCTATTAAAGGGACGAAGATTTGCAACGCTAGCGGAGATAAAAGAAATTCATGGACGGCACTTCGCGCGATCCTGCAAGAAGCGTACTGAGTCATGGTCGGCTCACGTTAGTGCCGTTTTTCCTTTCGGGCATTTTGTCACCATCGAGTGGCGTCTTATTTCTGCCTCAGTTACTATCTGAACGAGTTGCTCACTTGCCTCTGTCAGTGGCAGCAGCAAAGTTTATCAATACTAGTACTGCTGTAACTTCTTTGGTGTGGCAGTTATATTTCCATGTCATGGTGTGTGCTGTGTTTGTCGGTTGCAGCGGAGCAGCGAGGAAATCTCTGCTGTGTGTAATCAGACCGGGGCGGCTTGTAATGTCTCTTGCAGCGGTCTCTCCACGATATTTTCAGAAATTATATAACTCAGTACATATCTCGAAATATCTTTTCTTATCTTACCGATTATCAATGCAAAGTAGTTTCAAGCCCAATTATTCCTTGGAGCGTCCATTTACTGCATGGAATAGCTTCTCTGCTATCTATGTTTTCTCTTATGAAAAGAATAGGAACTTCTTGCCTATTAGTCGTGAAAGAAGAAAATATATGTATGTATTGTTGAGCGAGTGGCCATCTTGATGAGATTCTGTATGGGAAGGAGTTTAATACATGAACTAAACTAAAGTAAGTGTGTTCGCGTATTATTTAACGGATTATTATTATTGACAGAGTCTGCTCACTATGATGTGTTGCACGGGATCAGTGGGGAACGTCTGATTTACACTGGACGAACCTGCCGTTTTGAATGCTCAAGATATCCAGTTACTTCAAATAAATAGGCTAACACGGTCTTACCAGCAGATCTCCGGTCTTCCCCATGTGATCACCGAAAGTTGATAATTATTACAAATGTTTCCAGGAGATCGACTCACAATTTTCGTCGCACCGAGACTTCGAAATTGCTTCACTGCCTTATGGAATTTAAGTTAAGCTTAATTTAATCAGGACAGAACAGTATTGAACTGTGTGAATGTGATAAGCCTGCTTTGTCAATGAAAATTCCCTTAATATACGCATGTTTTTACTATCCTGATCAGTGAAGCTAAATCACGCCGGTGTGAGAGAGGTTCTTTAAATTTAAGAAATATTAAAGGCTGGCGGCGTCCACAAGCGGGCGGTGTGGTACTAGCTGCGAGAACTGTTAAGTTCGTTGCCCACCGCACCTGCATACTGCAGTTGAGTAATCAGTGAACCTGTCATGAAAGCTCAACCGTTTCTTCGTTAATTGCTGCTTGTTGCATCCTAGACTGTCCCCGCAAGCAGCAACATGACGGTGTGTTGGAGTCGGAAAAATTTTGCAGCAGTCTCCCTGTATGGTGTTTAACCTTTGAAATGATTATAATTTATTAGTGAAGTGCACCAGCGGTATCTTCTGCCTTGTGGCCGTAAACGTCCTGGTCGTTAGCGAAGTTTTGCAGCAGTCTGTTTTCCTCGCCATGTTGATGCTGTCTGGCACAGACTGTAGTTCGACAGCTTGGTGTTGTTCTCTTTTCCTCTTTGAGTGTTACTTCTGCCTTGACTGTGTTTATACGCCAATTACTAAGACATAATCCTGCTGCGATCCTCGTCTTTGCTGGTACCTTTGGTTGTCATGCTGTTGGTTGGGTGGAAGGGAATTCATTATGTGGTTGGTTGGCTCGTCAGCCGTCCTTAGGTCGTGTTGCAGCCCGATTGTTTAGTGTTATGCTTGGCTGCCTGTCTCACCTAAACTGTAGTTACAGTTTCCTCCCCAGGCCGGCCCTTGGAACACTTCTGAGAACCACTGTTGGTTGGTTGTGATTGTCATTTATTTAGTCGCAGGTACTGTGCCAGGCCTTCAGCTGTGTATTAATATTGTTTGTTCTATGTTTAGTATATGGCCTTCATAACAACTTTAAGATTACGTCTTCAGCCGTGTTTCATTTACAACTCTTGTTGCTCTGTATTTAGGCTCCAGCCATGTTTGTTTCAGAATTGTGGCTTTAATATGTAAATCCTTGTCTGTAAGGTTTCTCTTTAATTACTTTGAGTCTTGAAACTGCCTTCAGCTGTGTTCTGTAAATGTTTGTCTTAAGGTGTCTTTAATTATTCTTGAGTAATTGCTTGGGCCTTCAGCCGACAAGATACTTCAAGTTTTCTTAAAATGTTTTTCTGTTGTTCTGTGTAAAGGCTTATTCTTAAAGTCTCTCTTTTATTATGTAAAGAAAATTTTTTTTAATTCGGCTTTCAGCGGAAGAATTAACTTGAATTTTCCTTAATATGGACTTTAGCCGGAAGATATTGTAATTCTGCTTAAGCGAGGCCTTCAGCCGTTACTCTAAATCCTGGTGTTTTAAAAGCAATCATTTAAACTTATTCTGGAGAAGTTACTTGGGCGCTCAGCCGTGAATTGATCTTTGTTGTTTTAAAGAGAAAACTGTAAATTGGTTTGAGGAATAAAGTTGTGTGTGTTCTTGTGTAACTAACAGCAATTCACCTTGGTCCCTTTCCACAACCTGATCCACTGTGTGCTGCGAAACCTGGTTTCACGTACCAAGACTGCTTCCGAAAGTGAGGAGCGGGGTGTCAAATGTGGAGGAGAACACTTCGAAAGAGAGCATGCACAGTAAAAGGTAAGCGTAGGAAAATGTTGCGGAAAAGTTCCGGAATTTTTTAAACAGATCTCATATCCACAGCAGACTGTCAAATTCGTTATACAAGACGAGTTGCGTTGGATCTTGTCTCACAATACGTTACTGGCCAGTTTCGGCGTATGGGCTTATTCAAGTGCCTGTAATAACAGTACATACAGAGTAAGAAAGTTACTTACTTTTTTGACATCGTTACACTTGGCTATTATAACGGCTCATACACTACTTTAGGTTGCCTCGATGATATGTGCGTCATGTTTAAAATCTAGAAAGTGCTACATGGGCCTAGAGGCTTTGAAAATTTGTATAATCTGGGTGATTCCATGATGATGTGAAACATAATCTTTGAAAAATTATAAATGACTATGCTGGTGCCAGCCGGAGTGGCCGAGCGGTTCTAGGCGCTACAGTCTGGAACCGCGCGACCCCTACGATCGCAGGTTCGAATCCTGCCTCGGGCATGGATGTGAGTGATGTCCTTAGGTTCGTTAGGTTTAAGTAGTTCTAAGTTCTAGGGGACTGATGATCTCAGAAGTTAAGTCCCATAGTCCTCAGAGCCATTTTTGAACTGTGCTGGTAAACTTCTACGTTATTTGATTTTCAAACACCTGAGCGAAACTCAACGTACTCAAACAGTTTACTTATTCTGATCATCACTAAACTGGCAAACAATATTTTTAGCGCAACGCAGTCTGACTTTCAATAATCCCTACAAAAGAATGACCCTGACTAACATTAACCTATACGTTTCATGAATCACTTACCTCACAAAAATCTTCGTTACTCGAACTACTGCAATACAGCCAGCGCCAATACTGCCAGCTAAATAAAAGACTCTAACTACTGAAGGTATCAACTACTGATTATCATAGTTATCAAATGAAAGATTTTGATAGAGAACAAACAATGTATTTACCTCAATAGTGTTCAAAAGTCATCATGTATTCATGACATCCATCTTTACAAATTTCCTTTTTCTGGCGGACACACGTCCAGATCGTTCGCTTATAGTAACTTCTCAAAACTCTGGCGTCTCTCTCTCTCCACATCCACCACTGCTTGCGGCTCACCTCCAACTGCCCAACGCTACGCGCTGTTCACATCCAACTGCCCAACACTACAAAAGCGAATATTCCAACAATGAGTCCAACCAGCCACAGACTGCACACAGCGCAGTCAGCGATTTTCATACAGAGCCCTACTTGGCGTTACCAACATAAAAACCTAAACAGCGTACTTACAGATGTTATAAATGTTCAAATGTGTGTGAAATCTTATGGGACTTAACAGCTAAGGTCATCAGTCCCTAAGCTTACACACTAATTAACCTAAAACACGCACATCCATGCCCGAGGGAAGACTCGAACTTCCGCCAGGACCAGCCGCACAGTCCATGACTGCAGCGCCTGAGACCGCTCTGCTAATCCCGCGCGGCGATGTTATAAACCTTCAGGGATAATGGAGAAGGGTAAATATATCAATCTGAGGTAAGATACCCTTGTCTGGAAACGAACGAGTCGAAAGTTATAAGCGTCAATCGTTCTATACCTCTGACAATGGAGTACGTGCTCCGATACTGTTGTTATTACGATTGTATGGTAGGAAATTTTCAGATGTGGTAGTACGGATCAAAAGAAGAAGAAATTTCCGTTAAACATGAGCTCTGATACGCATACCTTAAGTGCTAAGAGCACTTGTTCAGCCGGCCGGAGTGGCCGAGATGTTCTAGGCGCTACAGTCTGGAGCCGCTCGACCGCTACGGTCGCAGGTTACAATTCTGCCTCGGGCATGGATGTGTGTGATGTCCTTAGGTTAGTTAGGTTTAAGTAGTTCCAAGTTCTAGGGGACTGATGACCACAGCAGTCAAGTCCCATGGTGCTCAGAGCCATTTGAACCATTTTTAGCACTTGTTCATCTTCTATATTGTGAAGCACATCTCTTTTAATTCAAGCTCTTTGGTTTCCACAGTTTTGGAGAGGTATTTTGGATGAAAACAAGATGAAATATGCAGTAAATATAGGCACCTAAAATGCATACCGTAAGAGTTATGGACACTTGTTCAGTAGAAGATACTGAGTTTCACAGTAGCGAAGGTAAACAAGTGTTCATAGTTTTAACAGTATGCATTATGAAACACATGCCTTGGCTGCAGGCTTTTTTTTCCTTGTTTCCATACCACCTCTCAACTAGTGAAGCTTCGTTGCGTCTCACTCTTCCCTTCTGGGTACTTAAAAATTTTTTTAGCAGATAGTCGAGTTGGACTTGGATCGTGGACAAACGACTTCGCCACATCCTAGAGACCCTTTCCAGGATGGAAGTTTCTCTCTGCAGACGTTTGTGTGTGTCGGTTCCAGATTTAGTAGACTTTCGAAAATGCAGATCTTCTGTGAAGTAAAAGACAGCTACGAGTTTAAGATACGAGTTGCGCCTGGATAGCTCTGGCGCTAACATTTCGTGTGAAAGCAGAGGTTGTGCGATCGACATCCAGTTTGGGACGCAATCTTCAACGAGGCCTACAAAGCATCGGACACAGCAGAGATTACGAATCTGTACCAGTATGTCGCCTATGTACGCAACAATCCTATAAACATCACACTCCGCAACCAGCGTGTCTAACGAGGTGAGTATCACAAAACGTTGGACCGCAGACAGAACCCTGCGGGCACGCTTTTACACTGCAGCCAGCCGCAATTTGGCAAGAGCCGTGCTTCCGCCAGCGCGGCGTGCATGCTTGGCAGGTTAGCCGTGGGACGCCGGGAATAGACGGCTCAGGGAAAGCGCACAATGTGAGGCGCTGCCAACAATTTGGCAGACACGCGCTGGCCGCGTGCTCGCACCCACCACCACCATCTCCACGCCTCCCGGCCACCGGTGGGGCCCTACTATCTACGTACTGACATCAACTAATGGCCAGGCTAAGCGCAAATTGAGACGCATATGGCACGTGTGACGTGACACGACACTGTAATGTTATGTGAGCCTACTGCCCGCTTTTTTAAACTGATTTGAGTCTGATTTTGTTCGGAGAAGCTCAGTAATGTCTGTTGTTGTTGTTGTGGTCTTCAGTCCTGGTTTGATGCAGCTCTCCATGCTACTCTATCCTGTGCAAACTTCTTCATCTCCCAGTACCTACTGCAACCTACATCCTTTTTAATCTGCTTGGTGTAATCATCTCTTGGTCTCCCTCTACGATTTTTACCCTCCACACTGCCCTCCAATACTAAATTGGTGATTCCTTGATGCCTCAGAACATGTCCTACCAACCGATCCCTTCTTCTAATCAAGTTGTGCCACACACTTCTCTTCTCCCCAATCCTACTCAATACCTCCTCATTAGTTATGTAATCTACCCATCTAATCTTCAGCATTCTTCTGTAGCACCACATTTCGAAAGCTTCTATTCTCTTCTTGTCTAAACTATTTATCGTCCATGTTCCACTTCCATACATGGCTACACTCCATACAAATACTTTCAGAAACGACTTCCTGACACTTAAGTCTATACTCGATGTTAACAAATTTCTCTTCTTCAGAAACGCTTTCCTTGCCATTGCCAGTCTACATTTTATATCCTCTCTACTTCGACAATCATCAGTTATTTTGCTCCCCAAATAACAAAACTCGTTTACTACTTTAAGTGTCTCATTTCCTAATCTAATTCCCTCAGCATCACCCGACTTAATTCGACTACATTCCGTTATCCTCGTTATGCTTTTGCCGATGTTCATCTTATATCCTCCCTTCAAGACACTATCTATTCCGTCTTACAGTTTAAAACCTGGTTCCTAAATGTCTGTCTTACCATTATATAATGTATCTGAAACCTGTATGCCGGCCGGTGTGGCAAGCGGCTAAAGGCGCTACAGTCTGGAACCGCGCGACCGCTACGGTCGCAGGTTCGAATCCTGCCTCGAGCATGGATGTGTGTGATGTCCGTAGGTTAGTTAGGTTTAAGTAGTTCTAAGTTCTAGGGGCTGATGACCTGAGAAGTTAAGTCCCGTAGTGCTCAGAGCCTGAAACCTGTATGTAAATACCGTAAATGTAAATTTGATTCAAAAAGTACTTGAAGTGAAGTGAAACGCAGCCGGACAGCAACAAACTCTTTAGCGCGCAAACCCCCCAACGATAGTATTAGAGAATCTTTAAGTATGGACACTAAAAAAAATAGATTTTATTAAAACAAGACTGTTAATCTGTATTTTATGGACGTGTTGCTAGGCCGTCGCTCAGAACGTATTATTACATTTAATGAAAATTGATATTTTAGTGATAAAGCCGAGTGAAGTATGTGTAAGAGTTGCCAAACATTTATTTATACAAATTTTCTGGAAGTGAACAATAGAAATACACTCCTGGAAACGGAAAAAAGAACACATTGACACCGGTGTGTCAAACCCACCATACTTGCTCCGGACACTGCGAGAGGGCTGTACAAGCAATGATCACACGCACGGCACAGCGGACCCACCAGGAACCGCGGTGTTGGCCGTCGAATGGCGCTAGCTGCGCAGCATTTGTGCACCGCCACCGTCAGTGTCAGCCAGTTTGCCGTGGCATACGGAGCTCCATCGCAGTCTTTAACACTGGTAGCATGCCGCGACAGCGTGGACGTGAACTGTATGTGCAGTTGACGGACTTTGAGCGAGGGCGTATAGTGGGCATGCGGGAGGCCGGGTGGACGTGCCGCCGAATTGCTCAACACGTGGGGCGTGAGGTCTCCACAGTACATCGATGTTGTCGCCAGTGGTCGGCGGAAGGTGCACGTGCCCGTCGATCTGGTACCGGACTGCAGCGACGCACGGATGCACGCCAAGACCGTAGGATCCTACGCAGTGCCGTAGGGGACCGCACCGCCACTTCCCAGCAAATTAGGGACACTGTTGCTCCTGGGGTATCGGCGAGGACCATTCGCAACCGTCTCCATGAAGCTGGGCTACGGTCCCGCACACCGTTAGGCCGTCTTCCGCTCACGCCCCAACATCGTGCAGCCCGCCTCCAGTGGTGTCGCGACAGGCGTGAATGGAGGGACGAATGGAGACGTGTCGTCTTCAGCGATGAGAGGCGCTTCTGCCTTGGTGCCAATGATGGTCGTATGCGTGTTTGGCGCCGTGCAGGTGAGCGCCACAATCAGGACTGCATACGACCGAGGCACACAGGGCCAACACCCGGCATCATGGTGTGGGGAGCGATCTCCTACACTGGCCGTACACCACTGGTGATCGTCGAGGGGACACTGAATAGAGCACGGTACATCCAAACCGTCATCGAACCCATCGTTCTACCATTCCTAGACCGGCAAGGGAACTTGCTGTTCCAACAGGACAATGCACGTCCGCATGTATCCCGTGCCACCCAACGTGCTCTAGAAGGTGTAAGTCAACTACCCTGGCCAGCAAGATCTCCGGATCTGTCCCCCATTGAGCATGTTTGGGACTGGATGAAGCGTCGTCTCACGCGGTCAGCTGACTAACCTACGGACATCACACACGAACGCTGGTCCAACTGAGGCGCCAGGTGGAAATGGCATGGCAAGCCGTTCCACAGGACTACATCCAGCATCTCTACGATCGTCTCGATGGGAGTATAGCAGCCTGCATTGCTGCGAAAGGTGGATATACACTGTACTAGTGCCGACATTGTGCATGCTCTGTTGCCTGTGTCTATGTGCCTGTGGTTCTGTCAGTGTGATCATGTGATGTATCTGACCCCAGGAATGTGTCAATAAAGTTTCCCCTTCCTGGAACAATGAATTCACGGTGTTCTTATTTCAATTTCCAGGAGTGTATCTTGTTTTTGGAAAAGGAGGTGAATTTCATTGTCGTCGCCGTCTCTCAATCGATAGAATTGTAAGTGTTCGAAGTTCACGAAAATCCAGGAAAAGAAATGCATTCTTTATAGTTTTCATTCAATAAGTAACAACCTCTCATAATTTCTTAATTACAGTAACTGGGTTATGTTCTTGTACAATAGTATGGTGCTGAACTCCACAGACCAGTTTTGACGTAGCAGGACGTGTAGTCTGAAGGAGGTTTGTGTGCCAAGCAATCTCCTTTTCTCACGAAAATCAGATTGCTGTTTGATCTTATTTACTTACAACAGTGGTCCCTTAGGTATGAAAAGCTACGAAAACTTGGGCTCGAAGCTATCCGCAATACGGCCAAGTAACTAACAGCGTCGTATTTTAAACCTTAAAGAACAATAACTTCCTCCAAATTGCAATGCGTCAACAACTGGTGCAGAAGCTGATCATTCAAGGAGGCAGCAACCAAAATTCAGGTACCAGTTGCGACTTAAAGTAAAACTCTCAATCAAAAATCACTCTCTCTCTCGCTCCAAACACGTATATAAATATTCATATTACTAAGATAAAAGTCATTTTATAATACTACAGAGCGACGCGTACGTTCCGCACGTGTCGCGCTTGTCCAACGCATATTGAGACGCATACTCATACTTCGCACACGCCGGATGGCGACGCAATGCGCTGACAAAAACGAAGCGCGCGCAGACTGTAATCTTTCTCAAACGATTTTACAGAACCTATTCAGTAAAAATATTTCATTTTTACCTTGCTTATAGCGTTATATCAACTCGCTAATGACGGTACTTCTTGTGGTATAAACATTTTAGTAAGATGCTTCAAAAAGTTCGCAATGAAAAAAGGGGGTCACTATGATTTTGCGTTTGGTGCGTATTTCACTGTATGTTACTGAGTATGAAATTTAGCTAACATCTTGCATTTTTCATTAGACTTGGGAGGAAGTCTCTATCTGCCTCTGATCTCTAGAGAACACATCCTATGTAGCGCGCTCACTCCCGATCTCAAGCCTGCGAGAATGAAATATTCAGGACTTCCCTCATATCTCCTAAACCACCAGAGACATCGAAATGTGATTTTGGCCAATGGTAGCACACAAGGAAGAGAGTATTTTGCCAATTAGTAAACACGCGGAACTTTCTTATCTATAGCGATATATCAGTAGTTATTATTCCTTTTTTTAATTTTTGTCACTCCAGTGACTAATCGTTTAAGAGTTATCGACAACTAGTGAAACAAGAGTTTCCTAGTATGAAAATAAACATGAAATTCCTTCTCTAATGTTACTGCAAACCGACACTATGAGGTCTTTGGAAAGGTTTTGAGTTCCCTGATCGCCAGTTACTTGTTTAATGAGGTACTCGGTTTCTGAATTCTGTCGCAGTAGCTCATATGAGTTTGTGCAAATTACAGTTTTTTTTTTTTTTTTTTGGCAAAGGAACGCGCCTATCTCACCTCTGACTACTAGTGTTAGACATGTACGGTTGCTGTGAACAAGTATGGGTCTGAAGATGATGATGTAACAACATCGAAACTAGTCGCCAATAAAACCAACACCTTAATACAGCTGGAGGAATTTCCTCATTTTGTAACATATACAATTAAATCTGTCACCAAGAGAAATGTGGCCGTTATTCATAAATGGTGATGCATCTTCGAATGAGAAAAGGTTAACAATTCACACAAAAATAAATTGCCAATTCTGTTGGAATTTTGGTTGAATCCCAGTAACCAATCGCATTTTCAACACTGCACGACTGGAATGGAAACTTGCCAACGGATTTTATTCCTTCTCCTCATCTGAGCAGTAATAAAATAATGACCATCTTTCGCTTCCGCCGGAATGATAGGCACATGCCAGATGCTGGTTACTCACCTACGGCTTGCCAAACTGACAATGTCTGATTCGCCAATAAAATAGTTGGTACTGAGAAAAATAAAATAAATTGATATGTCGCACAACGCAGTGGTCAGTTTATTGTCAGCAGCTGACAATACTGCGCGCGTCAGGAGTGCGGAAGCTAGCCATGTGTGCCTTGTAAACGGGAATTCACGTCGTTCGAGAAACTTTGTCATGGAAGTAGATCTGCCTTTGTCAGCGGTACATTTCAACAGACTAAATATACACTGAAGGCCATTAAAATTGCTACACCAAGAAGAAATACAGATGATAAACGGGTATTAATTGGACAAATATATTATACTAGAACTGACATGTGATGACATCTTCACGCAATTTGGATGCATAGATCCTGAGAAATCAGTGCCCAGAACAACCACCTCTGGCAGTAATAACGGCCTTGATACGCCTGGGCATTGAGTCAAACGGATGGCGTGTACAGGTATAGCTGTCCATGCAGCTTCAACACGATACCACAGTTCATCAAGAGTAGTGACTGGCGTATTGTGAAGAGCCACTTGCTCATCCACCAGACGTATTCAGTTGGTGAGAGATCTGGACAATGTGCTGGCCAGGGCAGCAGTCGAACATTTTCTGCATCCAGAAAGGCCCGTACAGGACCTGCAACATGCGGTCGTGCATTATCCTGTTGAAATGTAGGTGTTCTCAGGGATCGAATGAAGAGTAGAGCCACAGGTCGTAACACATCTGAAATGTAACGTCTACTGTTCAAAGTGCCGTCAATGCGAACAAGAGGTGACCGAGACGTGTAACCAGTGGCACCCCATACCATCACGCCGGGTGATACGCCAGTATGGCGATGACGAATATACGCTTCCAATGTGCGTTCACCGCGATGTCGCCAAACACGGATGCGACCATCATGATGCTGTAAACAGAACCTGGATTCATCCGAAAATATGACGTTTTGCCATTCGTGCACCCACGTTCGTCGTTGAGTACACCATCGCAGGCGCTCTTGTCTGTGATGCAGCGTCAAGGGTAAGCACAGCCATGGTCTCCGAGCTGATAGTCCATGCTGCTGCAAACGTCGTCGAACTGTTCGTGCAGACGGTTGTTGTCTTGCAAACGTCCCCATTTGTTGACTCAGGGATCGAGACGTGGTTGCACGATCCGTTACAGCCATGCGGATAAGATGCCTGTCATCTCGACTGCTAGTGATACGGGGCCGTAGAGATCCAGCACGGCGTTCCGTATACCCTCCTGAACCCACCGATTCCATATTCTGCTAACAGTCATTGGATCTCGACCAAGTCGAGGAGTAATGTCGAGATACGATTAACCGCAATCGCGATAGGCTGCAATCCGACATTCATCAAAGTCGGAAACGTGATGGTACGCATTTCTCCTCCTTACACGAGGCATCACAACAACATTTCACCAGGCATCGCCGGTCAACTGCTGTTTGTGTATGAGAAACTTTCCTTGTGTCAGCACGATGTCGGTGTCGCCATCGGCGCCAACCTTGTGTGAATCCTCTGAAAAGCTAATCATTTGCATATCACAGAATCTTCTTCCTGTCGGTTAAATTTCGCGTCTGTAGCCCGTCATCTTCGTGTTGTAGCAATTTTAACGGCCAGTAGTGTATCTAGTTGGCACACTCTTCCAGGATACTCCTACTTTCGTAATACCGACAATTGTTTTAATTTGGGTAGCCTGTTGTATAATTAGTTTATTAATTCTGATACAGTGTGTGCAACAATTGAAATGCTTTTTCTCATCAAAACGAGTCAATTAAAACATTGTTATTTGTGACTTCTTTTAGAGTGCTTCTAGCTTGCTGTGGAATTGTGATGTCCACATGTACATAACATAATGTATCTTATTACGATAGAGAAACTTACGTACTTCATATCTAATGCACTATTCGACTTTCTGCAACAGATCGTAGAGATACGTCAGCATAACAGGCAGCCTTTCTTCAGAATCACGTGATTTTATAATATTACTTACTTCCTTACTCGCTACCCTCACGATGAATCGTCTGTCCCTTCTTACGATCTGAAAACATTAGGCAGAAGATATAATCCTAGTGGTTAATGGCTCGCCAGTTGTTCTTTACAAAAGAATAAATAAAACAAAAGAACTGTACAGATACATGTAATTGAAAACTATTATGTGCTAACGAAAAGAGATGGAGGCCTTAAATGGCGTAAAACGAAACACTACTCAGTGATAATAAAATTTAGTAAACAGTAAGGTCGTATTTTTCGGATGGGGAATACTTCCACTGCCCATATGCGCCATGCTGAAGTGAGCATATGGCAGTGTTCGCTTGGCGCGCGGCGCGAGAAACTGTGCCACAACCACAACACTGCGCGACCTGGCGCAGGCGCGAGTCGCGTTCCAGTCGCGTCGCGTTCCAGTCGCGTCGCGTTCCAGTTTGCGCTGCTTCATTTGAACCTGAGCTCGCTGCGCTGCGTCGCGCCACACGCGCTACAGGCGTCTCAGTTTGCACCTAGCGTCAACCAATAGTCCAGCAGAAGTGGCAAGTTATTTTTGTGCAAAATGTTAACCTATTCTCATTCAAAGAAGCATCACCATTTATGAGTAACGGCCATATTTCTCTTGTTGACAGGTTTCCTTTGTAAAAGCACAGGGTAATTTACAAAAACTCATCTCAGAGCAGCTATTGCGACAGAATACCTCATTAAACAAGTAACTGGCAATCAGAGAGCTCAACAGCTTACGAAAAATCTCATAGTGTCGGTATGCAGTAAGATAAGGGAAGAAATTTCATGTTCATTTTCATACTAGGAAACACTTCTTTCACCAGCTGTCGATAACTCTCAAAAAGTTAGTCACTAGAGTGAAAAAATGATAAAAGAAGTATATCGCTATAGATAACAAAGCTCCGAGTGTTTACGAATTGGCAAAATACTCTCCTCCTTGTGTGCTATCATTCGCCAAACTCTCGTTTTGATGTCTCGAGCGGTTAAAGAGATATGAGGGATGTTGTGAATATTTCATTCTCACGGACGTGAGATCGGGAGTGAGCGCGCTACATTGGATTTTCTTGAGATCGAAGGCAGGTAGAGACTTCCACCCAATTCTAAAGAAAAATTCGACGTGTTAGCTAAATTTCGTACGCAGCAACATATGGTGTAACACGCACCAAACGCAAAATCATAGCGACCCCTATTTTTCATTGCAAACTTTTCGAATTTTGCCTAGCGTATTACTAAAATGTGTGTACCACAGTAAGTACGGCCATTAGCGAGATGATATAACGCTATAAGCAAGGTAAAAATGAAATATTTTTACTGAATAGTTTCTGTAAAATCATTTGAGAAAGATTGCAGTGTGCGCGCGCTTCGTTTCTGTAAAAAAAAAAAAAAAAAAAAAAATGGCTCTGAGCACTATAGGACTTAACTTCTGAGGTCATCAGTCCCCTAGAACTTACAACTACTTAAACCTAACTAACCTAAGGACATCACACACATCCATGCCCGACGCAGGATTCGAACCTGCGACCGTAGCAGTCGCACGGTTCCAGGCTGAAGCGCCTAGAAGGAAATACAATCTGAAAACAAAGGAAGAAGTTTACAGTACGCTTGTTCGCCCACTGCTTGAATACTGTTCAGCAGTGTGGTATCCGTACCAGATAGGGTTGATAGAAGAGATAGAGAAGATCCAACGGAGAGCAGCGCGCTTCGTTATAGGATCATTTAGTAACCGCGAAAGCGTTAATGAGATGATAGATAACCTCCAGTGGAAGACTCTGCAGGAGAGACACTCAGTAGCTCAGTACGGGCTTTTGTTGAAGTGTCGAGAACATACCTTCACCGAAGAGTCAAACAGTATATCGCTCCCTCCTACGTACATCTCGTGAAGAGACCGTGAGGATAAAATCAGAGAGATTAGAGCCCACACAGAGGCATACTGACAATCCTTCTTTCCAAGAACAATACGGGACTGGAATAGAAGGGAGAACCGATAGAGGTACTCAAGGTACCCTCCGCCACACACCGTCAGGTGGCTTGCGGAGTATGGATGTAGATGTAGATGTAGACAACCGCTCGGCCACTCCGGCCGGCCCGTTTCTGTCAGCCCAGAGGTCGGTTGTAATGGCCGTGCGGTTCTAGGCGCTTCAGCCCGGACCCGTGCGACTGCTACGATCGCAGGTTCGAATCCTGCCTCGGGCATGGATGTATGTGAGTCCTTAGGTTAGTTAGATTTAAGTAGTTCTAAGTTCTAGGGGACTGATGACCACAGATGTTAAGTCCCATAGTGCTCGGAGCCATTTGAACCATTTTTTGTCAGCCCAGAGCGTCGCCAACTGGCGCGTGCAAAACATGTGTCGTGTCACGTCAGACGTGCTATACAAGTCTCAATTTGCGCTTAGCCTCAGTGTACACCAAGCCTGCATTTTTAGCGTGGGAAGACCTTACTAATAACATTCCACAGGGATTAGCACTGCGACCAACTCCGTTGATGAATTATCGATACATCGGTGTATCGATATTTCACCCAAAATACATCGGTATAAAGTTGCGATAATACTTCCGCCGGTATATCGATATTAAAATGGCGATGACTAGTACCGCTATTTTTATTTTGTATTTTATTTTTTCATAATTTTCGGTTAATATTTGAAGTTGTTCTTTTGAAAATGCAGTAGAATATAATTTCGCTTTCACTGTGTGAAGGAGTCTTACTACTTTTTGAGGTTTCATTACGCCCAATCTTAGTCTTTGTCATCTTGAAGCAAGTATATGTGACAAAAAAGAAACCCAACTGCATTCGGGGGTGGCGGTGTGAATGTAGTAATAACACGAAATCAAGAAATAGCACACCAGTTGCGCTAAAACAAAAATCTAAATGACAAGGTTGGTCTTGTTGGGGGTGGGGGAAGGAGGGGGGAGGGGGGGGAGGGGGGAGGAAGCCGACGTAACAGGTCCACGGCACCACCAACACCAATAGAAACTGCAACGCTTAACTTCACCACGCAGTTTTGACATTACAGCTGCTAGGTTGCTGGCGTTGGCAGAAATGAAAAAAAAAAAAAAAACATCTGGGAATTCGAAGTGTTCCGGACAAACCTGATATGTGATGAAACCCAACGACGGACCCGTCGGGCACTTTTTATTGTGCTTCTTCCATGGAGTTATCATTGTTGGCAAAGTAGTTGTCGCCAAACGTGAACGTGCATCATTCTCCTTTCAATTTTTGCTCTATGGGGGACAGGAAGGCTACTAGCTTGTTCATGTACAGAATATCTAATAATAAATCAATAATTAAATATGCAGCTCGAAAAAGAGCAGTATATTTACAATGTGCAGCCGACATTTAGTTGGCAGGTACGTCGGTATATCTTTAGTCTATAAGTCGAAATTTTTTTCTTGGTATATCGAGCACCAGTAATGATACATCCTTAAATATCGATATTTGGGATTCGCGATATTTTTAAAAATATCAACACTCCTAAGTGTTACCACTTTCTACTGCCTGCAGTAGAATCTCTCTACTCCGTCCCCAAGGGGACCGGAAGTATAGTCGGGACTCTAAAAAGGTCGTATTATCACAACACCAAACCCATAACGTCACAGTGCACAGTGCACAGTGCACAACTTTAATGTTCAACTGGAAATACTGTGTGAAACATTTTTTCATGTTAAAACACCAACAAAGCGAAAAAGAAACTTCCATACGCTAGAAAATCTTACACGGAAGTGTAATGTACAGTCGAGCCTGCACTACAAAATACGTCTGTATCGTACGGTAAGATATTGTTCATGTGCGTAAGAGCTCAAAATGTGTGCATACCTTTTTACAGTAGTGCACTGACAGTCAACTGATTTGTACTTAACTTTTTAAAACATGAAAATTCACTTGGTAAAAAACTGTTCTGTTCTCAAGCCGGACCAAAAATGTCTGTAATGTTCTGTTGATTAGCAGACGACAACTTTGATTTTGCTGCGACGTTCAGCCATTTCATAATTGACAGAATGTCTGTTGGGGTAGCCCAAGAGCTTTGTTACACATACTGAAGGGCTGTATCAAATGCATTCTTACCATCTGTATGTGATGCTCGAGCTGTAGGTTCGTTGTCTTTTTTATCATCAACATCTTTGTCGTTCTCATCGGTTGCTCGAGTTTCAGCGTCAGTGATTGGTCGTCAATTAATTTTGTTTCCGTTGTGCAGCTAACGTCAGCTACATTGATCCAGTCATTTTTGTCACTGGGCTCAACGTCAGGTTGTAAAGATAGAGTCACATGTTCACATGTTTCCATTTAGATGGTACCATAATTTAGTTTTACACACTTTAATATTCAAGAAGAACATTTTCACTAATTTATAAAACAAATGATGACTGCGCAGTTGAGCGACCCACAAACCAAACATCATTGTCATCATCAACCTGCCTCCAATGTCCGTCTGATGAGTCTTGCGTCGACATTTACATATGAAACCATACAAAATTGAGCTGCTGCGAGCGCCTCGTGAAAGTGGCAAACAATAATATGTGGAGTTCCGTAATTTCGTTCTTGGCAAGATGGGGGGTGACAGTTTTCTTCCACGCTTAGTGCTTAGTGACGAGACAACACTCCATTTAAATGAAGATTCCCAATCTGTACACAATTCAATGCAGCCACTTTCACGAATGATGATGGAATGATGAGGACAACACGAACAACCAGTCCCCGCGCAGAGAAAATCCCCTACCCGGCCTGGAATCGAACCCGAGACCCCGTAATACAGAGGTAGCAACGCTAGCCACCAGACCACGAGCTGCGTACGCAACATGTTGAGCTGTCAAGCTGAACGGCCAACGGATTTCTTCGGACTCTTTGTGAAACTATGGCGGATGCGTTCGACGTCTGTGCCAGACACTCGGGGACGGCCTCTACACAAACAACCTGTATCTCGGAATTGTTCATGCCATCGTCTAATCGTCTGTGCTGTAGGACGATCCACACCATACCTAGTACAAAGCTCATGTTCAACAGTTATTATTTCATTTGTCCCGACATCACTTATTATGAGAACTGAAGTGGGTGTACATTGCTGCTACCCAGCGGGAACATTGTAAAACTCGTGAGTTTGCTCTTTTCAACAGTACGTTGATCACGCACATATCTCAAATAAGATAATAGTTGTTGTTGTTGTTGTTGTTGTTGTTGTTGTGGTCTTCAGTCCTGAGACTGGTTTGATGCAGCTCTCCATGCTACTCTATCCTGTGCAAGCTTCTTCATCTCCCAGCACTTACTCCTTCTGAATCTGCAAAGTGTATTCATCTCTTGGTCTCCATCTACGATTTTTACCCTCCACGCTGCCCTCCAATGCTAAATTTGTGATCCCTTGATACCTCAGAACATGTCCTACCAACCGGTCCCTTCTTCTTGTCAAGTTGTACAACAAACTCCTCTTCTCCCCAATTCTATTCAGTACCTCCTCATTAGTTACAGCATCTACCTATCTTCACCATTCTTCTGTAGCACCACATTTCGAAAGCTTCTATTCTCTTCTTGTCCAAATTATTCATCGTCCATGTTTCACATCCATACATGGCTACTCTCCATACAAATACTTTCAGAAACGACTTCCTGACACTTAAATCTATACTCGATGTTAACAAATTTCTCTTCTTCAGAAACGCTTTCCTTGCCATTGCCAGTCTACATTTTATATCCTCTCTACTTCGACCATCATCAGTTATTTCCCCCCCCCTCCCCCCCGCAAATAGCAAAACTCCTTTACTACTTTAAGTGTTTCATTTGCTAATCTAATTCCCTCAGCATCACCCGACTTAATTCGACTATATTCCACTATCCTCGTTTTGCTTTTGTTGGTGTTCATCTTATATCCTCCTTTCAAGACACTGTCCTTTCCTTTCAACTGCTCTTCCAAGTTCTTTGCTGTCTCTGACAGAATTACAATGTCATCGGCGAACCTCAAAGTTTTTATTTATTCTCCATAGATTTTAATTCCTACTCCGAATTTTTCTTTTGTTTCGTTTACTGTTTGCTCAATATACAGATTGAATAACATCGGGTATAGGCTACAACCCTGTCTCACTCCCTTCCCAACTACTGCTTCCCTTTCGTGCCCCTCGACTCTTATAACGGCCATCTGGTTTCTGTACAAATGGTAAATAGCCTTTTGCTCCCTGTATTTTACCCCTGCCACCTTCAGAATTTGAAAGACAGTATTCCAGTCAACATTGTCAAAAGCTTTCTCTAAGTCTACAAATGCTAGAAACATAGGTTTGCCTTTCCTTAATCTATCTTCTAAGGTAACTCGTAGGGTCAATATTGCCTCATGTGTTCCAACATTTCTACGGAATCGAAACTGATCCTCCCCGAGATCGGCTTCTACAAGTTTTTCCATTCGTCTGTGAAGAATTCGCGGTAGTATTTTGCAGCCGTGACTTATTTTAAAATCAGATGATTCTTTTTGATACAACCTGTACAAGAAGCTGCTGCAGGGTCACGATACGCTGACCGCAGAGACACGGTTCGGTTAGCGCACGAGTAAGCTGTCTTTCTGCCGGCGTCATGGACTTTACCCTGGCTGCCCCGAAGTGGGTCTCTTGCAGTACAGCACCTACCAGGGCGTCATCCGGCTGCTGAGAGATTCGTTGCCTTGCTAGGTATCATGTGGTCACGTGACCATCGTACGCAAGCCGTAGTGTACGGTGTGTACACTCACACGCGGTAGCCTAGCTCCCCTCCCCACCCGTCACGTACCTAAGCCGCCCTCTGCTTGGCTGCCAGAAGGTTTCCCGGAATAGCCACGAGTGGGCGCGAAAGGCGCCGCTCAGACGCGGCGTGTGTGTCCCCGCCGGGAGTCGAGCCAAGTCCCCCCACTGTCTGGGCCCTGACCGCCGCCACTGCGATTTCGTAACACTCCTGGCCTTTAGTCGGCCTCTAACATCACCCAACCAGCGTATATCACACGCTTCGACGGGTACGCGCGTCGATTTCAGCGCAGACGACCACGTGCTATTTACAAAGGATCAACAAACATTATTCTCCTCATCTTCATCATCATCAGTCATTTAACTCCATTGCTGGATAAAGGCATCTAGACCTACACTTGCTTGACGATCTAAAGCTTCTAATGAAACCTGAGTGTATTCGAGACTCATTTTAGTATACAACCCGATCAATTACTTTGGTATACAACCTCATCCATGTACACTACTGGCCATTAAAATTGCTACAACACGAACATGACGTGCTACAGACGCGAAATTTAACCGACAGGAAGAAGATGCCGTGATCTGCAAATGAGTAGCTTTTCAGAGCATTCACACAAGGTTGGCGCCGGTGGCGACACCTACAACGTGCTGACATGAGGAACGTTTCCAACCGATTTCTCATACACAAACAGCAGCTGATCGGCGTTGCCTGCTGAAACGTTGTTGTGATGCCTCGTATAAGGAGGAGAAATGCGTACCATCACGTTTCCGACTTTGATAAAGGTCGGATTGTAGCCTGTCGTGATTGCGGTTTATCGTATTGTGACAGTGCTGCAGGGTGTGCATTATTCAGGAACACGCATTTTCAATAACTTGCCAGCAGCCATAAAAAGCTTAACAACCAATGAAATTCAGTTTAAGAGAAGCCTAAAGGATTTATTGGTGGCCAACTCCTTCTACTCCATTGACGAATTTCTCAGTAAAGCCAGCTGATTTATATATATATATATATATATATATATATATATATATATATATATATATATATAAGTACAATATAACTTCTGCACCATTTCAGTGCAGTAATGTGTTCATTGTAAATAAGTATTATAGTAGTTGTATTACATGTTTATTACCTTATAAATAAATAAAAAACCTTTTTATTTTAAATTCAGTGCATTAGTATTTGTAAAATGACTTTCATACAGTGTGCATTAAAAAATGACGATCATTCCACTTGGGACCTGTGGAATGGTACATTAGCTCATTTGTTTTAGTTGTAAATATTTGTCATGTATTGTTGTTTTTCTGACATGTTCCACATCCTGGAGGACCTCCTCACTACGGATCAATTGGAATGAAAGTAAATCTAATCTAATCTAATCAGCTCGCGTTGGTCGAGATCCAATGACTGTTAGCAGAATATGGAATCGGTGAGTTCAGGAGGGTAATACGGAACGCCGTGCTGGATCCCAACGGCTTCGTATCACTAGCAGTCCAGACGCTATATAGGTTAACTGAAATTTTCGATACCGGAATGTGCAGTGTCTTCTCACTTTCTGGGAAGATACTTTTTTGATAACATGTTTTACAGATTTATCCATTCTTTGGTATCGTATTCTTCAGTTTACCCAAATATGTTAACTGAATGTGATAATACCAGACTGTGAGTTTCTTATTTGGCCTTTTCGTAATGTCGGGTTTATAGATTTTACGTGATTTTTTTTTTTGTTTGTCTGCATGTGTTAGGTTAGGAATGGCGTTTGTTTTGTTATTCTGCAACAAAACCTTCTAATACCCGTGCGTGTCGAGAGTTCTACATATTATCATGATTAAATTTTGGATTTGTCTTTGCTTTGTGAACTGTATTCAACCTATGACTTTACAGTCGCCATATTGGACAGAGGTAATAGACTGTCTCTACCATTTTGATGACGCTATGGATCAAAGATGGCGGTCAGTATCGGTGTTTGAGTGTTTACGATAATATCTGTGGTGAACTCTACGATGCACAAGCATACAGTGAAACAATCTAATGTTACCCTCTGAGAGGATTTCGAATTTTGACCGCGTGTATCTAATGGACAAAGGTATCGGATTATAATTTAGGATTTGGTGAAACTAACAGAAAAACTAAACCGACTTTAACCTTCGGAGTTAATGAAAGTGGTAAAAATCATACGTGAATGAAAAAATGAACGGTCGCCAGACCAATTAGGCACATTAATTTGGAAATATATGTTTAAGAAAATTAAACATTGGTTATTAAAGTTACTTTCGTTGATATTTCCCTTTGAATAGCGCAAAGGATACAAACTGACACAGGGCACTCTGAGCTGTGTGTAGCAGCAGTTATGAATAGCGCACACACCAGTAATTATGGAAAGCAAATTTGCACCAAACTCATACTAATAACGGCTACACTCAAGATCATTACTTAAATCAATACTGAAATGTTACTGCATGAAGTGCAGAGCTAAATTTGGACAAGAGGGGCTTCTATCTTAACTGACATGTAAAAACACAAATAAAGATAAATAACATCATAAATACACTGTTTATACTTCTCTACGTATATCAGTTTCCATTAGCAGCAGTAATAATCGAGTTATCTTTTTATATGTGGAGAATTGATGGGCACCCATAAACTAGTATAGTGTCACTAGTCAAACTCTATTATTATTTCAGAAAAAAGACAAATTCAAACAAAGCTAACCCTTCACTTAACTAGGAGCAGTTCATAATTTACTTTGCAAGGCAAAAAATTCAACACTGAGCTTAATTAACTTAGAAAGGGGAACCATTCATGATAGAAATCAAAACACCACTTTTTTAAAATGAGTTGAACTTCCTTTTTTTTACCACCTGTGAAACAGGTATTTTAGACAATAACATTCACACAATCTGGCACTGTATTCCTGCAAAACTGTACTTTGCAATAAAGTAAGAGTACTTTAGCAAAACCCTATCTAACGTCACTTTTTTGGTTTTAACTTTAACTTTTGCTACTCATTTTACATTTGACAAACAAAAAAAAAAAAACTTTGAAACACTTGAATGCAAGAATTGTTCATTTCAAACACGACACTCGGTTTTAGTAGCACTTAGGAGAGAATAGAAGATATGGTTCCGGACTCAGATTTATAGCAATTGGTTTATTATTAAAACTACACACACAAATCAACTGGTCCATGCTCATATACATAGCTGGTTGTATGACGTTCGTAAAGCGGTGGCGAAGTTTTGGTGGCAAGCGACATAGCGGCTAACTGTACTCAAGGCTTTTGATGTTCGAATGCTCTATAAAACTTCTTGGCATCAGATTTTCATCCTATTGGAGCCATACCGTTTTGCCGAGAATACCAAATATTTGCTAGATCCACATCCAAGGCAAAAATCCTTTGCAAAGTAGCTTCCAATTGCCTCTCGTGGCACCGTCGAAGTGTACCGTGCAACGGCTAGCCACACCAAGGAGCCGCCCAGTTCGACCGCCAAAACCACCTTTTACATCGCGCCGTGCCACTTCCGTTGCGGAGGGACTTCCCTGCCTCTTTTATATATATTACAAATACAAGTGTGTTAAGCATGAACCAGCTTCCACTAAACATTGTCTTTCTTATAAACATACTCGTATCATAAAAATTTATTATTCTAACAAATCAGTTTGCTTTTTTTCGTATTTACATTACAAAACTCTAAATTTCCTGTCACAAATCAATGACTATAACTAACACAGGATACACACTCCAAAATTGCAGATACACAGTTACATAATATAAACCTACTTCTAATCGCTATAAATGTTACAAGTTGTTTAGTATGGCACGTAAGTGTGGTTAGAGCACGTGCCTTTAAGAACTGCTCATTCATTATTTCGTGCTGCCTGAAATAAATGTTTCTGGAATTTGGCTGCTTATTTCAAAATACGTCATAAACATGTTTTTCATAAACTGTAAGACAGTGCCAACAGAAACTGTATATGTATGACAATGAGAAAATAAATGTGTCTTGTGAAATTGTACACTGAAAACTGCAATAACACAGTTATGGTACAAAACAGTCTCTCAGAAACATTGTAAATACGAAACTCTGACAGAATTTCGCACAAAATAATTAGGATTACCAGTGAAGCTACATAATGCGCACACAAATAACTGATCAAAACAACAGAGCGTAAGTCACTCGAATTGCTGGTCACTGCTTTAACCTATGAGTTCATAAAAGAGTATGGTTCCACTTTTCAATATCCTCAAACGTTCCTCTTTGTGTGGAATCTGAGCCTAAGTGTATGAAAGCACGATCTGACTATTTTCACAGTACGTTTCAAACAGTGACGTGGACTTACTCACAGTACAATGAGGTTTCATAAAAACTCACCCAAGAAAAACTGAAACCGTAATCCTTACAGCATATCTCGCATAGCTACTCGGTATGTGTCCCTGTGAATTAGATTCGCACAAAATGTGTTTGCGCTCTGTATCCTTCAGCGGCTCAGGAATTTATAACATTCCTTGCGAGCGTGGCTACAGTTAAATGCGTAGTCTGTATGCACTGTTGCCGATCGCTGTTTTGAGTATCAGCGTCACCTTGACTACAGGAATTTCGAAAAATCGTTGGTAGTCGAGCGCAGCCTGTTAAATAAACATAAGGTTATGTTTGAACGATCGAGAACTCTTGCTGACTCATCAAATTATTGGACCAGGTGAACGGGGAAGCACCTGCAATTGGACTTGTAAACAACTATAATAGAGAAACGGTCTACGCACGTACCAGTGCATGGAGCGTACACTTGTTCAAGGGAGAGCACAGAGCATGACTTCTCGTACTTTACCGCCCGGTGCGAGTGCTGGCACTGCAAGCGACACTGTATAGAGAGCGCAATCATAGTCTATGGTCATAGAAGGCGCCGGCCGGTGTGGTCGAGCGGTTCTAGGCGCTTCAGTCTGGAACCGCGCGACCGTGACGGTCGCAGGTTCGAATCCTGCCTCGGGCATGGATTTGTGTGATGTCCTTAGGTTAGTTAGGTTTAAGTAGTTCTAAGTTCTAGGGGACTGATGACATCAGAAGTTAAGTTCCATAGTTCTCAGAGCCATTTGAACCATTTCATAGAAGGCCATTTCTATGGTGTCATGATGACGTAAGCCAGCCAACCAGATGCCATCATCTGGGTATAAAAGTGGGACCCTCACTAGTTTAACAACAATCAGATTCAGCCCCTGACGACGATGATGGAGGGAATCATCGAAAGCTTGGGATTTTATCTGTATATCTTTATATTGCTCAGACAATGAATACAAAATCTCGTCGTTCACGTACAACTGGCTTTCGACAGACGACTTGTCCTTGCATCGAAACCGGCAAAATCAGCCTACATTCGTATTAATCGGTCGAGAACAAAGGAATTAATGACATTAGCTGGTAGCGGGCATTGATTTAATCAATGGGGAAATTTGAAAATTTGGACCGGGACTCGAATAGAGTCTGCTGCTTACTAGGCACATGCGCTGACAGTTGCGCCATGTGGACGCAGTGGTCATCCCAGCTGCACAGATTAACCCACAACGCCTCCCGTCAGACCCAAATCCTCAGCTTATCCACACAATGCTAATGTAGTGGCCCTTGCCATTTGTCCCCACTACTCTCGGCATGCCTGAGCCATGTGCAGCTCGTTTCGTGCCATTTATTCCTTTGCGATACTGCCGTCCCGTTTCTTATTCGATTTACTGGCGTCACTGAGTTGCTGGCTTGCCTGCCCATGAGTGGCAGCAGCAGCGCTTATCGATAAGACCACGGTCGTACTATTTTTGGAGCGACCGCTAGTATTTCCGGGTCATTGTCGGAAGTTCAGTCGGGACGGAGCAGCAGTGCGGTCCGGATAGCCAAGACTCGCCCATCCCTTGCCGACACACCTGACTTGAGTGGGGACGACCTTGGTTGGTCGTTCGGTCGGTCGTCTCAGCGGACGACGAGTATTTGGTTGTCAACCGCTTCTGGGTTCTCCGTGTGTGTCAACTTGTGATTCATGATTGTTGTTCAACAGTCACTGGATTTAGTATTGCTCGAGTTGTTTGTGGAAGTGTTTCGAGGAACCATGTGTGGCTTGTGTGCTATGACTGAGCAGCTATTTTAATGCTGTCTGCATTCTGCAGGCGGTCAGTTGGGACGGAGCAGCGAGGAAGTCTCCACGGCGCGAGGGTCAGGCCGAGACTGCTGGCAGCGTGCAGACACTGTCCGATTGTGAGGCGCTAGCTTCATGAGTGACAGAGTTCGCTGCCCACCGAACGTGGTTGGTTGGTTGGTTGGGGAAGGAGACCAGACAGCGTGGTCATCGGTCTCATCGGATTAGGGAAGGATGGGGAAGGATGTCGGCCGTGCCCTTTCAGAGGAACCATCCCGGCATTTGCCTGGAGTGATTTAGGGAAATCACGGAAAACCTAAATCGGGATGGCCGGACGCGGGATTGAACCGTCGTCCTCCCGAATGCGAGTCCAGTGTCTAACCACTGCGCCACCTCGCTCGGTTACCGAACGTGGAGGCTGAATTTCAGTGATCAGTTAACCTGTTACGAAACCTCAACTATTGTGATATCTCTTTGTTCATTTGCGGGTTGTTGCTCCCAGGTCTGTTTTTAGATGCTGTTCATCTCCTCATTCTCGGCCGATATTTTCCATTGTTGTGCTGTGTCACCTCTTGGCTGCCTGTCTCACCTCACCTTACGTTTGAGCTACCTTCTCAGGCCGAGCCTTGGAACACTTCTGAGGACAACTTGTTCTGTTTCTTTTAGATTATGATTTTAGTTTGAAGTATTGTGCGAGGCCTTCGGCCATGTATTAATTAAGTTTCTTTTAAATTTTACATAAACGCCTTCAGCCATGTTAAATTACAATTCTGAACATCGATTTCATTAAAAAAAGTTTTTTTGTACCTTAAAATTTGTTCTTTCTGAAATTGTTAGTAATCGAGACCTTAAGCTGTTAGTTGTTTGATGTGTTATGTGTGGCTTCAGCCGAGGATTTACGTGAACCCCCTTTGATAAGACCTTCAGCCATTTGTGTTTTTTAAAGGAAAATATTTGATGAGAAGGAAAGGATTTATTGTTTGTCTGACTTGTTGTTCAGGCCTTCATCCGTTGTCTCAAATTTATTTGTAGCCTTCAGCCGTGCAATAAGTTAATATTTCTTTAATTAGGCTTTTGGCCCTTCTCTTTTAAGTTTAAAAAGAAATTTCTTGATTAGAATAATTGTTTATTAATGTGTTTTAATTATAGTTGTCTTTTAGACGTGTAGTGTAGGCCTTCAGCCGCTAATTGTTTTCAGTTGCATGTTTTTTTTTAATTTTTACCTTCTATTTTTAATTGCTTTTGATTTCTAAGCCAGGCCTTCAGCTGTTCTCGTTTTTGGTGGGGTTTTCGGGGCTTCAGCCCGGAAAGCATCTCAAGTTCTTTATATAGGCCTTCAGCCGTATTGTTTTTGTTGTGATCTTTTAAAGCAATCTGCAAATGAGTGGTTCTCAGAATATAAAGTGTGTGTTTGATTGTTCAACACACAGTAACTGTTTTTGGCCCCATCCACAATCATAATCTTATCCTGTGCGTTCTCTGAGTTCCTACCAAGCAAGTTTCAATGCCGCTGATTCCTCCTTACCTTATTTATATGTGTGGTGTCTCTTCTTTCAGACAGGTCTGTTCTTCCAGACATCTCTCCAAGAACAGACAATTTCGATCCTGCTGCCATTATGAATCTCTCACGACACAAAGGATGATGACATTAGCTGCCAGTGGGCACTGTTTTGCACCAGCGGGCAAAGTTAAAAATTTGTGCTGCACTAGGATTCGAACCCGGATCTCCTACTTACGAAGAAGATGCGTTGACCACTGCGCCATTTTTTTTTCGTTTTGTTCGTTGTTGATCGTTTTGTTTGGTCGTTGCGGACGTCACATGGATCCGTTAAAGTTCGTTTGTTGATCCTCCCACTCAGTTTTTTATTACAGAGGCCAATCAGCTCTTTGACCAAAGACACTGAGCGCCATGTGGACATAATGGACATCACAAGTGCACGGACTATCCTAGCACGCCTCGTGTCGGACGCAAATTCTCAAGTTATCCACATACTACTAATATAGTGGCCATTTCCCGTCATCCACCCGAAAGAACAGTCACCACGTATATGATTACGGTGAGGACGACCAATCAACGACATGATAGAACTCTTATAGAAATCTGTGAAATGCTGCATGTAATGAGAATAATGGGCAAGGGCTCTGACGACTGTGTCCGGACAGCACAGTGGCCAGCGCGTCTGCCTAGTAAACAGAAGAGCTGGGTTCGAATCCTGGTCTGGCACAAATTTTCAACTTTCCCCATTGACTGAAATCTATGGCCACTCGCACCCCATGCCTATAATTACTTTGTGTTTTGACTGATTCATAATGGCTGTGAGGTCGAAATATACAGGGTGTAAATTTTAAGTTGACAAACCAGAATAACTCGAAAAGTAAGCTTCGCACGAAAAAATCTGTAGAATCCAATGTTGTTTATTTTTCGAGGGGGACATCTGCTTGTGCTAAGATTAGCCCGCCAGCTCAGGCCCCTGGGGAAGGGGCGGGAGGCAACTTTAAAATTTCAAGTGGGAACCCCATTTTTTATTGCGGAATCATACATAACAAACTAAGAAAATTTAATAGAAACGTTTGTTTTGATTCTTGGTAGTTGGCGCTGTAATTCAAGAAAATCCATGTTCTCATCTTTGCGTGGAAAATGGTTACAGATAAATAAATACTTACTTACTTCGTAAATTTTGATTCGCTGAAACTAGAACTCTCTCTCTCTCTCCCCACAGGGTGGGGCTAGAGAGAGACAAATTACAGTTTTACAAATGTTGACGCAAATATTAATTTTTTACGCAGATTCGGATAACTTTTGTTTGTTTCGTGGACATAAGGCCACACGATTTTTAATTATCAAACAAATCATCTGACAAGCTAACTAACTAACCAAACATCCTACTTACTAACGAGTGAACTATTTAACTAAAAAACTAACTGACTCACGAACCTAATTTTTTTATTAGACTGGGTCAGCATTTGTAAAACTAATTTCGCTCTCTCAACCCCACCCTGTGGGGAGGGAGAGAGAATTTTAATTTTAGCGAATCAAAATTTACAAAGTAAATAAGTATTTTTTTATTTATCCGTAATCATTTTCCACGCAAAAATGAGAACATGGATTTTCTTGAATTACAGCGCCAACTACCAAGAATCAAAACAAATGTTTAACACAAAATGTTCGTAGTTTTTATGTAGAATCCGATACTGCAATAAAAAATGGGGGTTCCCATTTGAAATTTTAAACTTGCCTCCCCCCATCCCCATGGGGCTGGGGTGGCGGGCTCATTTTAGCACCAGCAGATGACCCCCTCGAAAATAAACAGCCTTGGATTCTACACATTTTTTTCGCGTGAAGCTTATTTTTCGAGCTATTATGGTTTGTCAACTTGAAATTTATACCCTGTATATTCCCCTGATATTTAATGAGTGGAAAAGCAATGAAGCAACCAACTTGAAAGCCCGTATGAGTGCAATTGTAATCGGATGTTGATTGCCACGTGTTCTAAAGAAACTGTGAAGTCAAAGAAGGAACTAATATTTCCCGCGCCGAATTCGACTGCAAAATATCTCTCGCAGAACAAATCTGACGTTCGATAATACACAATCTCAGCACAGTCCAAAACTACGTCGCTTCAGGGTGCCCACCGCAAAACATAGCGTCTATACTAAACATATCAGTACAACTGTGGAGGTATAATAAGGGAAGCTATCATGGTTCACAAACTTGCAGTCGATGTCTGTCATGTTAGTAGGGCCTAACATTGGCTGTTAGTGAAAGTGTTTTGATAAAAAGAAAATGCCACCTTGCGTCATTTAGAGGCGTACAAGTCGTTCTGATTATAGTCTAAAGCGTAAAGGAATCACATTTTCGCAAGTGGACTCGTTCGAACATTATTTTCTTTTATATGCATGAATTTGAATTGTGCTGATTACTTTTACTATAGTGATTTTATATCCGTAATTTGACTTTAGATTTACTATTAATGCAACCCGAAGAGCGTTCTGATTGAATGCAAAGAGAAGGGAGCATTGCAAGTAGTCCGGACAGAGCAAAATATGTTCTGATCGTTTCCGGGAAGTGGGCATGGACGTAACAGTTTCGTCAGTCCATATTAAGGAGAATTAGGGCTTACGAAAGCAGAATTTTCACGTCACACATTCTTTGTTATTCTAAACAAATAATGCGTTGCATTACTAGATCAAATACTCCTTTAAGATCAGAACAAAGTCTGAAAATGGCTTCGTGACACTGTGTTATTCACGAAAGCACTGTAACATTTACTGTTTAAAATGGTTCAAATGGCTCTGAGCACTATGCGACTTAACTTCTGAGGTCATCAGTCGCCTAGAACTTAGAACTAATTAAACCTAACTAACCTAAGGACATCACACACATCCAAGCCCGAGGCAGGATTCGAACCTGCGACCGTAGCGGTCGCGCGGTTCCCGACTGTAGCACCTAGAACCGCATGGCCACTCCGGCCGGCTATTGTTTAAAACAATTGTATCGTGGACACAGCATAAATTAATTACAAGTATCAATTGTAAACAGTAGTCTGATAATGTTTACAGGCTATTAATAAGCCGGCGACAGCGTCAAAGACATGCACGGATGTGAGGTTCTCGTATGTTTTCTGCCTATTGTAAGTAATTCAGCTTTACTGTACTGGGAAAAACATGAATAAGTGCACTCCTTGAAATGTGAATAAAATCCTTGACTCTGTGTATAGTTTTATCTGTGTTTGACTTGGTAGTCAGACAGTTCAGTATGCTCACATTTGATTCTACATTTACCACCAATCTTCAGAGTGTAGCCGGTGATCAACATCCACTTGCCTTAGTGGCTTCCCCTAAGCCTGAATGTTATATTCTTCATGCTCGTTGGTGTTGCTCCGCTGTCGGTTCAATACTACAGGGTCAGAGACCTCAACGGTGGCCGTAGTTCAAGAACTGTGTAAATATTGCCCTAGTAGCATTCCTTTTCTTAGCCACAAGATCAGCGACAAGAGACATTAACAGTATCTTTGTTGGTGCTAAGTGACGCAACATTTTACCTTCAATTGAATTCACATACTAGCCTCAGGATTAATGATATGAGACATTAAAGGAAGTCTTCAATAGTTTCAAGTAATGCATCACTTACCTACAATCAACAGAACTCAGTGTGCTTCCTCCCTGTGCAAAGACAATCTTCATGTGTAACACACCAATCAGAACACTATCTTGTACATTTCATAACCTACATCCTAACACTTATAATATTATTTGTAATTGTATCTTATAGTACTTTTTAAAAATTTCATTCGCCTTGCCTTACCACTGCTGTGACAATCCCTATGGAATGTTTTCTGGGGGCAGAGGATAGTGTAAGGTTCTCACAGGTTTTTTTGCTATTGTAAATAATTCACATTTACTGTGCTGGGACAAAAAAATGAATGAACCCACTGCATGAGTAGCGAATAACTACTTTAACTCTGTGTTTAGTTTTATCTGTGGTTGACCTCTTAGTCAGTCACTTGTGCACCGTTGGGCATTTTTATTCGAGACATAGTAGCGAACTGTTGAGGTTTTTTTAAAAAAAAATGAGAAAGAGATCTTCTATTTGTGAATCGGGGAGAAACTGTATGGAATATTTTATTGTTGAGATGAAAGCACATTTATAATACTTTCTACTTCTTTACACTCGTGGAGTACATTTTGGAGGAATTTCAACGGTATGTTTGTAGTTTATTTGTAATGAAAGAACTTTGTAATTCTTGGTGTCTTCCTATGTTTTGCAGTCTTTCTATCAATAATCATTGTGTGATTCCTGAAAAACGAATATCTTTAAGATAAAATCCGCCTCCAAGATTCATAGTGAAATTTTGACTTCTGTCATGTGTTCATTGCACCTTAAGCCACACGCAGCGACGGGTTGTTTGTGATAAGCAAAAACAAAAAGAAAGAGTAGAATTTTTATCTTTAACTGCTGCACCTGCTGACTTGTATTTCCTCTCGAGAACATCAGTACATCAGCCACAAAAACAGCAAGCTGAGCAGGAGGTAAGTCACCTTTATTTAAGGGCAGATCTCCCCTTGCATTTATGAGCAAGCAATGTGTAGCCAGGATTGTCAGCTGTCGTGCTAGTAAATACACTAACTGTCAGTGATCAGTCTTAGTAAATTCAAACAGTTATCCTCTTCCAAGTAAAGCAGAAATTTTTTTATGGATTTCCAAGTCTAACACTGAACATCACATCACGCAATGTTCATAATGTGGTTCGGTACTAAGTTTTAGTTGTACAGTTTTCACTGAGCATCAATTAGATTTATTTCGTTTACTACAAATTTTGCATTTCATGGAGTTTAAAGTTTTATTTCACTACACTGTTTACATGTGCAACACAGGACCAACCATCAGTCAGTTTTCCTCAGTACTGAATACGATATCTGAAGTACACATTACTTGAGGAGAAAGTTTTTGAAATCAGTAGATTCAGTTTTCTCACATACAGACAATTATTTTATAGGAAGTGTACATAGCGTTAGGTCTGTAGCGCCACCTTCCCTTACTAAGCCTTCGTGACACAACCACATACCAGCATACTAGACTAACACTAATAGCGCGGAAAGAACAGTTGAGCTCACAACTGATAGACCGTGTCTGGACACAGACGGCAGATAACAAAGGCCGAGATCGCTCCAACCTCTGCAGAACTGTCGTTTGAAACCAACATCTAAGTCACGTTATTGGGGCAACGAGCTAAACTGGTTGTGGCAAGGCGAATTCTGTCATTACGCAGTGTGCGAATTGGAGCTGACAGTTTTGTTAATTTATTTCTCAAATCAAGCATTGATTTCAACAAAAAAGTGACTTGTCGTACTGTTGTTATATATCATGTACTAGCACAGCTACCCTAATATTTTTTCGAAATTCGTTCTATTAATGCGATGGCTATCTCTTAAAAATCCAGATAGCACGAAATATTTTTTATTCCAGACAACCGTTTTCAATAGCTGGAGTAGCACTGTTTAGTATGTGTCCAGGTTATGCAAAGAGATGCGCTATTGTGTATGTATTTTTATCATGTGACAACCATCTGTGAGCAATGTGTATGTGGACATGGGCTTTTGGAGGAGATGCTGTATGAGTTTAAATATTTTAGCTATGGCAGACGTTTATGACGTGCTGAATTTTATCCACTTGACATCTTGTCGATGAGGTCAGCGTAAAATGAACATGTTTTACAATTTTAAGAAAAATGTTTAACAGCTGAAGACGTCAGCTAAGACTGTTGAAACCGGTTGCCTTGAATAAAAAATATTTGGTGCTATCTCGGCTTTCGAATGGTTTTTAACTATTAAAACAGATCGCCTTTCAGTATCTTGATACTGAGAAAATTCGGGATGATTATTGTCCTTGCACGTGGTGAGATGAAAAATATTGACAGTTTTTTTCACAAAAGAGAAAATTACTGTTCTTTAATGAATACTATTGTTTCTGTTACTGTGTCGGTCTTAGTTCGCCGCTTCCACAGGAGTAGAACAACTATCAATTTGGCGGGCACCATTAATTTCTGGCTTTTCCTCAGCAATATATGTACGAAATATTTTACTGCGTTTTAATAACAAATGAAATCCATTTACATCCTAAAATAAGTTTTTATATTTTATGACTTTTGTTTAATCCAAAGAGATACGAAAACAACAGATATAAAAATATAGAAAACATTGATTATAGAGAATTTCTGTAGTGAGTTAGATTGACTTCGTCATTTTAAAATGTTAGCCTTTCATCGAGTTCTACATCTCAGGACGAACGCACATCCTAACTCTCAGTTCACGGAAATATCTCTGCAAGGATTTTGAAGTAGCTCACTTTCACAACTATGATTTTCGTAGGTTTACCTAATCTGCAGGATACAAAACACGACTTATCTCAGTATATATGGAGGCCATTACTTCTCCTTCTGTTAAAAAGCACGACATTTGATCTATAACAAAACTGTCATACATTGTGCACTATAGATGCGTAATGACATGACAGATACGCGGCTTCGTGCCACAAGTCACTTGACTTTGACGTTAGTTTCAGTAAAATGACGTCATGTGCAGTGAATGTTATATATAGTCTACGTATCTGGACGCAGTATTTGTTTTCCCGTGACGATATCGTACCATTATACGAGCATGCGTATAATTGTTACTAATTAGGTTTGTGAAAAGTTACAAACTGGCGCAGCTTAAAAACGCGCTCAAAAATGGTTCAAATGGCTCTGAGCACTATGCGACTTAACATCTCAAGTCATCAGTGCCCGAGAACTTAGAACTACTTAAACCCAACTAAACTAAGGTAATCACACACATCCATGCCCGAGGCAGGATTCGAACCTGCGACGTAGCGGTCGCGCGGTTCGAGACTGAAGCGCCTAGAACCGCTCGGCCACAGCTGCCGCCTAAAACTCGCTTAGCCAGAACATTTATTCGGTTGGCGTAATTGTGAAGAACTTGCGGAGCACTGTTACGACCAAAAGTGTGGCAACAAAAATATTCGTCGGAATATAAATGAAAATCGGTATTAAATTTTTTTTAAAGAAATTGCAAAATAATGAAAGTTTTAGTATCGTATGAAACATAAATGTGTGTGGATTATCGAAAACGCAACTCAGGGGAAAGTTGGCGTCGAAATAAATCGAAGAACTCTGAAACGTCCGTTGTCGATTTAATGTGAAACCTATGTCAGCGTCGACAAAAAAAGGTCTGTGCACAGCGATTACGTATCTGGCCCATCGCGCATACAGCTGTCAGCGACGTTCCAAACGTTTACGGATCACGTACAGGCGTCGCTGGCAGACAATACGGAAATCAGTGATCACACTAATGGCAGAAACGTAACAGCGTGAGACGATTGTGTATCGCAACCACCACATACCGTCGTGTTGTCAGCCGAGGCCACATGTGCTAAACTTATGTTTTCTCTGTTGTGTAAGCAACTATACTGTACTCCGTGTAGCCACTGTGTTAAGCGGCGCCGTATGCAAAAGCGAGCAAAATTCTGAAAAATATGTTATTGGATCTTCATTTACTACATGATGTTGAAATTTGAATTCCTGAATATCAAGTCCCAATTGCAATCCTAAGCGTGAGTTTGGATGGGCCGACGCCCCTTCGTTGTTCTGTATTTCCTCATATTATTCATTCCTGCGATGTTTTCTTCCAGTTTTATGCAGTCACAATGTGGGGAATATTTCGGTGTTTAGCAGATGCAGAACTTCTACAAAATTGTGTGCATGGAGAAACTCAAAATCCTAATGAAAGTTAAAACTCTCTGGTAGGGAAATAATGTCCCAAGACAAAATTTGATTCCACAACAGCTAACGATGTTGCAGCTTATGATGCTTGTTTGGTTTTTAACTGTGCTAATCTTGGCAGACAACGGACTCTAGAGAGGCTAGGATTTGATCCAGGAGCTTTCACACAAGGAAATCGATAATAGAAGAATTGATGTTGCTGACATTATTATTACCCAGTTTGAAAAGCAGATTAACCTGACAGAAGAAGCAAAGAAAAGACTGCTTGAGGATGAAGAGGAGAAAGCACATGGTTTGCACTATTTCATCCATATAAGGTGAAGCCTAATAGAAACACTGTCAAACCTTTAATTCATGTTTCCCGTAACTTACAGTTTGGGAACTTTATGTATCTTGTCCTCATAAACCACTGGCATTATAGTATTTAAATTTGGCATGCAATTAGTCAATACTGTAGTGAAATATTTTGTGGAAGTAATTTTCATTTACTACTATAGCAAGGCAGTTATGTAAGAGAAAATCTCTAAGATTTGGTTTTCTTTTCCAAAGAAATTTGGAGAGCTGTAAAAATTTAGCAAAAAATGTCAATATTCTGTTCCACAGATACTTTTGATAACGATTTATCAAACTTTGTACAAAAACGCATTAAATTCGTTGCATAGATTTTTTTAAAAAAAGACCATTTGTATTCACCTTGCTGAAAAATTTCAGTTGTTTATAATTAAAAACATATAACTTCTATAAGCATGAAAACATACGTCTGCATCCATATAACATCAGTTAACAATTGTGTCAAATTTAGTTACATTGCCTTGATAACTTTGGACTTTATAAGTTTTTCTCAAAGTATTGCAACTTGGGTGCGTCACCCCATTAAAAAGATTCATAATTAAATTACATATTAATGCGAAACATTTTTTTACGTTTTTATTGATTTTGTTCCAACGTTTCCACTTTTTTGTTTTAATTAATTGCAGTAGTTCACAAGAAAAAGTCGTTTCCGTGCCACACACAAATTTTTTATTTCAGTTGTGCATCTAGACGTGTTTCGCCTCTTTTGAAAGCCATCTTCAATGGGTGTCCTGAAACATTACGTAATTTAATAAAACTGAAAGCTCCAAAACTAGCTGCAATAAAGCTGCATATTTAATATCTTACGCAACAGACTTGTTTAGACTTAATGGCCATTATCAACTGACCTGAGAAATATACATTGGTAAGATTATCTACACGTAAATCGTTGATATTTTATATTGAAATCTGCATTCGTACATATGTCTAGTTGAAAGTTACGAGTATATTGCCATATTGTATCAACAATAAATTTTTCTGTCAAGTTGTTGTAAGTATAATATTTCTTTGAAGTTACGAAACGTAAAAAATATATTTTTTACAGATGTTTTAACAGTATAATAATCTGATAGTTCTTTTCTCTGACGCTTCATGTTTACAAAGTGTATACATTAGTTAAAACTTCCGGGCTCACCTCGGGAGATGTTGCCCACAGTTGACAACGAAACGTCAGGAAGACATACCGACCACGCCTCTCAGCCCCGAAGTTTTAACTAATGAAGACGCCGGCTGTAAAAGGCTACACGTTATGATGAAAGTACACGTTATGATGAAAGTGTATACAGTTTACCACAGACGATTTTACACCATTTTCCTTTCAGTTTTATCTATTGGCTGTGTATGTTCTGTTTGCCATATGACTATCTCTTTTCGGATTCTTTCATGTCAGTAAAGTTTTCCAGATAGTATATATATATATATATATATATATATATATATATATATATATATATATATATATATATATATCCAGTTCTTAGAGAATGTTCATTCTGTGTACCATTTCCAATGCACTTTCAAGTTTCTACGCTTTGTGGTTTTGATTTGTCAGATGTTGTTGAGATTAAACGAGCATGGAGGTTTTTGTTTAAACTCTGCTTGGAATCCTTGTCCAAAACTCAGAGGGACAGAATCAATGTTACATCAACCGCTAGTTCGTAGTGTTTTACTATCGATACCTCTGATTCTGCTCATTTTTGCTGGCACTAGGGTTCAGTGTGTGTGTTATATTTAATGAATTACTCTAAGAACCGAGGGTTTAAATTTGCTTGTACATTGTCTGCCCTTGCATTTTTTGTCTTGAAAATGGTGGCGTGTACTCCCACCGAAATATTGGCGGTCGCTGTAAATATTACCTGGCTGAATTCCCATAATTTGTTTGAAAATTGTATGCGCCAGGAGAAACGCAGGTCTCAACACACGTAACATACACGTAATGCAGGTACAACAATAAATAACGAAAGCTACTTGGAAAACTGACATCCGGATGTCCCCAAAAACATACGTTATTCATATTAGGTGCATTGTGCTGCCACCTACTACCTGATACATATCAGCGACCTCAGTAGTCATTAGACGTCGTGAGAGAGCAGAATGAGGCGCTCCGCGGACTTCGAATGTGGCCAGGTGACTGGGTGTCACTTGTGTCATACGTCTGTACACGAGATTTCCACACTCACAAACATCCCTAGGTCCATTGTTTCCGATGTGACTGTGAAGTGAAACGTGAAGTGACATGCACAGTACATAAGCGTACAGGCCGACCTAGTCTGTTGACTGACAGAGACCGCCGACAGTTAAAGAGGGTCGTAATGTGTAATAGGCAGATATCTATTCAAATTCCAAACTGCTTCAGGATCCACTGCAAGTACTATGACAGTTAGGACGGGGGTGGAATTTCATGGTCGAGCGGCTGCTCATAAGCCACACATCACGCCAGTTAATGCCAAAAGACGCCTCGCTTGGTGTAAGGAGCGTAAACATTGGACGATTGAACAGTGGAAAAACGTCGTGTGGAGTGACGAATCAAAGTACACAATGTGGCAATCCGATAGCAGGGTGTGGGTATGGCGAATGCCAAGTGAACGTCATCTGCCAGCGTCTGTAGCGTCAGTAGTAAAATTCGGAGGCGGTGGTGTTATGGTGTGATCGTGGTTTTCATGAGGGGGCTTGCACCCTTTGTTGTTTTGCGTTGCACTATCGCAGCACAGGCCTACATTGATGTTTTAAGCATCTTCTTCCTTCCCACTGTTGAAGAGCAATCCTGGGATGTAAACTGCATCTTTTAACACAATCGTGTACCTGTTCACAATGCACGGCCTGTGGCGCAGTGATTAAACGACAATAACGTCTCTGTAATGGACTGGCTGCACAGAGCTCTGACCTGAACGCTATAGAACACTTTGGGATATTTTGGAACGCTGACTTCGTGCCAGGCCTCACCGACCTCTTCTCAGTGCAGCACTCGGTGAATTCCCCGAGAAACTTTCCAGGACCTGAATGAGATTTTCACTCTGCAGTGGAGTGTGCGCTGATATGAAATTTCCTGGCAGATTAAAACTGTGTGCCGGACCGAGACTCGAACTCGGGACGTTTGCCTTTCGCTGGCAAGTGCTCTACCAACTGAGCTACCCAAGCACGACTCACGCCCCCCCCCCCCCTCACAGCTTTACTTCTGCCAGTATCTCGTCTCCTACGTTCCAAACTTTACAGAAGCTCTCCTGCGAACCCCCGCGAAAGGCAAAGGTCCCAAGTTCGAGTCTCGGTCCGGCACACAGTTTTAATCTGCCAGGAAGTTTCATATCAGCGCACACTCCGCTGCAGAGTGAAAATCTCATTCTGGAAACATCCCCCAGGCTGTGGCTAAGCCATGTCTCCGGAGTATGCTTTCTTTCAGAAGCGCTAGTTCTGCAGGGTTCGCAGGAGAGCTTCTGTAAGGGTTGGAAGGTAGGAGACGAGATACTGGCAGAAGTAAACCTGTGGGGACGGGGCGTGAGTCGTGCTTGCGTAGCTCAGTTGGTAGACCACTTGCCCTCGTAAGATAAAGGTGCCGAGTTCGAGACTCGGTCCGGCACACAGTTTTAATCTGCCAGGAAGTTTCCTTCCAGGACCTGATTGAACGTCTGCCTGCGAAAGTGGAAGCTGTCATCAAGGCTAAGTGTGGGCCAAAACCACACTGAATTCCAGCATTACGGATGGGGGGCGCCAAGAACTTGTAAGTCATTTTCAGCCCAGTTTCCGGATACTTTTCATCAGATAGTGTAGTTTGCGCTTACTTATAATACGGTAGCTAATGGCAGGTTTACAACTCTCGTCCTTAAATCTCCTATGCGACAAGCGGAATAAGGAAAATTTGGTTGTATTGCCGTCCCTCCTTTCAGTGGAGAGTGTGGCAGGTTGTCCTATCCCAGTAGCTCGGAGGCTGTGGCGCCGCGCTGCCTTTGGCGGAGGCTGCCCCGTACTCCTGAACTGCCGGTGCAGAGGAGGAGAGACGGAGCCGCATTTAGGCCGGCCGCTTACGCCACGGCCCTCGCGAGGCGCGCCCACGTGCCTCCATTCAGCGAGCAGGCGGCGGCAGTCTTGTTAGGGTTCGGTCGGAGTGTGACGCACGGACGCGGTAAGCAGTGGCGGGCGTCGTCACGCGTGGGCGGTCCCCATAAATAGAGCCGGCAGCGGCGGAAATAGACGAGGCGGGGGCGGTGGCGGCGGCCGCATGTGGAGGTGAGGCTGGAGGTGGGTGGAGCGACACAGGCGCCGGCTGTAAACAGAGGGGCTGCCCGGCGTCCGTCGAGGGCACTGTGCAATGAGGTGCTTTACTGGATGTCTTAGTGAAGTTAACAGCAAGGGTTTCCTTTTAGTTTTTTTCTTATTTAATTGATGTTATGATCTGATGTAGGGAAAAAGACCATTTATTCCGAAATATATTTGATAAAAATTACGGTCCAGTCACATTGATGTGACCACCGCCTATATTGGTCGTCAACGTGAAACAACCATTCACAGATGACAAGTGGTAGCACTACCAGTGGAGGGTACATAATGCGTGTCGGGGCAACGAGGATAACAGTACAGTCTTTATTTCACTTTAAAAATACAGCAACCAGCCACTTTTTTTTAATGCGTTTTATTTATGCCAATATGCATTTCGGGTTTGCACCCATCTTCAGCTGGCAAATTACATGGATCTTCAGTTACTACAGTAGTACAATCTCGACAGCAGTTTGGATGCTGCAGCATGCCTGTGCAAAAGCAACGATTCCAATCATTTACTTCAATTTCGCGAGTTTAAAGTTACACACTATCAGTTGTTCATTTTACTTACATTCTCCTCTCCTTGTTTTTTCTTGGCTTTTCTTCTTTTTTGCAACAACACAAACACTTTTTATCACGTATTTTACACAGGCGCACTGCGTTATCCGCCATGTTGTCGACTGACAGTTTTTGTTCACATACAAACGGTTTATCTATGGACAGAGTTATATTTTACGAAAGTTTTGAGGTTCTAAGATAAGCTACTGTTTTCTAAACATTGACTTGAGTGACAGAAGTATTCTAAGTACGATGTATACAATTTTTTTTTGGCAGTATTGCAGATAATAAACTAACATAACACATTTATACAAAGCAGTTATTCATACATTTACAATATAACAAAGATACATTACAACAATAGCGTGAAAGTGAATATGTAAGAGAAACCATTGAATTTTTCAGTAACAATAATATAGTAGAAATTCAGTCTGATTCCACTTTTAAGTTACAGAATAAAATTAAAAATATGATGAAAAAAAGTGATTTCCTCTTAAATGCAAAAGATATACGTGAATGCACTGTTATGAACCCTTATGCACCACGTCTACGAGCACAACCCAAGACCCATAAAGTTAACTGTCCCATACGTCCAATTGTTAATTCTCAGAGCAGCCCAACTTATAAAATCAACAAGAAACTGAATGAGATCCGTAGCAACACATTCAAATTTGAAGAGACATACTCAGTAAAGAACAGTTATGAACTTATTAATTGTCTGAAGGAAATTCAGATTCCTAATACTGCTAGGTTTGCATCACTTGACATCACAAACCTCTACTCAAACATACCGGTCAAAGAAACAATAGAAATAATTAAAAACAATTTACTTAAACATAAAAATTTGGCATTACCAGAAATATATGAATTCATTGATCTATTAACACTAGTACTATCACACAACTATTTTTCTTTTAATAACAAAATGTAACAGCAGAAAGAGGGCCTGGCTATGGGTAGCTGCCTTGCCAGTTTGCTTGCAAATATTTTCATCAATAACTTAGAATGTAAGTTTCTTAAAGAAAACCCCCAGATAGTAAACAAGATAAGTTATTACAAAAGTATGTTGATGATATAATAATCTTATTTGATGGGACAGCAGAAGAAATTGATAACCTTGCAAAAGAAATGAATAAAATGCATAAGAACATCATCTTCACTGTAGAACCCCAAACAGAAGTAGGTTTAAATTTTCTGGATCTCTGCATAAGTAGCTCCAACAACAAACACAAATTTCAAGTATACAGGAAACCAACATACACAGATAACACAATTAATAAATCATCCTGCCACCCGGATAAACGTAAGACGGCTTCATACAGAGCAATGCTAAACAGAATGCACAAAATACCACTAGAACCAGCTGACCGAATAGAAGAACTAAACACCATCAAAGCAATTGCTTACAATAATGGTTACAATCCAAAATTAATAGATGAACTAAACTCTAAGATAAGTCCCCACATAAACAAATACAATAATAAACAACATTAAAGAATACCACACCACAGCCAAAAGAAAAATATGTAAGCTTGCCATTTGTAGGAAAACTGTCAAATAAAATAGCAAACCTGTTCCGAGGAACAGATATCAAAATCAGCTACTATACAAATAACAAAATAAAGGACAAAGCTGTCCATAACATTAAAAATAATACCAAACCGTACAATCAATCAGGAATATACAAACTTAACTGCAACTCGTGTCCAAAAACATACATAGGCCAAACAGGGAGAAACTTCAGCATACGGTTTCGAGAACACATGGATGCTCTTCGTTTAAAAAAACTTAAATAAATCCACATTCGCCCAACATGTAGCAGAAAAAGAACATCAAGTAACAGACATAGCCCATAACCTACAAGTTCTCCACCCAGCCAACAAAGGAAAAAGAATGAAGCTCCTAGAAGAAATCGAAAGTTATTCACATAAACATGCATCCCCTTCTGACATACTTAACGACCAAACAGAGCTGCCAAACCGAATATTTCTGAAAAACTTCCACACTCTACTTATCAAACCACTTACTAAGCACAATCAAGAAATAACATAATCTAATATAAACCCAACAAATGCATATAACAATATAAAACATAAAAATCTTAATTCTAAAATCTTAATTCTATCTTTGTTATATTGTAAATGTATGAATAACTGCTTTGTATAAATGTGTTATGTTAGTTTATTATCTGCAATACTGCAAAAAAAAATTGTATACATCGTACTTAGAATACTTCTGTCACTCAAGTCAATGTTTAGAAAACAGTAGCTTATCTTAGAACCTCAAAACTTTCGTAAAATATAACTCTGTCCATAGATAAACCGTTTGTATGTGAACAAAAACTGTCAGTCGACACCATGGCGGATAACGCAGTGCGCCTGTGTAAAATACGTGATAAAAAGTGTTTGTGTTGTTGCAAAAAAGAAGAAAAGCCAAGGAAAAACAAGGAGAGGAGAATGTAAGTAAAATGAACAACTGATAGTGTGTAACTTTAAACTCGCGAAATTGAAGTAAATGTTTGGAATCGTTGCTTTTGCACAGGCATGCTGCAGCATCCAAACTGCTGTCGAGATTGTACTACTGTAGTAACTGAAGATCCATGTAATTTGCCAGTTGAAGATGGGTGCAAACCCGAAATGCATATTGGCATAAATAAAACGCATTTAAAAAAAAAAGTGGCTGGTTGCTGTATTTTTACAGTGAAACATCATTATCCACGGCCACGGAGCTCAACAGTCCAAATATAATGGACAAATTGTTAGTACAGTCTTTATCGTAATACAGAAAATGAGCGATTTATCTGACGCCCAAAAGTGTACGATCATTGGCTTTGGGGCCATGGGTGGAACCGTTTCCGAACGGCTGAATCTGTGAACTTTTCGTCCGCCGGCGCCGGTGCTCATAAATTAACGATAATTGCAGAATGTGGTGCCACACAACGTGGCGCTACACAAAACTGGCGCTAACAGCATAGGCACATAGGGAACACACACGACACAGATCTGTAAGTCCACGGTATTGGTGATGGGTTGAGAAATCGTCCCGAAACACATCTGCTACAAAACGCCACTATTTCCTGCGGATATACTCCAACATCAATATATGATCACAATGCACACGTACACAGGCCGCACAACGAGTTGGCATACGCTGGATCATGTGGTCGAGCAGCTGCTGGGGTATAGCCTCCCATTCTTGGACCAGTGCCTGTCGGAGCTGCTGAGGTGTCGTAGGAGTTTGAAGACGTGCAGCGATACGTCGACCGAGAGCATCCCAGACGTGCTCGATGGGGTTTAGGTCTGGAGAACAGGCAGGCTACTCCATTCGCCTGATATCTTCTGTTTAAAGTTACTCCTCCACCATGGCAGCTCGGTGGAGACGTGTGTTATTATCCATCAGGAGCAAGATGGGACCCACTGCACCCCTGAAAAGGCGGAGATACTGGTGCAAGATGACGTCCCGATACGCCTAACCTGTTACAATTCCTCTACCAAAGACATGCGGGGGTGTACGTGCACCAATCATAATTCCACTGCACACCAACAAACCACGACCTCCATACAGGTCCCTATCAAGGATATTAAGGGGTTGGTATCTGGATCCTGGTTCATGCCAGATGAAAACCGACAGGAATAACTGTTCAGACTTTACCTGGAGTCGTCCGTAAACATAACCTGAGACCACTATTCCAATGACCATGTACTGTGTTCTTGACATCAGGCTTTATGGGGTCTCTTCTGTCCAGGGATCAGTCAAATGCACCTTGCAGGTCTCTGGGCGAATAAACCATGTCTGTTCAGTCGTCTGTAGACTGTATGTCTGGAGACAACTGTTCCAGTGGCGGCGATAAGGTCCTGAGCAAGGCTACCTGCAGTACTCCGTGGCGTCTGCGGGCACTGATGGTGACATATCAGTCTTCTTGTGGTGTTGTACACTGTGGACGTTCCATACTGTACTGCCTGGATATGTTTCCTGTCTGCTGGAATCGTTACCATCATCGTGAGACCACACTTTGTGGCACACGGAGGGCCCGTGCTACGACCTGTTGTGTTTGACCAGCCTCCAGTCACGCTACTATTCTATCCCTCATAACGTCATCAATATGTTTTCTTGGAGGCATTTTCTACACACAGTCACCATTAGCACGGCCGAAATCGTCAGTACACTTACTTGCTGCACCGTACTCTGACATGCACCAAGACCTCTGCGTATGTGGACTGCTGCCAGCACCGCGTGACCGCTACGGTCGCAGGTTCGAATCCTGCCTCGGGCATGGATGTGTGTGATGTCCTTAGGTTAGTTAGGTTTAATTAGTTCTAAGTTCTAGGCGACTGATGACCTCAGAAGTTAAGTCGCACAGTGCTCAGAGCCATTTGAACCATTTTGAACTGCTGCCAGCGGCACCGTGCGACGACCGCGAATCAGGAGCCGAGGCAATTGTGGTGCACAAGGGGCTATTAATAACAGGTGTGAACGATGGCTGCGGAGGTGTGTATGGGCGAATAGATGTGCGACTGTTAAGCAGCTGACCGCCCAGATGAACCAAGGGGCTACCGACAGTGTCTCGTCAACGACTGCTCAGCGAGCTGCATACAGGCCTCCACAGCAGTCGCCCGCTTCACACACCCACGCTGACTGCTACTCATTGGTGACGAAGGCTGGAATTTGCACGACAGTACTGCAACTAGACGTCCACTGAGCGCGACAGGTGGTCAACTTTTTACGCTCCATCGGGCAAATGGCAGTCTGCGCGTATAGCGCGAAACGTCTGAAAGCAGACACGCTACACGTGTTACAATCTGTGAACTGACTTCGTGGCATTCCCTGCGTCATCTCTGTATTCTGGAAGGCACAGTGAGTCAACACAAGCACGCAGCTATCCTTGGGGACCACATGCACCCCTACATGCAATACGTTTTCCCTCGGCACGATGGCATCTGCCAGCAAAACAATGCAACGTGGCATGCAGCGTGCTCAGTACTTTCGTGGTTCGAAGAGCACCAGGATGCTTTACCTGGGCATAAGACTACCCAGACTGAAACCCAGTCGAAAACCTGTCGGAACACCACGATTCGCTGTTCGCGCCGTGGATCCTCAACCGAGAAAACCAGCGCAGCTTTCCACGGTGCTGCAGTCGGCATCGCTCCACATCCCTGTCGATATCTCCCAGAACCTCACCGACTCTCCCTTGCTCGCAGCAGTTCACGTTGCAACAGGGGCTTATTCAGGGTTTTGACTGGTATATTAGACAGTGTATACTGTCTGTCAGCGAACCACCGAACACTTTTATAATCATCATGAACATTTATACTTAGCGAAACCTGCGGAACTGTGAAAAATGGTAACTAATGCCGCTAAGAAAAAAAATGATAGAGGTTTCTTCACTTGTCATCTACCATTTTCTCTCTCTACTTCGTCAGCAGGTACTGAAAATATACAGGATGGTCCATTGGTCGTGACCGGGCCAAATATTTCACGAAATTACCGTCAAACGTAAAAACTATAAAGAACGAAACTCGTCTAGCTTGAAGGGGGCAACCAGATGGCGCTGTGGCTGGCCCGCTAGATGGCGCTGCCATCGGTCAAACGGATATCAACTGCGTTTTTTAAAATAGGAACCCCCATTTTTATAACATATTCGTGTTGTACGTAAAGAAATATGAATGTTCTAGTTGGACCACCTTTTTCGCTTTGTGATAGATGGTGCTGTAATAGTAACAAACATGTGGCTCACAATTTTAGACAAACAGTTGGTATCAGGTAGGCTTTTTAAATTAAAATACAGAGCGTAGGTACGTTTGAACATTTTATTTCGGTTGTTTCAATGTGATACATGTACCTTTGTGAACTTATCATTTCTGAGAACGAATGCTGTTACAGCGTGATTACCTGTAAATATCACATTAATGCAATAAATGCTCAAAATGATGTCCGTCAGCCTCAATGCATTTGGCAATACGTGTAAAGACATTCACCTCAACAGCGAGTAGTTCGCCTTCCGTAATGTTCGCACGTGCATTGACAATGCGCTGACGCATGTTGTCAGGCGTTGTCGGCGGATCACGATAGCAAATATCCTTCAACTTTCCCCACAGAAAGAAATCCGGGGACGTCAGATCCGGTAAACTTGCGGGCCATGGTATGGTGCTTCGACGACCAATTCACCTGTCATGAAATATGGTATTCAATACCGCTTCAACCGCACACGAGCTGTGTGCCGGACATCCATCATGTTGGAAGTACATCGCCATTCTGTCACGCAGTGAAACATCTTGTAGTAACATCGGTAGAACATTACGTAGGAAATCAGCATACAGTGCACCATTTAGACTGCCATCGATGAAATGGGGGCCAATTATCCTTTCTCCCATAACGCCGCACCGTACATTAAGCTGCCAAGGTCGCTGATGTTCCACTTGCCGCAGCCATCGTGGATTTTCCGTTGCCCAATAGTGCATATTATGCCGGTTTACGTTACCTCTGTTGGTGAATGACGCTTCGTCGCTAAATAGAACGCGTGCAAAAACTCTGTCATCGTCCCGTAATTTCTCTTGTACCCAGTGGCAGAACTGTACTCGACGTTCAAAGTCGTCGCCATACAACTCCTGGTGCATAGAAATATGGTACGGATTCTCGCGAAATTTGTCTCGTGCTGATGTGCGGATTAGCCGCGACAGCAGCTGAAACACTTACTTGGCATCATCATTTGTTGCAAGTCGTGGTTGACGTTTCACATGTGGCTGAACACTTCCTGTTTCCTTAAATAACGTAGCTATCCGGCGAACGTTCCGGTCACTTGGATGATGTCGTTCAGGATACCGAGCAGCATACATAGCCCGTTGGGCATTCTGATCACAATAGCCATACAGCAACACGATATCGACCTTTCCCGCAATTGGCAATCTGTCCATTTTAACACGGGTAATGTATCACGAAGCAAATACCGTCCACAGTGGCAGAATGTTACGTGATACCACGTACATATACGTTTGTGACTATTTCAGCGTCATCTATGACAAAGTGGAAAAAGTGTTCCAACTAAAACATTCATATTTCTTTACGTACTACACGAATATGTAATAAAAATGGGAGTTCATATTAAAAAAAAACGCAGTTGATATCTGTTTGACCTATGACAGCACCATCTAGCTGGCCAACCATAGCGCCATCTGGTTTCCCCCTTCAAGCTAGACGAGTCTCGTTCTTTGTAGCTTTTTCGTTTGATGCTTATTTCGTGTGATATTTGGTCCGGTCACTGTCAATGGACCACCCTGTATTAATTTAATTCACCTGTAATTTGCTGGCTTAATAATTATTGATTTCACTGTAATTAGGGGAGTTAATTATTTATACGGAACTACTATCCTATATTCTTACTACACATATTAGTTGTATTCCGAATTACTTGTTTTGTAAAAAAAACCGCCTTTTCTTGCCGCAACTTATTTTCCCCAGACGCTAGACGCCTTTACCTTTTTCTTCCTTTAAGGAATCATCAGCGTGATGGGTTGCTGTGATCAGCGTTTCCTCTCATCTGATCTAGAAGTCGCACTACGACTTTATTACCGACAGAAGAGCACAATTTTGTATTCCGAATATTTTTAACACTGTTCGCCATGTTTCTCCTTCATTTTTGTGGTGTATTGTTATTCTTGTGCCACTCAACATAACGATTTGTTCGGACACTGTGCTTAGTTATATCGAGTGGCAAAAGAATAACAGTACACCACAAAAAAGAAGGAGAAACATGGTGAACAGTGTCAAAAAGTTCAGAATACAAATTTGGCTTATCTGTCGGTAATAAAGTGATAGGCGACCTCCAGACCAGATGAGAGAAAACGCAGATCACAGCAAATCATTCCACTGATGATGCCTTAGAGTAAGAAAAAGGCGAAACGCGTATGGGAAAAATTAAATAAGTTGCAGCAAGAAAAGGTGATTTTATTTGCAAAACAGGTATTTCTGTGCTTGATGCGGAGGATAGCCATGCAAACAAACTTGTATTCTGAATGTTTTTCAGTAGTAATATAGGAGAGACTGGAGACGCGTTACTAGAGGGGGAAGGACCGAACACTATTTGTGTTGTTTTGTTATATGCTTCTCTGTCGGAAGTTTGCATCGCCCTAGATCCTTTTTCCTCGTCGTACGTAACATTTCAACTAAGAGTTTTGTAGGTTTGATTAGTTCCCGCCTTCGAACAATGACGCGTACGAGCCTACTAATTCGCCTGATGTGGCCCTGATTATACAAAAAATAATAAGCTGGTGGGCCAACAAAGGTAAAAAATTCAGTCACAGTTACAAAAATTCCTGTGAGATGCACCGTACGGAGCTCTTAAAAGAGAGTATTGTCCATCATCGGTGTGGATTGCCCCCCAGTCGCGACAGTTAAAATAATTTTATTTTATAAAGTGCTATCTAACGTCACTCCTTTGAGAAGCTTTCAATTGAAAATCTCATTGCGAGACGGAAGGCAACGCCACAGATGTCAGGATTAAGAGAGCTGGAGGAATTCCTCTGTTAAATGAGCGGAGACGTGGAAAGAATGCACTGAAGATCTCCACGAGGGGGACGAACTGACAAAAGAAGAAACGGAAGTCGATTTGGAATACCATGGGAATCCAGTACTGCAGTCTGGCACGGCTCTGAAAGACTTGTGATCAAATAAGGCAGAAGACATAGAAAACATTCCTTCAGAATTTCTAAAAACACTGGGAGAGATAGCAGCCAGACAACAATTCAAGCTTTTTATTAAAAATGAAATTCCTTCATCTGTACTTAAGATTTTATATTTACACCAAGTGATAAGTCCTTATGGCCACTATGGCCTTGTCAGTTTAGGACATGGTGTAAAAAAGATCTGAGGATGGTCTTTACGGACTGAAACCGGTCTTCGTCTAAAGAATTGATATTGTGACTGGAATAAAAAACATTTTATATTCACTTCGCTACTAGTTTCGACGTTGCGTCAACGCCATCTTCAGGCCCGTACACTTAGATGAAATCAGTTGTGTGTGGCTCAGACTAGAAGTCCGCGGTGAGACCAACACGTACTGGTGTGCAGCACCATTTTTAATAAAAATCATACCAGCTGTGTCCCACCTTCATCCAGTTTAAATATGGAGGTACGAAGAGACAATTCAAGTTGGCGTCTAGAATCTATGAGACTGGACACATACCATCAGACTTTCGGTAAAATACTGTTCACACAGCCGGCCGCTGTGGCCGAGCGGTTTTAGGCGCTTCAGTCCGGAACCGCGCTGCTGCTACGGTCGCACGTTCGAATCCTGCCTCGGGCATGGATGTGTGTGACGTCCTTAGGTTAGTTAGATTTAAGTAGTTCTAAGTCTAGGGGACTGATGACCTCAGATGTTGTCACATAGAGCTGAGAGCCATTTTGAACTATTCACACAATGCCGAAGAGAGCAGGAGCATACCATTGCGAGAACCATGAGACAATCAGCCTGACATCGGATCCACATTGCTGACAGTAATAATACACAGAAGAATGAAGAAGAAAACTGAGGATCTCTTAGGTAGCGATCTGTTTAGCTTTAGGAAAGGCAAAGGCACCAGAGAGGCCGTTCTGATGTTGCGCTTAATACTGGAAGCAAGACTTAAGAAACATCAATGCAGGTATATAGGATTGTCCAGCTAGTAAAAGAGCTCTACAGTCTAAAATGGTGCAAGATGTTCGACATTTTCAGAAAGATAAGGGTAAGCTATAGGGAAGGAAGGGGAACATACAATGAGGTTATCACTTAACTTTTGCTACTTGAGCCAGTATGTGTTGAAAACAGTTTACCTTATGAATGTCCAACTTTATAGGAATGATATTCATCCTGTGCGCTGCGGCATTTGCGTTGTTCGTAGTGTTAGTGTTATCACTCGCCGTTAGGTTCCGGTCGGCGACGTCGGGCTGAAACAACAGCATCAAAAATGGTTCAAATCACTATGGGACTTAACATCTGAGGTCATCAGTCCCCGAGACATAGAACTACTTAAACCTAACTAAGCTAAGGACAGCACACACATCCATGCCCGACGCAGGATTCGAACCTGCAACCGTAGCAGCAGCGCGGTTCCGGACTGAAGCGCCTAGAACCGCTCGGCCACAGCGGCCGGCAACAAAGGCATCAGAGTGCATTGCAGTTGTAGACCGGAAACACTTGTCTGGACAGGTTGAGCATGGCTTTTCTCGTGAAGCTGTTTTATCAAAACAACAGCACTACTGCTGATGTTCTTCGCGAGTTCGACGCATTAAAGGAATACGCAGAGGTTGAAGAACGCGAGTCGGAGATTCGAATTAACTGGCGATTAGGGAGCTGACCCGGGAGACGCGACATGCAGTTACACCACAGATTGTTGAATTACTTACTGTTCCCATAGTTGAGAAAAGCAGGATGCAATGCGCGATCTTCAAACATTGTCAGAGCTGTGTCACGACAGCTGAACATTCTATGGTGCTGCGAACAATTGTGAAATGGTGTAAAAGTGCAGTTCCGGGTTGTCGTTTCTGCAGATGATCGTTACATTTGTATCTTGGAACGTTGACCTCTCATGTGCTTCTCTCAATGGTTTATTCGTTATTTCTCTTCCGTGCGTCCTTAGAAATGTTTTCACAAAGTATCATTGTCCTACGATCTATCGTTTTTTTGGGAGTCCTTTAAAATATCGAAAGTTTAACGATAACCACCCGGTAAAATTGAAACGTCCCCTTAGAAAAATTTATCAATTACTGTGCTGGAAAACCTCTTACGTTATTTGCTTTTCAAACAGCTGAGCAAAACTGAACGTACTCAGACATTACTCTCTTTACTTATTCTGACCATCACTAAACTGACACACAATACTTTTAGCGCAACGCAATCTGACTTTTAATAGTCCCTACAAAAGAATGGCCCTGACTAACAATAAGCTATACCTTTCATGAATCACTTACCTCACAAAAATCTTCGTTACTCGAACTACTGCAATACAGGGAGCGCCAATACTGCCAGCTAAATAAAAGATTCTAACTACTGAAGGCACTAACTACTGACAGGAAAAGTTAGCAAATGAAAGATTTTGATAGAGAACAAACAATTTATTTACCTAAATAGTGTTCAAAAGTCATATATATATATATATATATATATATATATATATATATATATATATATATATATATATATATATATATATCGGTTCATGACATCGAGTCTTACAAGTTTACTCTCTCTGATGGACACACGTCCAGATCATTCGCTCCCAAAACTCCGCCATCTCTCTCCCCACATCCACCACTGCTGGCGGCTCACCTCCAACTGCCCAACGCTACGCGCTGTTCACATCCAGCTTCCCATCACTACAATAGCAAACAACAATGCAAACCAGTCACAGACTGCACACAGTACAGCCAGTGATTTTCATACAGAGCGCTACGTGGCGTTACCAATAAAAAAAACCTAAAGAGCCTACTTACAAAATACACTGGCGTCCAAAATTAAACCAAAAAACGGAAATTTTGCAAGGTAGGGTGAACAGTGTGGCACTACATTATTTTATAAGTTATCTGTGAAAGAAAGCATTGTATACCAGGAGTAAATCTATTGATTGTCTCTAACTATAAGTCTGTAAATACATGTGTATACGAATTAGCTTATTTTAAATTGGCCTAAACTTGTAAATACTTTGACATGTCCTATAGCCGGCCGGAGTGGGCAAGAGGTTCTAGGCGCTACAGTCTGGAACCGCGCAACCGCTACGGCCGCAGGTTCGAATCCTGCCTCGGTCATGGATGTGTATGATGTCCTTAGGTTAGTTAGGTTTAAGTAGTTCTAAGTTCTAGGGGACTGATGACCTCAGAAGTTAAGTGCCATAGTGCTCAGAGCCATTTGAACCATTTTTGAACATGTCCTATATCCTTGTAAAAAGAAATCTACGGATGATTAAAGCTACTACTACTATTACTAGAAACAACGTAAATCATACATAACGTAGTCAACTTCAACATGGATAACGGTACAAAAAATGTTCTTCTTTGTTTCCAACTTAACGGATTTGCGCACACATTCTGACAACAGGTTAATGTGCTGCGTATGGGATGTGACCACCCCTGGCACCAATATAGGTCTGACAAAGCCGGGGCATGCTGTGAATGATGTCATCAATCTCATTTTGAGACAATAACGCCCATTTTTCCAGCAGAGCTGCTCAAAAGCCTTGGAGAGTGGTTGGTAGATGCTGACGTGATGTAACCGTCTCCCTAGTGCATCCCAGACATGCTCTATGGGATTCAGATCAGGAGAGCGTGCAATATCTTCCGTTTCGAAAAAAAACATCCATCAGCTGTGCTCTATCAGATCGAGCATTATCGTACATCAGTACGACGTCTGGGCCCACAGCACCTCGCAGCAATCGGGCATGAGATCCCAAGATCTCCTCACGGTACCTGACAGCAATTAAACCTTGCTGATTCACCCGTACAATTTCATGAAGAAGTGTTCATGTGGTCAAGATAATCCCTCCCCACATCATTAGGTATCCTCCTTGACATCGGTCTTTTTTCACAATGTTTGCGTCTCGAAATCGTGTTACACTTGTTCTCCAGATGCTAATCCGAAGAGAATCACTATCCAGACCAAATCGGGACTTATCTGTGAAAAGAACATTGGTTCACCATTCGACCGTCCAGGTGGCATGTTGACGGTTCCACTCTAGACGGTCCCTCACTATGAAGACACGCCAGACGTAAACAGGCAGCAGGTCTCCAACAATAAAGACCACGCTGCTGAAGCCCTGTGTGCACCGTCTGCCTCGATACAACACGTCCAGTGGAAGCTGCGAGGTCAGATACTAGTTGCTGTGCAGTACTAATACGGTACCATCGTTCCCTTACAGCAAAATAACGATACACTCTTTCTAATGTCACACGTGGTCGGTCCTGTCCTGGTCTTCGGGATACAGTTTCGGTCGCTATAAACTGTCGCTTCATCCGAGAAACAACAGAACGATTCACATTAAGCCATCGGGACACATCCACTTTACGACTCTCCTGCTTCCATTCTTCCGATGGCCCCCCACAGCACAGAGTCTGGTTGGTGTTTTCACTGTGTCATACAGCACCGTCTATGACTGTGTACACGGCGATTGTGGATTTGGGACTACCCGACAAACACTGCCTCTCTTGATAGTTACTCTGACATCATTGCTGGCGTCGTTGTCCGTTGATCGAAATGCCATCTTCCATGCAGAACACGATCGTAATGACATCTGCTGATAGTTTGTATGATTATATCGTTAATTAATCACAGGACGGGGAAATAGCAGCTTGTTGCTTTAATTTTGGACACCAGTGTATGTGCAGGTACCAAGAGGAGAGAATAAAATTGCAAGACCAAAAGCGAAGTGGTCGGATTAAAAAGGACAGGGATGCAATCTTTCTCCGTTACTGTTGAATCTCTACACCGAAGAAGCCATGTCGGAAGTAAAGGAAACACACAAGAGTGACGTTAAAATACAGGTTGATCCTTCAACGATAAGATTTGATGATGACATTGCTATCCTCAGTGAAGGTGAAGGAATACTGGGAATGACCAGAGTAATTACAGAATATGGTCTGAGAGTAAACCAAAGAAAGAGAAAAGTAATGGTAATTAACAGAAATTAGAATAGTGAGAAACGTGACATGAGATTTGGTGATCACGAATTAAAAAAAGTGAGTGAGGAAGAATTACAGCGCATACTGAATACAATAAAGAGTTCATTGAGCACAGAATGTGGACTGAGAGTAAACCGATGAAAGACGAAAGTAATGAACTTGTTGCGCATGGTTGACAGTGCATTCGGAGCACGCCTGGGATGTTTTAGCTTGTACGGGCACCACTGAGGAGACATGGTATGGAAATGCCGTGTGGCTAGGGCCTCCCGTCGGGTAGACCGTTCGCCTGGTGCAGGTCTCTCGATTTGACGCCACTTCGGCGACCTGCGCGTCGATGGGGATGAAATGATGATGATTAGGACAACACAACACCCAGTCCCTGAGCGGAGAAAATCTCCGACCCAGCTGGGAATCGAACCCGGGCTCTTAGAATTGACAGTCTGTCACGCTGACCACTCAGCTACCGGGGCGGACAGGAGACATGGTGAAGAAACATGGTGAAGCATGCCTTTAGATAGACTGTGTCCATGTGGAATACTTGTGATGTTCCTCCAGTGCATGTCTGCAATTTGGATCTTGGTGTATTCTTTTGTAAGACGTTTATGTACTCAGTCATAGCCGGCCGGAGTGACCGAGCGGTTCTAGGCGCTACAGTCTGGAACCGCGCGACCGCTACGGTCGCTGGTTCGAATCCTGCCTCGGACATGGATGTGTGTGATGTCCTTAGGTTAGTTAGGTTTACGAAGTTCTAAGTTCTAGGGGACTGATGACCTCAGATGTTAAGTCTCATAGTGCTCAGAGCTATTTGAACCATTTGTGGTCAGTCGTAATACATCACATCAGAGAAACCACTGGCCTCTCGACCTATGGTTACCAGTATTACTTGCTTATTTCATTGTCTTCTTCTTGTGTTTTTCGTTTGGACAATAATAACCAAACACCCTGCATGAAGGAGACCGCATTGCCACGCACTTTCGAGTACAATTCCACTGTTTGTGATCCCTGCCCTGACGCATTTCCTCTCTCTGTAATGCTTACTTCACTGAGGCAATAACATTAAAATGTATGTGGCAGAGGGACTACAGTTTTCGACTGTGTAACAAGGGAAGGCTACAATATTTTGTGTTGTGTCAGCGTTGGGTATTCTGATCATATTGCCACGCTAAACTCATTCCAAGATGTGTAGTGAACTGCATTTTGCGATGTTGTCATTGTTTACTTTGCTTATTGTCGGTGTACTTCAAGCTGTACGTAAAATCCGCAGTATTGATTTAGAAGAATTCAATGTTGTCAATAAGCGAGCTTTGTATATGTTAGTAAGCTGTATACATAATTTAAACGCGGGGGGTATTTCATTTTGAACGCGGCGGTATTTCATTTTGAACGCGGGCTATTTCATTTTGAAATCCATTGTGTTTGTTACGTGTGGTACCAATGTCGAACTTTCGATTTTAGTGGCGAGTTTTATACATGAGTTTAAAATTGGTAACTCTTGGTGCATTTTAAGCTATAAATTAGATCTGCAGTAGTGCCACGTGCGTGTTTTTGCAATCAATTTTCATGTGTTTAGATAACTGTTTGGTTGGTTGATTCGGAGGAGGGGACCAAACAGCGAGGTCATTGGTCCCTATAGTGTCCCTTTTGAAATATTCAAGCCGATATATTGGAAATAAATAATAAAAGGACTCTGAATAATATTATATGGTCATAAACGACAAATTAATTATGAAAATGTAATGAATTGGGTTCAAAGAAAGACTATATCGATTGCAATATAATAAAAAGACATTATTTATATTAGATGAGATCGTAGTGCATAACGTTCTCGAAACTAACATTATTATCTTTGTCATTATACATAAGAGAAAGAAGATATTTAAAATCACTTCGAGCCATTTCATTTCTTCTGCTGTATGTAAGGTTCGATTGCTGTTGTAAAGCAGTAGCTTTTGTTTTATTTGTTCTCGTACGTAGCGAATAATTCAAGTGTGTATTCTGTGGTTAGTGGAAATATCTATACAAAAAGTGAGTGCATTGTGTTACTTAAAGAACCTATGCAAACAATTCTTCCTGAATTAATAATTGCAAGAAGTTATTTAGCATTTTCTCAGTCTCTGCGAAGCGAGCAGCGGTGATCTTTGACTGGCAATAATTGGCCGCCATTACGCGGTGTATTTAAAGTTATTTTTTTGTGTAACATATCACCACAGCCGGAGCAGAAAGAATCATTTCAAGTTATTCAATTAGCTAAAGTGCAAAGCTTCACTAATTTTATTTCGTCAAAAATGCATTCTTTCAAAGATACGATTTATTCTATGTCAGTGAATTTAGCCTGCATTACATTTCGCCGAAAGCATTTGAAATAATTTGTAGGGAGCGTGGCGCTCATTTGAAACATAATTTAATATTTATCTTTTGCCACCTCCAAATATATATATATATATATATATATATATATATATATATATATATATAAAATCCCTTTCTTGTGTTTCACTTAATAATAATAGTAATAATTAATAACCACAGAAAGCCGTGACCTTTCAAAGGAACCATCCCGGCATTTGCCTGAAGTGATTTAGGGAAATCACGGAAAACCTCAATCAAACGTCGTCCTCCCGAATGCGAGTCTCGTGTGCTAACCGCTCACTGCGCCACCTAGCTCTGTATTTAGAGGAATTTAATGTGCAGTTCAAAGATGTAACTATTGGCGCCTACTGACGTACAATAACCAATCTGTATATAATAAGAAACAAAGGCTATTTAGATGCATAAATATTTAATTTGAATATCCACAGAGTTTGAAAAGTGTGGGAAATCTAACATATTTCGAGAAATAATACAATTTCATTTTGTTGTTCGAATTTTTGTAGAGTTCTGCAAATATACTTACGTATTTCGATAAGCAATCTGCATGTGTGTGTGTGTGTGTGTGTGTGTGTGTGTGTGTGTGTGTTATTTTAATCGATAACTGATAAATGAAATGAAATGATCGTATGGCACTGTTGGCCGGGAGGCCCCATGCGGGGGAGTTCGGTCACCGTATTGCAAGTCCTTTTTTAGTGGACGCCACTTCGGCGACTTGCGGGTCAATGATGATGGACACACAACACCCAGTCCTCTGCGGGGAATCGAACCCGGGCCCCTTGCATGGTAGGCGGAAACGCTACAGAGGCGGACAACTGATAAACAATTTTATCAAAGAGTTTACTTTTGAGGCGTCGACTCTGTCTTGTTGCACCATCTTCTTTGGAATGTTTCAACCCTGTCATTTTCTTTGCTTGTAGCACAATTCTAAACATAAGAAAATTTTTCGTTGCCTGTTACGAAAAAAAAAAGAAAACAAAGAACATGCAGTTCAAGTGCTACATCGCAATAATATCGTCCAGACACCTTCTTCCTTCCTCCTTAATTCGGTATTTGTTCAGTTTGTTTGTCTTTTGGCTATGTTGCGTGTGCGTGTGTGTGTGTGTGTGTGTGTGTGTGTGTGTGTGTGTGTGTGTGTGTTTGTATTTTCACATCGTATATTTTTATTAGATGCCGGTGTTATTTAATAACTGATTATAGGAATTACAGTCCATAAACCTTTACAGAGCCTTGTCACCATATTTCCAACTGGTAAACATTCCATCCTTTGTTGAAAGATGATATTGTACACAACCTCTTGTAGGCCCGAGTCATTCATAGTAAAAACATTAACTGTCAAGCAATATCATCGATTATACTTTTCTTTATCCCTCATAAAGTGGTGCTCGAAATGAATGCAGAAGTCGAAATATTTGAGTGTGTATGGTGGCTTACACCAAGAGAAAGCCTAATTAGCAACATTCTTCCACTCAATAAAACTGACTATTTGCTTATGTGTTTCTCTGGTTGGTGTAATATTTTTAGCTAACATACATTTTCTGCAGTTATAAGGCTGGTCAGATCAGTTTTACGACATCAGTCTTTTAGGGCTAACTTCTAATATCGATTGTTAGTTTATAATAGTATTTGTAACTATTTAGTCATTGGAGTAGTACTGGAGTACTTAATCATACTTTAGGCATTATTTTCACTGATATGTATGTGTGCATGGGAAATAAAACTGTGATACTTGATGTAAACATTGAACTTCTTTGCATTGCAGATGTATTTTTCCAGACATTGTAGACTTATATTGTATACTTGAAAAGTGTCGTATACGAGGAAAATAGTTACTTCGAGGCTCTTTTGTGTCTTAAAACAAGCCTGGTACTCACATCGAACTATGAATGTCGCAACCTGTTGGCGATGTCTTGATTCAAGCAGCAAATGATTTTATTTCACGTTTTCGAAGTTCTGTGGAATACTATGCAAAGTAAAATTCACCTTTGACAGCTACATATTACTAATTCGTTAGTTACATAAGATATTCCAATGTTGGTTTTTAACTACGAGTATTTACGGAGAGTACGTTTTATACTCATTTTGTTATTCCGTAATACGTTTACCTGCCTATATAGCAGGCCACATGTATTAAGGCATGAGTATAGCATGTGGTATTTACTTTTTTGTTCGAAATCATGTTTTTTAAGCCAATTTGACCTAAACGCTGCACTTTTTTGCGATGTTGATGCAATAATTTGAGGTTCTCTTGTGGCTTACAATAAGGTGAAGCAATTGGACATCGAACCTTTTACCTGTGCAGCAATCTGTTGACAAAGACAAGCAACAACGGGTTTTATTTGATATTTTTGAAGTTTTTCTGAATAGTATTCAAAATAAAACTCATGTTTGAAAACTGTGTATTAATTACTTTGGCTAAGCAACATTTGCTTTTAACTATTAATGAAGAGTGTTTTCTATACTTATGCTAATATTCCATAACGAATTGTATATAACTTCCAATGAAATTTACTGATGCGACAGGTAAGCCAGTTCATGAACGGTTTTTTAAGTCAGTAATGAAAATTTAGTTAACATTTTCGTCATTCTATGCAATGCGCTTTTCTAAGTGTGTGACATACTTCTTCTTAAATAATTCACGTCGTTCGGATACTTTTGAGAGCAGCCCGGATGGCGATACATCTTAACTGACTTTTTCATTTTAATGGTATCTAAAATGCAAGGCTCTGATTGGAGGAGAGAAGAGGGAGTTATTATGTTATGCAATGCGTGGGTGTTTGTGTGTGCATCTGAAATTCAGAGGAAAACATCTTACATAAATGTCTTTCACTGCCATAAAAAAATCTTTGACCTGTATGTGTTTTGTGTGTGTGTGTGTGTGTGTGTGTGTGTGTGTGTGTGAGCGCGTGCTTGTGTAATTCACAGGCAACTTTGCCCTTGCATAAAAAGTTCTCGGTTTACTTGCCGCATCAGATTTGGATAAAATCACGAGGTTTCGATGACTACCTCCGTCATCTTCGTCATGGGTAAAAATGTCAGTTTCCAACAGCGTCGATCTTTTCTAATTTGTTTTTATTTTCCCGCCATCTTACATTTTTAAATTTTCCATCAGCACCATCTGTTTTATTTTGCTTTTTTTTTTATTTCGGACCAATTTCCGTCCCATTTTTAAATTTTTCGACATCCACAATATTGAAACTTCCTCGCAGATTAAAACTGTGTGCCCGAGCGAGACTCGAACTCGGGACCTTTGCCTTTCGCGGGCAAGTGCTCTACCAACTGAGCTACCGAAGCACGACTCACGCCCGGTACTCACAGCTTTACTTCTGCCAGTACCTCGTCTCCTACCTTCCAAACTTTACAGAAGCTCTCCTGCGAAGAGGAGGTTCGCAGGAGAGCTTCTGTAAAGTTTGGAAGGTAGGAGACGAGGTACTGGCAGAAGTACAGCTGTGAGTACCGGCCGTGAGTCGTGCTTCGGTAGCTCAGTTGGTAGAGCACTTGCCCGCGAAAGGCAAAGGTCCCGAGTTCGAGTCTCGGTCGGGCACACAGTTTTAATCTGCCAGGAAGTTTCATATCAGCGCACACTCCGCTGCAGAGTGAAAATCTCATTGTGGATCCACAATATTGAATGTTTGATTTTCCCATGCGACTGCAGTGCCATCTAGCAGTGAAAACGTGTGATGTGCACCAGGTTCGCCACAAATATGTTAATGAAGTTCAGTATGTGGAACCTGAATAACTAGAAATGTAATTAGTTGGTGTGAGTTTCTGAGCAGAAGACACTGTGAATCACATACATAGGCGATAGTGATTTACGTATTGAGTCAGTTATTCTGGTTAGAAGAAGAGCATTCTCGATTCTTTCAAGAGATTTAAATTTCATTCTGAGGAGATTCTAAATTTCGTCTCTGTAGATTTTGCTATAAATGATAATGATATCTGATGATTGACAGACGCGCTAGAGTGCTGGAAGTGAGAGTATCAGATTGTCTCACGTTTTCGATTAGCCAATGCGAAACGAAAGATTTCGCGCTTTTTTGTGGCGAGACGCAAGGCTGTGACTGAAGGGCCGGCCGCTGTGGCCGAGCAGTTCTAGGCGCTACAGTCCGGAACCGCTCTGCTGCTACAGTCGCAGGTTCTAATCCTGCCTCGGCCGTGGATGTGTGTGATGTCCTTAGGTTAGTTAGGCTTCAGTGGTTCTAAGTCTAGGGGACTGATGACCTCAGGTGTTAAGTGCCATAGTGCTCAGAGCCATCTGAATAATTTTTTTGTGGCTGAAGGGAAGATGGCAGTCAATTGCGTTCGAGATAGGTCATGCGGCGCTGTGCTCCGACGAAAATAATTTTGAGCTAATATTCAGTATTGTAACTGTTACAGCTTCGGAAAAAATAATTCATGCACGGGAGTGTGCATTACGCATAGGATAAGTTGCGATTATTTGCTAAGTACTGGCTACTGTGAGTGAATGCTTCATTGAAAGAGGAAACTGTGATTTTATACGTAGACCTGGACTTGATGGTGAAGTTATGTAACTCAAACCTGCAGTGTGTTAGAGTTTCCAGATCTGATACGTTAGTTTCAGTAATTAGCTAAACCTGAACTGAAAGTGTTGCATATTCGCACCACGGTAACACGATACAGTTGATTTATCGTCTCCTGCTGAAGGAGAATACACCGAAAGGTGGGTAGAAAAACTTTACAGAAATAAATAGCCGTTCCACCGCAAAGGCAAGCTCCGCCATGCACCGTACAGTGGCGAGCCGAATACGTATGTAATGTAGGTATTGATGAAGAGGTACTCAATGTGAAACGACATCATCAATTTGGAAGAACTGCATGAAATCGTAATTCACCTCTGAACACATACCATTGAAAAACACTATGTCGTCGATTCTTAAGGGTTTTTGCAGTGTGGCGCCCAAACGAAAACATATTACGGCAAAAGACAAAGAACGGTCAAATATTTGGGCCTTCCTTGTAGCCAATGGGAGAGTGCCATTGAACGTTCAACAAACAACAATAGGAGACTCTTGAAGTGAGGTGTGGAGCACAACTTTGTAAAGAAGAAGGGGCGTGGCAAATTAAGCGAAGCGAAATCATTGTTCTCCTACACGGCAGAGCGCGCTCAACACAAGTTTTGATTCAGACTTTTCACACCAATATTCAAGAAGGGAAATAGGAGTAAGCCATTGAGTTACAGACCCATATCACTGACCTCAATATGCAGTAGGATTTTGGAGCATATACTGTACTCGAACATTATGAATCACCTCGAAGAAAATGACTTATTGATACATAACCAACACGGATTCAGAAAATATCGTTCTTGTGCAACGCAGCTTGTTGTTTATTCCGATGAAGTAATGAGTGCTGTCGACGAGGCATCTCCGATCTCAAGAAGGCTTTTGATACCGTTCCTCACAAGCGACTATTAATCAAATTGCGTGCTTATGGAGTATCGTCTCAGTTGTGTGACTGGATTCGTGATTTTCTCTCAGAGAGGTCACAGTTCGTAGTGACAGACGGTAAATCATCGAGTAGAACAGTAGTGATATCTGGAGTTCTGCAAGATAGTGTCATAGGCCCTCTGCTGTTCCTGATTGACATAAATGATCTAGGTGATAATCTGAGCAGCCCCCTTAGATAGTTGCTATAATTTACCGTCTAGTAAAATCATCTGACGATCAATTCCAATTACAAAATGATCTAGAGAGAATTTCTGTATGGTGCGAAAAGTGGCAATTGGCACTAAACAAAGCAAAGTGCGAGGTCATCCACATGAGTACGAAAAGAAATCCGATAAATTTTGAGTATACGATAAATCGCACGAATCTAAGGGCTGTCAATTCGACTAAATAGCTAGGAATTACAAATACGATCAACTTTGGTTGGCGACCATGGCAGGATTTCATATACGAAAAAAATTCTCTCTCTTATACATTACAGAGTTCAGATCATCTCTGCTTGGTGTAGAATATCCTCACTATAACAGGAATGGACAGAAGGTAATGTTTAAAGTTCTGTCAATGTCTTCGTCGTTTGAGATAGACTGAGAACTTTGACTGTACACAGCTGTGAAATAATTGGGTGATTATTTAAGAATCGGTTCAGGTATTCCTCTTTAGTGACTTCCAAGTCACAGAGAGTCTGAGTTAGGATGGTGTGACGGAAACTGAGCCACTTTCCCCCCAAGTGCCAGTCTAGTACTGTGTGCATCTTAATGCGTTTACGCGCAACATGGTCGGCTCGCGCCACACGAGGGCTGCTGTGTCAGCCGAGGTGCCCCTACCAGCGCTCGCCGGACAGGAGGGCGAGCGGTGCGGCCGAAGTCTCCGATGACGTACGCGGAGCACCCGTGCAGAATGCGGGCACACGTGGCCACCACGTGCCAATGACCGCCGTGCTCGGCCCGCCTCGTCGGCCGCTCTACAGAAGAGGGGGCACTTCAGAACTGGCGTGGGTGGACTCGAATTTGTTGACCTGTCTCTAATACAGTTACTACAAACGCGAGTCGTAACGCTAAAGAAGTCTCGTAGCCGCCTAGGAGTCTGTGGTGATTATGAATATTTCGTGACAGACTAAAATTAGTGCCCAACTGAAAAGATGCTTTGAATACCGTTCTCGTACAGATTTTCATTTGACACTACATTTTTATTACGTTACAGGCGCAATATTTCTGACCGATATTCGGTGACATAAAGACCCTGCATGTTCACCCCACTATGCGTACGTTAATTTCTGCGATTCTGATTCAACTGATAGGGTGATCACGCCAAAATTCAGTTGTTGGTAGCGCAGTGTTTTACTACGATCGTACACTAAACAAAGAAAAGTGCGAGGCCATCCACATGGGTAATCAAAGAAATCCGATAAATTTTGGGTATATGAAAAACCGCAAGAATCTAAGGGCTGTCAATTCGAATAAATACCTAGGAATTACAAATACGATTAACTTAAATTGGAAAGACCACGTAGTGTTGACAGATTGCCAACACTACGCACATTATTTAAGGGAGGCGGCCATTAAGCAAGAAGGCGGACTTGATGGTCTGAAACAGGATACTTCATAAATGCTATAAAGAAAAGTACGTAGCTGCTGGAATACTTAACTTTAATCCACCATTTGTATACAGCGTTCTTGATGAGACATTTCATACGATAACTATCAAACTATCAATTGTTATGTAAGGCTAATGGCGCCTTGCTAGGTCGTAGCCATGGACTTAGCTGAAGGCTATTCTAACTATCTGCTCGGCTAATGAGCGATCCTTCGTCAATGTAGTCGCTAGCAATGTCGTCCGTACAACTGGGGCGAGTGCTAGTCCGTATCTCGAGACCTGCCTTGTGGTGGCGCTCGGTCTGCGATCACACATTGGCGACACGCGGGTCCGACATGTACTAAGGGACCGCGGCCGATTTAAAGCTACCACCTAGCAAGTGTGGTGTCTGGCGGTGACACCACAGACCACATAGATAATATTGTGGGGAAGGCGAAACAAAGACTGCACTTTGTTTGCAGAACACTTAGAAGATGCGACAAACCCACTAAAGAGACAGCCTACATTACACTTGTCCGTCCTCTGCTGGAATATTGCTGCGCGATGTGGGATCCTTACGAGGTAGGATTGACGGAGGACATCGAAAAAGGGAAAAGAGGGGCAGCTCGTTTCGTGTTATCGCGCAATAGGGGTGAGAGTGTCACTGATATGATACGCGAGTTGGGGTGGCAGTCACTGAAACAAAGGCGGTTGTCTTTGCGGCGAGATCTATTTACGAAATTTCAATCACCAACTTTCTCTTACGAATGCGAAAATATTTTGTTGACACCCACGTACGTAAGAACGAATGATCATCACAATAAAGTAAGAGAAATCAGAGCTCGAACGGAAAGATTTAGGTGTTCCTTTTTCCCACGCGCCATTCGAGAGTGGAATGGTAGAGAAGTAGTATGAAAATGGTTCGATGAACCATCTGCCAGGCAGAGTAACCATGTATATGTAGAGGCAGATGTAGGTTTCGAAGAGTCCTCCATGCATTCAACATGTTCCGTCATGCGAGTTCCACTTTTTCAGCAACCTGAAACAACGTCTACGAAGTAAGAGATTTTCCAACGATAAGAACATTCATACAGCGAATGGTTCCGTGGGCAAGGGGCAGATATGTATCGTCCAGGCGTTGAACGATTGCTACAACGGTACGAGCATTGTTTACATCGACTTTTAACTGTGTTGTTAAATAATGACGTGTATGTGTGCCATTTTGAAGTGTAGTGTAGCTTTCAATAGAAGTTACCCGGTCTGCCGTAATGATGTATAATATACCTTCTGAAACCTTCTCGTACTCTCATGTTATAATTTCATTTAAAAAAATAAGTATGCCAGCTTTGTAAAGTTTAATACGTTAACATTGAAGTATACTGACGGAAAAAAATCGCAACACCAAGAACGAGTTGCGCGACATAAACGAAAGGTGGTGTACGTGTTTCTACACCTGAAATATGATGTCTACTCAATTTCATGCCAGTCGCATAAGAATGGCGCTATTAGCACCACTACGGGAAGGGAGATCAGGTTTGTTTTAAACACACGCTCTAACGGTCGCGAGCGTTATCTACCTTTACGATTGGACGTGGTGAGTTGTTAGTCAAGAATGCCTTTAAGGTAACAAAGATACCATTATCAACATCGATTTTGAACGAGGTAGAGTAATAGGGCTGCGGGAACCTGGATTTTTCTTCCGCGATACTGCGGGAAGACTTGGCAGGAATATAGCCACTGCTTTCAGCGGTGGTCCCGAGAACGTACGGTCGCAAGAAGAATGGCACGACGAACTGTTACAGATCAAATACTTCAAGGACAGCTCCGAGCCAGACTCCCTGTAGCTTGCATTCCGCTAACCCCAAACCACTGCCATTTGCGACTTCAGTGGTGTCAAAAGCGAGCTCATTGGGGGGCAGGGTGGTGCTTCGTACTGAAGACTGGTTCTGTCTTAGTGCCAGTGAAGACCGTGTAGTGGTTAGAAGGGGGCCAATTGATGCCCTGTCTGCGTGCTACACTGGAGCTACACCTGGAGTTATGTCTGTAGTGTGATTTCGTATGACAGCAGGAGCACTCTTGTGGTGGTCTCAAGCACCCTGACCGCAAATTTGTAGGTCATTCTTCGACCTGTAGTGCTGCCATTTACGAACAGCATTGCAGGGTGTGTTTTCCAACAGGATAACGCTCGCCCACGTACCGCTGTTGTAACCCAACATGCTCTACAGAGCCCCCTGGCCCTTTCAGTCACCAGATCTGTGTCCAGTCGAGCACATATGGGGCAACGTCGGATGACAACTCCAGCGTGAACGGTCCCCGTACTGGCCGACCAACTGCAACAGGCATGGAACTCCATCTCATAAACTGACAAACCGCACCTGTAAAACGCAACAGACGCACCTTAGCATACGTGTATTCAACTTTCTGGCGGTTACACCGGTTATTATTAAAGTATCAGCATTTCACATTTGCAAAGGATTACCTCGCGCTTACTTTCAACTTGTGATCTTGCTATTTTAATCACTTAAATATGTTATCTAGACAAATACATTCCCGAAAGTTCATTACTCTACATTTAGTAGTTTTTTGGTGTTGCAATTTTTTCCGTCAGTATCTAACACGGTCAATGTAAACAACTGAACAAAAAATTTAAATTAATGTACAAGGGTTGTCCAGAAAGTACGAGGGTGAGTCAAATGAAAACATTAAATTTGTAATAACAAATCGAAATTTCGCGCCGTTATCCTGTAAGTTGGTAAGCGTGCTACAAACAGCGCGCAGAATGGCCTGTAGGTGGCAGTATACTGCGGATGTACATATTTCGTTGCAGTATCAGTATAAATATGGCCGCCCCACTTGCGACTTGCACCAAGGAAGAACAGCGTTCTGTTATTAGGTTTTTGCGTAGTGAAGGTGTGAAACCTATTGAAATTCGACGAATGAAGGTTCAGTACGGTGATGCATGTTTGTCACAGCAGCAAGTCTACGAATGGAGTAGGAAGTTCGCAAATGGTGTGACTTCAGTGGAAGATGCTCCTCGTCCAGGTCAGGCCCAACAAGTTGTGACTCCACAGAACATTTCAGCAGTTGAAGCCATAGTGAAGGAAAACTGCCGAGTGACACTGAATGACATTGCAGCATGTTTACAGATTAGTTGTGGGTTAGCACACCACATTATGTGTGATGTGCTCCAGTTTCACAAAGTGTCTGCGAGATGGGTGCCACGGCAGCTGACTCCTGATATGAGAGAACGACGTGTTGATGCTTGTGAAGAACATCTTCGACGCTTTGAATGAGAAGGTGATGGCTTTCGTGCAAGAATCGTTACTAGGGACGAAACCTGGGTTCACCTCCACCAACCAGTTCCGCATTCACCATACTCACCAGACCTTGCACCAGGTGATTTCCATGTGTTTGGACCACTCAAAGACGCAATGGGAGGAAAGAAGTTCCGTTCTGATGATTTCCATGTGTTTGGACCACTCAAAGACGCAATGGGAGGAAAGAAGTTCCGTTCTGATGAAGAGGTACGCCACGCGGTACATGAGTGGTTGCGCGGACTACCAAAAGAATTTTTGAATTTTTTTCTAAGGGAATTTATGCACTTTGTAAGCGCTGGAGGACTTGCATTGAGCGTGGGGGAGATTATGTTGAAAAGTGATACAGCTTTGTACCACTTCTGCACAAAAAATAATATTTAAAAAATATATAAGGTTTTCATTTGACTCACCCTCGTAAGTTCCGATCGGTCGCGAAACGGAAACCACTGGGAAAATCCGATAAAGCTTTGCAGAGATGTGTTGGGCAGTGTTCTAGTATGCGCGTCGATCGTGTCGCGTCGCTCTTTTAAGTTTTGAGTGAACAATGAGCACGTAAAGATGCGTAGGGAATAGCGTCTCCCACCAAGTATGAGGGCCTGGTTAGAGATTTCGCCTGTGTCATGCAGCCAACATAACACAACTGTCGAGCAGTTCCTTCTTCGTGCCAATTCTCGGCCGCACACTGCAGGGGCAATGAAGACGCTCCTGCAGCGTTTCCGATGAGAAGTGTTTGATCACCCACAATACAGTCCATAATTGGCTCCCCCTGAGTCTCATCTCTGCTCACAAGAACCGCTGGCTATGAAAACAAAATTTTTCCACACACAACGAGCTGCAGACCAGTGCAGATAAATGGCTGAAAGCACAGGAGGCTGCTTTCTATGACGAGGATATTGCAAAGTTGATACAACACTACGACAAACCTCGAAGTTGGAGCGGCGACTATGTAGAGAAGTAGGTGGAAAGCGTACCTAACTGTTGCAAATAAAATGTTTTTTCACTGTGGTTTCCATTTCGCGACCGATCGGAACTTACTTTCTGGTCAACCCTCGTAGAAACACTAAACAGACCTGCTTTTATATCATAACACACAGCACTCTCGCTTGCAAAACAAAGAGGTGGGAACTCGATCCATGCTGCCAACTGACGGCCATTGGCAGTTACACCAGCCAAACATAGTGACGCGTTTAGGCACTTTTCCGCTCTCGTATAGACAGATGCTAGGCTGGTCTCCAATCTCATTCTACACGATTCACAACAGACGGCACAATTGACTTCCCTTCGTTAGGTTACCTTGACAACTATGGCATTAGGAACCTCTATGGCCACAATGTTAAAAAGTAATAGTAAATTTGCCAAAGAATGAAAAAGTATGCTTCTCATAAGACGTGATTAACGACAGGAAAACAAACTGAAATAATTGTTCCACTCAACAAAAGTTTCTGTTGTGAAGACATTCATTGTCTGGACAGGCAAAATTCATTATTAGAACGTAGTAATGTGGCCATAATGCATAAAAAACATCAATCGATGAAACAAAATGAAGAAAACTAGGATAGGAAACAGAGATATATGGAAAATATTATAAACGGAACAACAGTTGCAATATTTAAATTAAGGGATAATAATGAAGCACAGAAACATGTAGTAAAAATTACAGCCGAAATTAGGCAATGAAGGCTAATCTTATATGAGCGTATACAAAGAATAAGTCGCAGAAGACTGTCAGAAATTAAAAGGCTGGTACAACTGACTTGTCACAGTGCAGAAAGGCCGGAAAGAAACTAGAATAAATTAGCTAGAAAATAAAGACAAAAAAGTATATAGAAACCAAATTTAGAAACTGGAAGGATTCCAAGAAGGAGCAGTTTTAAGAATGCAGACCAGAATGTAGGCAGCAAAAGATGAAAAAATAAATAAAAAGAAGACATGAAAAGTTGACCAGTATCGGAGAAACCTGGTACTTGAATTACCGGTTCGAAGATCGTAAGGTGGTCTGTAACGAAAGAAAAATGCGAGTCATAATATAATGAGCAGTGACCAAGATAGGGCAGAGAGGTCATTATTTCTAGAGCAGTCCGCGTGTCTCTAGTTGCAGGCGATGTGCCAGCTAGACAGTCCGGCTGCCCGGTTCTTAATTGGCGTGCCGGCGCCGCCTAGACGATGCTAAAGACGACGCTATGCATATTGTGTGTTGAACATCCGTCTACGCAATTACTCTACAATTCAAACTCCACAAGGCTCTCTTTTTCTTTTTTTTCGAAACATTAGTAATATATGAAACCTGGTTGGTAGGTATTCAGAGAGTGCACAGGATAAGGTTACAATTGTGGATAGGGCCGTAAACAGTTACTGTGAGTTGCACAATCAAACACATAACTTTATTTTTCTAAGAACGACTTATTTACACATTACTTTAAAAGATCACAATTAGACAATACGGCTGAAGGTCTAGTTAAAAAAAACTTGAGATGCTTTTTGGGCTGAAGGCCCAAAACCACACAAAAACAAGAATGGCTGAAGGACTGGCTTAGAAATGAAAAGCAATTAAAAATAGAAGGTAAATATTTAAAAAAACAAGCAATTGAAAACAATTAGCGGCTGAAGGCCTACACTACATGTCTAAAAGACAACTATATTTAAAAAAAATTAATAAACAATTTTTCTAACCAAGAAATTTCTTTTTAAACTTACAAGAGAAGAGCCAAAGCCTAATAAAGGAAATATTAACTTATTGCATGGCTGAAGGCCACAAACAAATTTTAAACAACAGCTGAAGGCCTGAACAACAAGTCGGACAAATAATTTAAAATAAACCCCTTCCTTCTTATAAAAATTTTCCTTTAAGGAATACACACTGCTGATGGCCTTATTAAAAGGGGTTCACGTATATCCTTGGCTGAAGGCTGCACATAACACATCGAACAAGTAATGGCTTAGGGCCCGGATTACAAACAATTTCAGACAGAACAAATTTTAAGGAAAAGATTTTTTTAAATAAAATTAACCTTCAAAAAATTTTACACGGCTGAGGGCCTTTATGTAAAATATATAAAGAACTGAATTAATACACAGCCGAAAGCCTTGCCCAATACTTCAAACTAAAATGAAAATCACAATATAAAACAAACAGAACAAGTGGTGCTCAGAAGTGTTCCAAGGGTCGGCCTGAGAAGGTAGCTGAAACGTAAGATGAGGTGAGGCAGGTAGCCAAGAGTTGAAGTTAAATAATCGGATGGCAACCCAAACTAGGGACGGCCCAAGGACCGACCAACACTTTAACCAATTCCCTTCCGTCTGACCAACGGCACAACGATGGAAAATATCGGCCGAGGGCGAGGATGCGAACAGCACTATATCTTCAGAAACTGGCGTCGAAAAACAGCCATGATAACAACAACCACTCTAAGCAAAATATGAACCAAACAACCTGAAAGGCTGTCGATTTACACACTGTGCAGGACAGCATCAACTGCCGGAAAACTACACTAACGACCAGGGCAGGTAACTGGGGCGTTAACGGCCACAGTACAGAAAATACCGCTGGTGCACTTCACTGGCAAATGTCAATTTAATAATTAATCACAATATAGGAAGACAGCTGCAAGATTTCGCCAACTCCATCATACAATGCTGCTAGCGCGAACGGCCGAGGGAGTAACAACCCGCAAATGAACGAAGAGATGTCACAATAGTTGGGGTTTCATAACAGGTTAACTGATCACTCAACTTCAGCGTGCAGGTTCGGTGGGCAACGAACTTCGTCGCTCTCGCAGCTGGCGCCTCACGACCCGACACCTGGCTTTGCGCCGCAGAGACTTCCTCGCTGCTCCGTACCAACTGACTGACCACCACACACACCACCACCACCTGGAAATACTGGCGGTCACACCAAAGATAGTACGACAGTACTAGTATCGATAAGCGCTGCTGCTGCCACTTAAGGAGGCAAGACAGCAACTTCTTTACGCCAGTAAGTACGGAATAAACATGACTCCACTTGATGTGACAAAATGCCAAAGAACAAACAGAATGAACGCGAGCCGCATGCGGCTCAATGAAATAGTATAGTGTGTGTTGACAGTTCAGAGCATACATTAGTTAAGTCTTAGTTAAGTACACTTAACAAGAGAACAGATTGCGACATAAAACAAACTCTCGCATCCACAGTACACTGATGCGACAAAAGTCATGGGACAGCGATATGTTAATATTATAAGGATTGGGGTAGTATAGCGTACACAAGGTATAAAACTGCACTGCATTGGAGGGGCTGTCATTTGTATTCAGATGAATCATGTGCAAAGGTTTCCAACTTACTGTGGCCGCACTACAGAAATTAACAGTCTTTGAAGGCAAAATGGTAGTTGGAGCTAGACTCATGGGACGTTCCACTTCGCAAATGGTAAGGGAATTCAGTATTCAGTGATCAAGAGAATATCAGTCTTCAGGCATACCTCTAGCCACGTACAACGCAGTGGCCGACGGCCTTCACATAACGACCGAGAGCAGCGGCGTTTGCGTAGAGTTGTCAGTGCTAACAGACAAGCAACAATGAGCCAAATAACAGCAGAAATCGATGTGGGACTTACGACGAACGCATCCGTGAAATTTGGTGTTGATGGGCTATGGCAGCAGACTAGCTCCAGGAATGCCTGTGCGAACAGCATGACATCGCCTGTAGAGCCTCTCCTGGTCTCGTGACCATTTTGATTGGACCCTAGACAACTGTATAACGTGGCCTGGTTAGATGAGTTCAATTGATAAGAGCTGATGTTGGGGGCGAGTGTGGCACAGACGTTACAAAGCCATCGACCAAAGTTGTCAACAAGGCACTGTGAAAACTGGTGGTGGCTCCATAATGGTGTCGGCTGTGTTTACATGGAATGGAATGGACTGGGTCCTGGTTATGTCGAGACGTTTTTCAGCCATTCATGGCCTTCATGTGCCCAAAAGGGATGGAATGTTTGTGGATGGCAATGCGCCATGTCGACGGGCCGCAAATGTTCGCGATTGGTCTGGAAAACATTCTGGAAAACTCCGGCAGACATGAATCCCATGGAACATTTATGGAACATCATCAGGAAGTCAGTTCGTGCACAAAATCATGCACTACCAACACCTTCGCAATTATGGACGGCCATAGAGACAGCACGGCTCAATATCTGTGCAGAGGACGTCTTACGACTTGTTGACTCTACGCCACGTCGACTTGCTGCACTGTCCCGGTTAAAGGTAGGTCCGACAAGATATTAGAAGATATCCTATCACTTTTGTCACCTCAGCGTATACTGACTACACAACATGAAAATGTAACATAGGACACATGGAGGCAGTACGCTATAAAAATCCTGCTGATGACACAACAAGAAGGCAGAGGGTTCCTCAAGCCACTTTCACGCTATTCTTATGCATTTCCTCTCTCGAATAGCGTCCGGGAAAAACGAACTCTCAAACAGCTCCGTGCTGGTTCAGATTTCTCTTATCGTATTCCAATAATCACTTTTATTTGTGTAGTCGGGCGTCAACAAAATATTATCGCCTTCGGAGGAGGAAGTCGCAGACTGAAATTTCGTGAGAAAACCTCGCGGTGGCGGAAAACCCCTTCTTTATGATTGTCGTCCCAACTCGCTTATCACATCCGTGACACACTCTCCCAACTTCAAAGCCTCTACGATACAGAACAATGAAGCAGACCGACACTACTGCCACAACATACCTGTCTTCTAGGACAGCCTGCATGTCGAGGCCCGGAAAACCATTTCTAGGATTGGATTGGATTGGATTGGATTGTTTGGGGGAAGAGACCAAACTGCGAGGTCATCGGTCTCATCGGATTAGGGAAGGATGGGGAAGGAAGTCGGCCGTGCCCTTTCAAAGAACCATCCCAGCATTTGCCTGGAGCGATTTAGGGAAATCACGGAAAACCTAAATCAGGATGGCCGGACGCGGGATTGAACCGTCGTCCTCCCGAATGCGAGTCCAGTGTGCTACCACTGCGCCACCTCGCTCGGTACCATTTCTAGCCTCTGACGTCTAGCAAGCCCTGCAAAGCAGGTTGATTTGGCAGGCAAATGCTGTTCCTGCATAAAATGGTTGTCGTCCATGACAGACTATACGCCAGGGACCGGGAGAAACTTATTTTTGCCTTACCTCTGCTCCTATTGGAGCTAGTAGGTTATAAGCATGAGGGGTTTGAGAGCAGATCCCAAACATACACACATACAACACACTGCCTTATATTTATGTAACAGATTAATCCTCTATGGTACATTAGGAAGTACCCTCTGCTAACTTGTAACCAGTCATTCACAGAGTATAAAGATGTGTTATAAATATCTACAGTCCGTCTTAGATGTCCTCACACCCCTAGGTCAAAACAGTATCTATGTACCTCCTATGGAGGGCAGGATGGGAGGCGCATTAGACTGGGTAGGACTGGGTTCGCAGAGGTCAGTGAGACGAGCGTGGATCGTGTTCCCGCCATCATGTATTTTACACCCTGTTTTTTACGTACTTCCACATCACTACGTTAATTTAAATTACTACTGTTACTGAGTTGCTGCTTTGCCTGACTGTGACCCGCGCTAGCAACGCGTATCGATATATCCCCTCTCGTAGTATCTTTGCTCGACTGCTATTACTTCCCGGTCTTTGTCTGTCGTGAGTGAGTTCGGGTCGCAAGTTCGGGTCTGCCAGTCAGTTGGAACGCGTCTGGAGCGCGGTCCGGACCTGGCAGTCGGGGAGTTGCAATGCTGCACTAGTGCAGTCGGGTTGGAGCAGTGAGGTCTGCGTCGACATGGCTCGCCCGACCATTGCCGCCACGCATCACTTGAGCCGGGCCACGGTCTTGGAGGATCGTCGATCGTCGTTTAGGGTAAAGTTAACTATATTACCGTATTTCAAATTCAAGTGTTATTTCCACGGACGACTATTTTTAATGTTGTCGGCATTCTGAGGAGTCGATCGGTTGCTGCGGACCAGGGAAGTTATCTCCGCACGGTGCAGTTGGCTGTGTCCACTGGCGGTCCCTGCGCAGTGTCGGAGCGTGTGTAGAGCTGTCCGATAGCTACGAGCTTCGTGGCTCACCGACCCAAATCGTCAAAGTTGAGTGGTGTCTTGAGTACCCGAGTAACGTCCGTTCATGTTGTGTCGTTCGTTTCGGTGGTTCACTGTTGGGGAGCTTTCCCTGTGAGCAACACCGAGTGTTTGGATTGCTGAAATCGAGCCGCTGTGCAGTGGAATGAACTATATTGGTTGACTACGATTCAAGTGCACCAGCGGAATTTTCTGCCCTGTGGCAATTAGTGTTCTGGTTACCTGCCCCGGCCACTGACGTAAATTCAGGCTGTGTTCCTTTTGGGTGAAGTTAACTATATTACCGTATTTCAAATTCAAGTGTACCAGCGGAATTTTCTGCCTTGTGGCCGTTAGTGTACCGGTTACCTGCCCCGGCCACTAATGTAATTTCAGGCAGCGTCCTTTTCTCACCTGTTGTCGGTGTACAACATGGTGTGTAGTTTTGACAGCTTAATACATATTTCATTGTGGATAATCACGTTCGTAACTTTTGGTGTTTGAGTTCTCATGTACCGATTGCTGGCAAGCAAGTCGTTTTGTCAGTCGGTCCGTGGCTGTCCCTTGGTTGGGTTCCAACGGATCAAGTATGGCTGGGCTCACCACCTGTCTCGCCTAAGTGAACGAGGGCAGACCGACCCCCTGGAGGCTTCTGAGGGCAGTTTTCTTTATGGTCCTTCTCACCGGTGTTTAACTGTCTGTTTATAATCTATCATAGCCAACGATAAAAAAAATTCTTTCTTTATGGATTTTATGGATTTTTAAATTTTGCAAAAGCAATTGTGGACCTTCATCAGCTTAAATCCTTACTCTAAAAAAAAAATAATAACAATAAATTATTGTGGCCGTCTGCCTTTGACAGGTTATGGTAATTTATTTTAAAATCTTGAAAACTTTATTCTGGGCCTTCAGCCGTTTGTATTGCATCTTGTTTATGTTTGTTTATTCACCCTCGCTTTAAGGCTCTCAGCCTCGCTGTGTGTGTGTATATGTTAATTATTTTATTTGCTATTTTAACTGCATGTTCTTACCACTTGAGATTTATCTTGTTGCTTTAAGATTTCTTGTTTGGAGGCCTTTAGCCGTGAAATAATTGCCTTTTTGAAACCCGTAGCTCTAAAGGTTCGCCTATGTGCCGTTTTGGTTTAAAGGTGTTATTAAATTACAATATATTACAATTTTGAGTGAACCTGACCGACACCTTATTTGGCCCCTTCCACAATCCTAATCACGTGTTCTGCCCAGTGGGTTTAGCGGTCGTTTCAGTAAGGAGGCCACTAGATCACTACCCTCGGTGGGGCAACAGTTGACTGGTGAGTGGGTACCAGATATCTGTCTGAAAACATTCAATTATTGTTAAAATATTCATTTATTGTTTTATATGAAACTCCAGCATTGCACGCGGATGACGTCTACTTCTTGCCACGATGTTGCGTCTGGAGATTGCTAGTTCGCATCGCACATATGAACTACCAATCTCCAGTGCAACACATTCACCTGAAGATTGCGGAATTGTTGTCAGCAAGAAGTTGTCACAATAAATTGTGTCAAGAAGTCGACATCATCAAGCTGCAATCCCGAAACTTCAGTGAATACTCTTTACGCCGCGAAAACTTCAAGGACCACATTCATTTATTGCTCAACAAACTACAACAGTAGTGACGATTGTTGGAGAGGCCACTGGGCATTAGCGGTAGGCGGCCTGCAAGGTGGTGCAGCCATCAGTAGCTGACCCGGTGGCTTGGAGTTACGACGGAAGCTACCATCTACATCTACATACATACTCCGCAATCCACCATACGGCGCGTGGTGGAGGTTACCTCATACCACAACTAGCATCTTCTCTCCCTGTTCCACTCCCAAACAGAACGAGGGAAAAATGACTGCCTACATGCCTCGGTACGAGCCCTAATCTCTCTTATCTTATCTCTGAAATGTAAGTTGGTGGCAGTAAAATTGTACTGCAGTCAGCCTCAAATGCTGGTTCTCTAAATTTCCTCTAGAGACTCCCACCCGAGTTCCTGAAGTATTTCCGTAACACTCGCGTGATGATCAAACCTACCACTAACAAATCTAGCAGCCCGGCTCTGAATTGCTTCTATGTCCTCCCTCAATCTGACCTGATAGGGATCCCAAACGCTCGAGCAGTACTCAGGAATAGATCGTATTAGTGTTTTATAAGTGGTCTCCTTTACAGATGAACCACATTTTTCCAAAATTCTACCATGAACCGAAGACGACTACCCAGACGAGGACGCTGACCACAGCAGTGGATGGCGGTCCACTGTGCAGACAACACGCTGCCCAACCGCACAGGACGACGAGTACCCGAGACTCGCAGAATCGAGCCGCGCACCAATGCAGATGAGACGGTTCACAGTTCCAGCAGTACCTGCTTCAACGAGTGGAGACAGGCAGCAAGAAGCTTGCGCACAAACGATGCCGGCTGAATGGCTGCACCACCCGAGGGTCAAACTGTAGGCCACCATGTGGAAATAGCAAGAAAGAGGTTCAAGAAAAGTGCAATGAAATGATCGTATGGCGTTATAGCCTGTGAGATCCCATCTGAAGTAGTTCGACCCCCAAGTCTTTCTACGTACGTTGCTTTGGCGATTTGATTTTCTACATCTGCATCTACATCTGCATCTACATCTACATGGATACTCTGCAAATCACATTTAAGTGCCTGGCAGAGGGTTCGTCGAACCACCTACACAATTCTATATCATTCCGATCTCGTATAGCGCACGGTAAGAATGAACACCTATATCTTTCCGTACGAGCTCTGATTCCCCGAATTTTATCGTGGTGATCGTTCCTCCCCATGTAGGTCGGTGTCAACAAAATATTTTCGCATTCGGAGGAGAAAGTTGGTGATTTTGATTTCGTGAGAAGATTCCGCCGCAACGAAAACCGCCTTTCTTTTAACGATTTCCAGCCCAAATCCTGTATCATTTCTGTGACACCCTCTCCCATATTTCGCCATAATACAAAACGTGCTGCCTTTCTTTGAACTTTTTCGATGTACTCCGTCAGTCCTATCTGGTAACGATCCCACACCGCGCAGCAGTATTCCAAAAGAGGACGCACAAGCGTAGTGTACGCACTCTCCTTAGTAGGTCTGTTACATTTTCTAAGTGTCCTGCCCATAAAACGAAGTCTTTGGTTAGCCTTCTCCAAGACATTTTCTGTGTCTTCCTTCCAATTTAAGTTTTTCGTACTTGTAATACCTAGATATTTAGATTAGACTGATTGATCGTGTAACCGAAGTTTAACGAGTTCCTTTTAGCACTCATGTGGATGACCTCACACTTTTCGTTATTTTGGGTCAACTGGCAATTTTCGAACCATTCATATATCTTTTCTAAATCGTTTTTCAGTTTGTTTTGATCTTCTGATGACTTTATTAATCGATAAACGAGGGCGTCATCTGCAAACAACCGAAGACGGCTGCTCAGATTGTCTCCCAAATCGTTTATATAGACAAGGAACAGCAGACGGCCTATAAAACCTTGGGGAACGCCAGAAATCACTTCTGTTTTACTCGATGACTTTCCGTCAATTACTACGAACTGCGACCTCTCCCAGAGGAAATCACAAATCAGTCACATAACTGATAAGATATTCCATAAGCACGCAATTTCACTATAAGTCGCTTGTGTGGTACGGTGTCAAAAGCCTTCTGGAAATCCAGAAATCGGAGTCGATCCGAAATCCGTTGTCAATAGCCCTCAATGCTTCATGCGAATAAAGAGCTAGTTGTGTTTGACAGGAACGATGCCTTCTAAACCCATGTTGACTGTGTGTCAGTAGACCGTTTTCTTCGAGGTAATTCATAATGTTGGGACACAATATATGTTCCAGAATTCTGCTGCATATCGTCTTTAATGGTATGGGGCTGAAATTAAGTGGATTACTCTTACTACCTTTTTTGAAAGTTGGTGTGACCTGTGCAACTTAACAGTCTTTGGGTACGGATCTTTCATCGAGCGAACGGTTGTATACGATTGTTAAGTATGGAGCTAATGCACCAGCATACTCCGAAAGGAACGTAATTGGTATACAGTCTGGACCAGAAGATTTGCTTTCATTAAGGGGCTCCGGAAAGGCTCAAAATCATGAAAAGTTCAATTTTTCCTTTTTTGCGTTTTCTGAATCTGCAGACTATTACCTTTTAATAGATATATAATTTATTCAATTCCGAAGACTACAACTATTTTTAAATTTTTTTTGAAATGTGTTCTACATGGGCGTGACCCACTGTGGCGCTGTTAAACTGCTGTCAAATGGTGTTATTATTAACGTCCGTGTTCATCAGGTACATTTTAGTGATGTGAGATAAAGTATGTGTTGTGGCTAACCTGTGATGGTTCAATATACACTCCTGGAAATGGAAAAAAGAACACATTGACACCGGTGTGTCAGACCCACCATACTTGCTCCGGACACTGCGAGAGGGCTGTACAAGCAATGATCACACGCACGGCACAGCGGACACACCAGGAACCGCGGTGTTGGCCGTCGAATGGCGCTAGCTGCGCAGCATTTGTGCACCGCCGCCGTCAGTGTCAGCCAGTTTGCCGTGGCATACGGAGCTCCATCGCAGTCTTTAACACTGGTAGCATGCCGCGACAGCGTGGACGTGAACCGTATGTGCAGTTGACGGACTTTGAGCGAGGGCGTATAGTGGGCATGAGGGAGGCCGGGTGGACGTACCTCCGAATTGCTCAACACGTGGGGCGTGAGGTCTCCACAGTACATCGATGTTGTCGCCAGTGGTCGGCGGAAGGTGCACGTGCCCGTCGACCTGGGACCGGACCGCAGCGACGCACGGATGCACGCCAAGACCGTAGGATCCTACGCAGTGCCATAGGGGACCGCACCGCCACTTCCCAGCAAATTAGGGACACTGTTGCTCCTGGGGTATCGGCGAGGACCATTCGCAACCGTCTCCATGAAGCTGGGCTACGGTCCCGCACACCGTTAGGCCGTCTTCCGCTCACGCCCCAACATCGTGCAGCCCGCCTCCAGTGGTGTCGCGACAGGCGTGAATGGAGGGACGAATGCCGACGTGTCGTCTTCAGCGATGAGAGTCGCTTCTGCCTTGGTGCCAATGATGGTCGTATGCGTGTTTGGCGCCGTGCAGGTGAGCGCCACAATCAGGACTGCATACGACCGAGGCACACAGGGCCAACACCCGGCATCATGGTGTGGGGAGCGATCTCCTACACTGGCCGTACACCACTGGTGATCGTCGAGGGGACACTGAATAGTGCACGGTACATCCAAACCGTCATCGAACCCATCGTTCTACCATTCCTAGACCGGCAAGGGAACTTGCTGTTCCAATAGGACAATGCACGTCCGCATGTATTTCGTGCCACCCAACGTGCTCTAGAAGGTGTAAGTCAACTACCCTGGCCAGCAAGATCTCCGGATCTGTCCCCCATTGAGCATGTTTGGGACTGGATGAAGCGTCGTCTCACGCGGTCTGCACGTCCAGCACGAACGCTGGTCCAACTGAGGCGCCAGGTGGAAATGGCATGGCAAGCCGTTCCACAGGACTACATTCAGCATCTCTACGATCGTCTCCATGGGAGAATAGCAGGCTGCATTGCTGCGAAAGGTGGATATACACTGTACTAGTGCCGACATTGTGCATGCTCTGTTGCCTGTGTCTATGTGCCTGTGGTTCTGTCAGTGTGATCATGTGATGTATCTGACCCCAGGAATGTGTCAATAAAGTTTCCCCTTCCTGGGACAATGAATTCACGGTGTTCTTATTTCAATTTCCAGGAGTGTATATCGCTGGTGTGATTGTCGATTGTGTCATGTTTATTTACTCTGTCGTTATCTCGAAAATATTCGTAATTAATTCTGTTTCTTGAGTCTCTGTTTTGTTGAAGTATAATAATGAGTAAAAGTAATCAGAAATCCTCTGAAGGCTTTTAAGAAAAGGAGAAATGTTGGAAAGCCAAAGGTATGTGTTATTACTGCAAAAACACCTGCCCATAGCATTCAAAGTGGGAAAGAAAATACTTCACAGAAGAAGCTTGGTTCAATGAGTGAAAACTATGAATGTTTTATGGGCGAATCGGATATGAATGAAATATTTGATATGTCGGTTCTCAAAGGAATTTTTTCAAACTGTGTAAGGAGTATTCATTGTAGTGAAGTTGGTCTGGAACTCTCCATAATAAAGCACGTAGGACTTGCTAGTGAAATACAACTGAAATGTGATAAGTGTTCATACATGACCACCTTTTGAAACAGTGTTGCAGTAACTGCAACTGAAGAAAATGGTAGCAAAATCTACGAACACAACAACGAGCGATGCTTGCTTTAGACAAGGAACGCCTTCGGGCTGCAGACAGGGCTGTAAAGAGTCTAGAAATACAAGCAAGAGTAAACAGGAGGAGGAACAAGAGGAAGCTGGAGGAGGAGTTTGCAGAGGATGAAGATAATCCATCCTATGGACCTGGAATGCACTAAAAAGTTAATCCAATCTTTGTCGCTCGATTCCCAAAACTTTTATTTTCTCATACTAATTACATGTTTTCTACGGATCTTCCAAACATATTTGTTTCAAACTTTCAGTAAATGTTACACAGTACCTTCTGCATAATTTAACACAGCCTTTTTCCAAAAAACTGCATATTTTTGAATATATAAATAAAAAATTGCAAAAAAATGTTGTGAATTTTCATTACAATTGAAAAAATCATCTTTAATAAGTGAACTAAAATTTTGTAAAATCCTTGTGTTAAGTTGTAGCCCATATTTCAATAAATAATCTGTAAAAAGTTCAACTTCCTACCTCAAATACTTTGTGAGGAAATATGTAATTTATAAGCGTTATTTTAACATTACAAGTATAGGGTGTTCCGGAGCCCCTTAAGTGATTTAAGTTGCTTCACTACTCCGAGGATATTTACTTCTACGTTACTCATGTTGGCAGCTGTTCTTTATTCGAATTCTGGAATACTTAGTTTGTCTTCTTTTGTGAAGGCGTTTGAGAAGACTGTGTTTAGTAACACTGCTTTGGCAGCACTGTCTTCTATAGTATCTCCATTGCTATCGGGCAAAGAAGGCATTGATTGTTTCTTGCCGCTAACATACTTCACATACGACCAGAATCTCTTTCGATTTTCTGCCAGCTTTCGAGACAAAGTTTCGTTGTGGAAACTGTTATAGGCATGTCACATTGAAGTCCGCTCTAAATTTCGAGCTTCTGTAAATTGATTGATGATAAGATGAAATGGCAAGGGAAACACAAAAACTCAGTCCCCGAGTGAAGAAAATAAGCGAGGTGGCCAGGATTCGATCAGAGGCCACCAGATTCTTGCAGTGACACTAACTGTTAGACGACGAGATGCGGACTGAAATTCGTTGATATCGAAAATAAATTTAAGTGCAAAGGAGTCTTTTCTGAAGATCTTTGTTTGGCTTGTAGTTGCGTACGATGGACGATAAGCACTAGAGATAAGAAGACGATAGAAGCTTTCTTTTAATTTTTTGTTTATGTTAGTGATTGAAAATCCATGAAGTCAAGATCGCGCGTGAAATCTTCTTTATTTGGATGGATTATTAGTTTCGTCTAATTATCTAACCAACATCAGATCATAAATGATCCTTTATTAGTACTGTTGGCACTACATCGTTAAAATATTTCTTAAAACGACAACATCTATTCACGACTTAGTTAAAAACAGCTTTTCGTCGTTGGTGGACAGTTTAACAGAACGAAGGTCATAAAACGAAGGCATTATGATAGCAGTTAACAAGTTTTAACAGCATAACCACTTTATTTTATGGCCATCGTTAAATTACACTGACCACGAGCGATGAGAAGCTGTTTTTAAATATGTCATGTATGGATGCTGTCGTTTTAAGAGAGATTTTAACGATTAATGAAGCCGTAATGACACAAACACTAATAAAAAATGATTTATGATCTAATGCTGGTTAGATTATTAGACGAAACAAGTAATCCATTCAAATAAAGAAGATTTCACGTCCGATCTTGACTTCATGCATTTTCAATCCGTAATAAATGAAAAGCATTTACAAAAGGTCCCGTATTTCTTGTTTGACAATGTCAAAAAAATTGAGAATAGAAGCTTTTGACATGTGCTTCAAGGGAAGTATACAGAAGATTATTTAAGCAGATGAGATTACCGAAGAAGACGTACTGGATCGCATTAGGAATGAAATAAACTTATGACAGGAGAATTGGCAAGTTGTTGGGACAAATTTTGAGCCATCAAGGAATCGTCAATTTTGTAGTCGAGGGAAGCGTGAGAGCCAAAACTGTAGGAGAGCAGTAGAGTAAGCACATTGAAATGCATGTAGGCTGCAGTAGTTATCATGGGCTGCCGTACTATAATTTGTAGCGAGGGAGAGGCCAGATCTGATGCCATGGAGTATTTTTAATAAGTAAGTCTGCAGGTTTTCGTGGCAGTTGTTACTGAAGTTAAAATCTTCTGGGTTATTAGGCCTTGTCATATTTCTTCTAACATGATCGACGTTTCGACCCCTCTGCTGGGATCTTCCTCAGGATCTTCTGGTGTCCACTACTACTAGAACACTGTCAGAAGCGAGTGTCGCGTTCTCTTATAAAGAGGAGTTTTCTCGCGTTCGTGCTGGAGAAGTGATATTATTGGTTCAAATTCATATGGCTACCATTGGTGGGCCACAATCATAGACTAATATTCCCGCTCTGATGCAGAAGAAGGGGCGTTGGTAGCTCATCTCCTGTGGATACCATTGGCGGCCCATCGTCATTGGATAAAAGGGCTCTACTCCACGCTTATGCTGGAGAAGGGTTATTCGTTGAAATTCCCGCAATTGCTACTGGTTGGTCGTCCATCATTGGCTAGATTCGAAACGGACAGACCAAGAGAGGGGGAATGTTTACCCTAAATATTATTGTCCGCTGAGGAGACTTGCAGGGCGTTGTTTATGACGCTCGCACACCGCGGCCGTGTATTCACCTCTTTGATGACGGGTAGCTACGATGCCGGAAGCCTATAGCCGTCCTCTCTATTGAAATTAGATGTATTCTTGGAAATTTCAAGCGCATCTCGGATCTTTCTTCTGCAAATGTTTGTTTCCTTAGGCAGCAGACCTACGTTATTAAAATCGATGTCAGAGCCACAGTTCTCATGATGTTCCGCTGCTGCTGATTTTTCACTTTGTTTTAGCCGCATGTGCCGTTCGTGTTCCTTAATGCGTTCCTTAAGAATGCTTCCCGTTTCGCCTGTATACTCTTTGCCGCAACCACATGTCACTTGATAGACGCCTGCATTATGGAGGCAATCAGGTGCATCCGTTTTCCGTCGAAAAAAAATCTTTTATTTTGTTTTGACTAAAGAAAGATGTCTGAATACCGTTGTTCTTTAGAATTCTGCTTATGCGGTCAGTGACCCCAGAAACGAACGGTAACCTAACGGAGTGAGAAGGCGGTTACTCGCCATTCTTATTAGCGGTAAAAAGATTCCGTCTAAAAGCCCTATCGATTGAGTAACTATCATACCCATCTGCCTTCAACGTCCTTTAAAAAATTTAACTCTGATTCCAAGTTGTCGTCATCGCTGATAAGGAAGGCACAGGAAGACAGAGTGTGTCCGGCCGGAGTGGCCGAGCGGTTCTAGGCGCTACAGTCTGGAACTGCGCGACCGCTACCGGTCGCAGGTTCGAATCTTGCGTCGGGCATGGATGTGTGTGATGTCCTTAGGTTAGTTAGGTTTAAGTAGTTCTAAGCTCTAGGGAACTGATGACCTCAGAAGTTAAGTGCTCAGAGCCATTTGAACCATTTGAACAGAGTGTTGTGTACTGCTGGATTCTGGGCTGGGTGGTGGTGCGAAGTGGCATCTAAATACATGTTTGTTAGTCGACTTTCTGTACACTCTGTGACCTAGAGTGTTATCAGATCTTCTGTATACCAACACATCTAGGAACGGGAGAGCGACCTCACTCTCAACTTTTATAAGACGAATGACGGCTTGTTAGTACCCATTAATAAATTACACTCCTTACTCTGGTAATAACCCGAGTAATATCGATTTCCAGATCGTTTTCTTGAAAGAAAAGCACCTGTTTCTATATACCTTTTTCCTTTCCCTAAGAGCTGGGGGAGGGTGAAGGGGAAGTGAAGACACTCCCCCACCGCTACCGACAAGTATGGCCACCCTTGGTAGTTATACGGAGAAGAAAAGGTTTGCAGAATCCCAAAGAAAGCAGGTGCTGACAGATGTGAAAACTACCGAACAATCAGTTTAATAAGTCACGGATGCAAAATACTAACACAAATTCTTTACAGACGAATGGAAAAACTGGTAGAAGGCGACCTCGAGGAAGATCAGTTTGGATTCCGTAGAAATGTTGGAACAAGTGAGGCTATACTGACCCTACGACGTATCTTAGAAGAAAGATTAAGGAAAGGCAAACCTACGCTTCTAGCATTTGTAGAGTTAGAGAAAGCTTTTGACAATGTTAACTGGAATACTCTGTTTCAAATGCTAAAGGTGGCAGGGGTAAAATACAGGGAGCGAAAGGCTATTTACAATTTTACAGAAAGCAGATGGCAGTTATAAGAGTCGAGGGACATGAAAGGGAAGCAGTGGTTGGGAAGGGAGTAAGACAGGGTTGTAGCTTCTCCCCGATGTTGTTCAATCTGTATATTGAGCAAGCAGTAAAGGAAACAAAAGAAAAATTCGGCGTAGGTATTAAAATTCATGGAGAAGAAATAAAAACTTTGAGGACAGAGACAGCAAAGGACTTGGAAGAGCAGTTGAACGGAATGGACAGTGTCTTCAGAGGAGGATATAAGATGAACATCAACAAAAGCCAAACTAGGATAATGGAATGTAGTCGAATTAAGTCGGGTGATGCTGAGGAAATTGGATTAGGAAATGAGACACTTAAAGTAGTAAAGGAGTTTTGCTATTTGGGGAGCAAAATAACTGATGATGGTCGAAGTAGTGAGGATATAAAATGTAGACTGACAATGGCAAGGAAAGCCTTTCTGAAGAAGAGAAATATGTTAACATCGAGTATAGATTTAAATGACAGGAAGTCGTTTCTGAAAGTATTTGTATGGAGCGTAGCCATGTGTGGAAGTGAAAAATGGACGATAAATAGTTCGGACAAGAAGAGAAAGAAGCTTTCGAAATGTGGTGCTACAGAAGAATGCTGAAGGTTAGATGGGTAGATCAAATAACTAATGAGGAGGTATTGAATAGAATTGGAGAGAAGAGAAGTTTGTGGCCCAACTTGACTAGAAGAAGGGATCGTTGGTAGGACATGTTCTGAGGCATCGAGGGATTACTAATTTAGTGTTGGAGGGCAGCGTGGAGGGTAAAAATCGTAGAGGGAGACCAAGAGATGAATACACTAAACAGGTTCAGAAGGATGTAGGTTGCAGTAGGTACTGGGAGATGAAGAAGCTTGCACAGGATAGAGTAACATGGAGAGCTGCATCAAACCAGTCTCAGGACTGAAGGACACTACAATACAGAGTAGCGTGGAGAGCGGTTGCATCAAACAAGTATTCGGACTGAAGACCACAAAAGCACGATAACAACAGCAAAATGCAGGTGGTTACTGGGAGTCATGGGACGCCCTGTACTGTATTATTGAGCCCTCCTGGTTCGCCAAGAGTTTTCTGACACGCATCCGTGTCGTTGCCTTTAGAACCAAGAGGCTGCTCCTTCTCGGTTTACGCGAGTCCAGGGTTCGTGGCCCATGTGGCGCTGCCAAAGGTCGCAGGGTCTGTGTGTGTGTGTGTGTGTGTGTGTGTCTGTCTGTGTGTGTGCGTGGCGCCCTGGCCGGCGTCTATTTGCGACGCCAGGCGTCCCCGGTGGAGCGTCGGCCCGTGACGCCGTGGCCGGCTGCCAGTCTGACAGGCCCAAGCAGGCGCCGGCGTCCCACGAAGCTTGGCTGGTGGAAAACCGCGCCGGAGCGCAGCCGAAACAAGCCACGTACACACAACACCACAGCGTCCTGATGCCACATTCACGTGTCGTTTACTGACAAGAGGATCCGCTTCACTATCCTATTTTAGTCAAATGTTTGGGCAACACGGAAATAAGAATTCCGATAAATTGCGCAGTGAGCTCTTGTCCGAATTTTCATAGCAAAACGAAGAGTGCGGAAGGAACAAATGGCGTGTAATGTTGAATAGTGTGAGGTTTAGTTCCGCAAAAACATATTTAAACGCTTCAAAGTAAGTTGGCTGGTTGATTAGTGCGACGGGACCAAGTAGCGAGGACATCAATCCCATCGGATTAGGGAAGGATATGTAGCAGGATTTTAGAACATATGTTGTGTTCGAACATTATGAATTATCTCGAAAAAACGGACTATTGACACATAGTCAACATGGGATTAGGAAACATCCTTCCTGTGAAACACAACTAGCTCTTTATTCTCATGAAGTGTTGAGTGCTGTTGACAAGAAATTTCAGATCGATTCCGTATTTCTAGATTTCCGGAAGCCTTTTGACACTGTACCACACAAGCGGCTCGTATTGAAATTGCGTGCTTATGGAATATCGTCTCAGTTATGTGACTGAATTTGTGATTTCCTGTCAGAGAGGTCACAGTTCGTAGTAACTGACGGAAAGTCATCGAGCGAAACAGAAGTGATTTCTGGCGTTCCCCAACGTAGTGCTATAGGCCCTTTGCTGTTCCTTATCTATATAAACGATTTGGGAGACAATCTGAGCATCCGTCTTCGGTTGTTTGCAGATGACGCTCTCGTTTATCGACTAATAAAGTCATCAAAAGATCAAAACAAACTGCAAAACTATTTAGAAAAAATATCTGAATGGTGCGAAAAGTGGCAGTTGACCCTGAATAACGAAAAGTGTGAGGTCATCCACATAAGTGCCAAAAGGAACTCGTTAAACTTCGGTTACACGATGAAGCAGTCTAATCTAAAAGCCGTAAATTCAACTAAATACCTAGGTATTACAATTACTAACAATATAAATTGGAAGGAACACGTAGAATATGTTGTGGGGAAGGCTAACCAAAGACTGCGTTTTATTGGCGGGACACTTAGAAAATGTAACAGAGCTACTAAAAGTCCGCAGCTCGTGGTCGTGCGGTAGCGTTCTCGCTTCCCGCGCCCGGGTTCCCGGGTTCGATTCCCGGCGGGGTCAGGGATTTTCTCTGCTTCGTGGTGACTGGGTGTTGTGTGACGTCCTTAGGTTAGTTAGGTTTAAGTAGTTCTAAGTTCTAGGGGACTGATGACCATCGCTGTTAAGTCCCATAGTGCTCAGAGCCATTTTGAAGACCTACTAAAGAGACTGCATACACTACGCTTGTCCGTCGTCTTTTAGAATACTGCTGCGCCGTGTGGGATCCTTACCAGATGGGACTGACGGAGTACAACGAAAACGTTCAAAGAAAGGCAGCACGTTTTCTATTATAGCAAAATATCGGAGAGAGTGTCACAGAAATGATATAAGATTTGGGCTGGAAATCGTTAAAAGAAAGGCGTTTTTCGTTGCGACGGATCTTCTCACGAAATTAAAATCACCAACTTTCTGCTCCGAATGCGAAAATATATTGTTCACACCGACTTACATAGGTAGGAACGATCACCACGATAAAATAAGGGAAAGCAGAGCTCGTACGGAAAAATATATAGGTGTTCATTCTTTCCGCGCGGTATACGAGATTGGAATAATAGAGAATTGTGAAGGTTCGATGAACCCTCTCCCATGCACTTAAAAGTCATTTGCAGAGTATCCATGTAGATGTAAATGTAGATGTAGACGGGGTGGGAAGCGACCTCAGAGTTTCCTTTTCTACCGTGAGGCGATATGCAGATGAACTATTTGCTGAAGTCGGAAGTCTATTATAAATTCCCCAAATTCGATTCTTGTGTGCTTAATGACATCTGACTATACAGTACAGACCTCTTTTAAAGAATCGAATTGGGTGAGGCCGCTTGCCTCGATAGAAAGTAATGATGGATGTAAATTATTAACGTCAAGTTAACCCCACCAATATTTTGACTGGGTATATATATATATATAGTATATATATATATAGTGTATATATATATATATATATATATATATATATATATAGTAGAAAAATTACAATATATAAAGACACAGAAATGTCATATCTTCAGGTAACAAAATAAGGAAAAAAAATTATAGCACAATAGATGGAAATAGGAGAATATGCATTTCCGGCGTTACAAGATATTGAACATAAAAGAAATTGGAGTGAATATGATTAAAAGGAGTGAATTCAAAATCCAAAGACAGTGCAGACCAAGCTAGCGGATAGTACGTTAACGATAAAATAATGGCATCCAGTACTAACCACCTGAGCAGGACAAAAACAAACTTTTAAACCAACACGCCTCCCTTCGTTGCTGCGTTTCCATAACCGTAGGGGTCACTGCCGCACCTACGCAATTCGCAAGTTGCGCTGTTCATCCGCGCGGTATGAAGCCGGGAATACATAGAAAGTCAAGCAGACCGCCCTTGCGTTAACTCTACACAGAGTTTCAATGCTGCGATGTAGAGTGTGGGAGGTTTTAGTCGGGCCGCATCCAGCTGCGCGCGTGTAATTGCCTCCGCAGCGCCCGCTCTCTGCGGAGTTGTAATTCTGACGATGGCACCACTAACTGCCGTTTCCGTCGGCGATCCGCACCCCCGCATCGGTCGGTGGCGACTTTTAGCGGGAACTGTTTCCCGCGGATAACGTTCGTGTAGCACTCAAGCTATGCGGGAATCCCGTATAATGACATTAGCGTTGCGGGCGCCCGATTGAAATAAAATCGAGAGTTGCTCTTCGAATACACCGCCAGATGAGGCGACATCGAGAACGTTTCCCCGTATCCGTTGAATTTCCGAGGCAGCCAGTTATTACGCACTCGCGTTCTGTTTTCTGTCTCTTTTTGTTTATCGCTTTCTTCTCATCTGCTCATGTCGAGCGTGTGTTCGTAAAATTCAGCTTTTTTTGGAAATATTGTCCAACGGAAGTATGCAATTTTTTAATTGTTTACACAGGATATTTCGAAATTTCGTTTTAAAACTTTGGAGACAGTTTTGTTACAAGAAAACGAGAACAAAAAGGCTACGGAACATTGACTCTAAAATGTAACGACGTAAGTTTTGTATAAATGATTGTCTTTTGACATATGACCATGTGCAGACTTCGTCACCTACGTCAGTTACAAAACACTTCAAAATTATTTAAATTCTTTTTAAAGTTGTCTCTGAATGGTTCTTGAACGAAACTGTAATTAAAGCATCATCATTTGAGTTGTATGCGCAGAATTACGTCACTCAGTCCAATTGGTTTGCGCAGACTTTTTTCAATTTAGATGTCGTTTGTCTCTTCTCAGAAATTATATTAATGCAACTTATATGCTTTAATAAATATTGAAACCACATTGAATAAATTTTTAAGGCTCCTACTCGTGATGAACGTTGTCAAAAATTAATAATCTTGTCAAATAAATCAGTAATACTTCTTCCTTAATATAATTCTTGGTAAATAAATTCTCGGAATAAATATTTAAACTTTTGTAGTTCAAATGGTTCAAATGGCTCTGAGCACTATGGGACTTAACATCTATGGTCATCAGTCCCCTAGAACTTAGAACTACTTAAACCTAACTTACCTAAGGACATCACATAACACCCAGTCATCACGAGGCAGATAAAATCCCTGACCCCGCCGGGAATCGAACCCGGGAACCCGGGCGCGGGAAGCGAGAACGCTACCGCACGACCACGAGCTGCGGACAAACTTTTGTAGTATACACTAGTTTATTATTTTCATATATACCACATATAGACGTGAACATGAGCCTTGACAAGATAGGATTGAACATTTACCACATGATTAAACTTTCTATGACGTCATTGTTGTAGAAACATTACAAATTCTTATTTTTTCAGTTTTTAGAAGCAACAGCTCGGTTTCAGGATCTTCTGTTGCTCTTTGGCTGTCGACCCGCGACGTACAGTGGCCAGCAATTTTCCCTCTGGTCCCGGCAGTGAATATGCTGTCTCCGTTCGTTGCGCCGCCCTCTCCGTACATGAAACATTAAAAAAAATACAAAACTTTAGATAATTCACAAACATTACAAATATTACAAAATGCATAAACGAAACACTAAATTAAACTTATATTCACCTGCGAACTGGGCTGACACTGGTGGATGGGTGACGCTTCAATTTCGCGTCCCACTACAACCTCAAGGGCTTCGAACACTTTTTTTTTTTAGATATTGTAAAACACATCTCTCCAACTGTAAGGTCTATGCTTTCCATATTTTGGACGAAGGTCGTATTGAACAAAACAAGAAAAAATGTTAATATAATGGCGTAGGCTTCCGCGGCCAGAGTCAGTCAACATAAAAGTTTTCTGGGTGTGGTACCGCGTCATAATGTATAAAACTACTGCTGCTGGAGGAAAAAGAAAGAAAAAACGACGTTTCGGCGCAGAAGAAGGCCGCTGCAATCGTGGGCGAAACGATGGATTTTTTTCTCCAGCAGCAGTAGTTTTGTACATTATGATACGGTACCACACCCAGAAAACATTTACGTCGAAGAAAAAATGTTAACTGGACATTGGCTTTAAAATGCGTCACCTAAGAAGTACGACACTGGTTCAGTAGAAGACATATTTTTCCCTGTAACCAAGATGAACAAGTGCTAGCAACTCTGAAAGCATGCACTTAGGAGCCCATGTTTACTGGGCCTTTTTTTCTTGTTTTGGATCATATTACCTCTTCCCAACATATGGAGAGCAAAAAGCTTACACTAGAAGAGGTCATAGCTCTTGAAAGTATGTATTTTAGGGCTCATATTTACTGGACATTTTTTCCTTGTTTTGTTGTAAGGAGATGAACACAAATTTTTAAAACGTCATTCTCAAACACTCTGTATAATAATTTATTACGTCAAGTTCAGATAATAAATGCGATATACGGACATTTTAGACACGGAATTTCACCGCCCACAAGTTGCACCACAGTAAGTAATGCACTTTTTATTTTCTATCGCATTCAGTTGCTTAACCATTTAGCGTTTCTTATCCTTTCTATTGAATTTATTAATATTATATTAATCGTCTATAAAGTAGAAGAAGGGTTAAGCGAATTATTTTATTCTTTGTCTCCAACTAAAAAACCCCGTTCAACTTATTTTGCACCTACTTTTGCGCTCCTAGTGTTACTTCATTCGTTCACTGTATTACATTTTACTTTCTTCGTTTCATCCCGAATTTTTTTGGGCAGGGTGACCGGCAAATTTGTGTTTGTGAATCAGAGTTCTAAATTTAGTTCAGTCTTCCACCATTTCTCATGAATACCGATTTCTTCTAGAACTACACCAGGTTATTTTAACCATATCTTGACGCCTTGCTTTAAAAGGCTTACTGTGTAATTTTTGTTCTGATCTTCCTGTTAAATATTTAGTTTTTTATTTTTATTTCTTTAATGTTTCTCCCGTCATCGAACTTTTGACTGAATTGATGAACGAACCGCCACGAAACCCTCTCCTGTGATAGCCTCTGCATCTCAAAATTGCACTTCCACCCAGTTTCCTCAATAATTTGTTGAATATATTACAACCTCCGTCATCGCCCATAGTTTTTACCCCCTTATACATCCATGCAGTACTACGAAAATTTTCGTTGATGTATTAACACAAATTACTGCCTCTCCTTCGTTTCACGTTCTTCATATTTTCCTATCCTCGCCGATTCCCCTAATTTCTTATCTCGTCAATCTACCTTATTTTCGACATTCTCTCTATTGCAACTCATCTGAACCGGTTCGATTCTCTGTTTTTCCAGATTTCTCACACTCCATTTTTTAACTTTCATACAATACTGTACTCCAAACGCATCTACATCTACATGACTGCTCTGAAATTCACACTTTAATGCCTGGTAGAGGGTTCATCGGACCACTTTCACATTATTCCTGAACCGTTCCACTATTGAACAGCGAGCGGGGAAATCGAACACTTCAGTTCTTCCGTGCTAGCTCTGATTTGTTTACTACGAGATCTCTACTCCTTATGAAGGTGGGCGTCAACAAAACACTTTCGCACTCGGAGGAGAAAGCTGCTGTTTGGTATTTCGTGAAAAGGTCTCGCCACAAGCAAAAATACCGTGTTCTAATAATCGCCAACTCCCCATCTCGCCTATCACGTGCGTGACCTCTTCTCCCCTATTACGCGATAGTACAAAATGAGCTGCCCTTCTCTGGACTTTCTCGATGTACTCCGTTAATCCTATCTGGTGGTTCCCAAACGGTACAAGAGTACTCTAGCAGAGGACTAACAAGCGTAGCTTAGGCAGTCCCTTTAACTGATTTATGGCATCTTCTAAGTGTTCTGACAGTAAAATGCAGTTTATGGCTCACCTAACCAACAACATTATCTTTGTGATTGTTCCTAATTGTAATCCCTAGCTGTTTTGTTGAACTGACTGTCTTTAGATTTGTGTGATTTATCGTGTAACCGAAATTAGTGCCTTCCTTTTAGTACTCAAGTGGATGATCTCCCGCTTTTAACTATTTAGGGTCAATTGCCACTTCTTACAGCATACACATATCGTGTATAGATTAATTTACAATTGGTTTTCATCTTATGATGATTTTACTAGATGGTATATGACAGCATCATGTGCAAACAATCTAAGAGAGCTGCTCAGATTGCCTCCTAAATCATTTATATTTCTACTGGTCACTGACACAGATGGTTCGGCTTCCGGAAACTGCCAAGGTAGAATTTGGAAGAATTTTTAGTGCCCACCGGGGATATCCTGTTGTGTAACAATATGTTGGGAACAGCCTAGGGCCTATAAGACTTCCTTGGGGAGCGGTAGATATCACTTCTGTTTCACTCGGCAACAGTCTGTCAGTGACTATGATCTGTGACTTGTCTGGCAGGAAATAACGTATCCAGTCGTGCTGCTCAGACGATACTCCGTAGGCACGAAATTTCATTTGAAGCCGCTTCTGAGGAAGCCATCTGGAAATCTAGAAATATCGAATCAGTTTGAGAACGTCTGTCGAAAGCAGCAACTGTTGCAACTGAAAGATATTTTCTGAACTATATGTCAATAGATCGTTTTCTTCGAGGCAATTTATAATATTCCAACATAGTACATATTCCAAAATCCTACTCCAAATGGACGTCAGTGATATGATCTGTAATCCAGCGGATCACTCCTATTTTCTTTCTTGCGTCCTGGTGTGACCTGTGCAACTTACGGATCTTTCGTCGAGCGAACAGTTATATTTGTTTGTTAAGTATGGAGCTATTGAATCAGCATACTCTGAAAGGTACCTCACTGCTATACAATCTGGACAGGAGGCCTTGCCTTTATTAAGTAATTGAAACTGCTTCACCACACTGGGGATATCTACTTCTAAGTTACTCATGTCTACATTTGTCCTTCGTTCGATTTCTGAAATATATTTTTCGTCTTCTTTGGTAAAGGAATTTCGGAAAACCGGATTTACTAATTCCTGTGTAGTGGTACTTTCGTACTATCGGTATCACGCAGTGAGGCTATTGATTGTTTCTCGCCGCCGGTATATTTTACACACGACCAGAATCTTTTTGAATTTTCCGCCAGATTTGGTGTCAGAGTTTCATTGTGGAAACTACTGAAAACATCTTGCATTGAAATTCGCACTAAATGTCGAGTGAGTAAAACGTTGCCAATCTTGTGGATATTGTGTCGTTTTAAACTTGGGACGCTCTTTTGTTGTTTCTGCAGCAGTGTACCATGGGGTCACGGGGGGGGGGGGGGGCAGTTCCATCTCTTATTAATTTATTTCATATAAATCGCTCAAACGCTTTCAATACTATTTCTTTCAGTCAAGATCTGGTCTACGCTTACACAGTTAGTTCAGAAGGGATGCAGACTCTTAGGAAGGCTTCTTCTTCTTTAAACAGATATACCTCACACTTGTTTGTGGTGGATTTGGATGTTACGGTGTTCAGTCTCGCTACAACAAAAATGTGGTCATTAACGAAGTTTCTGGAAAATTTCTTCCTCAAATTAAGGTCGGTCTATCACAACAGCAGGCTCCCCTATGCCTGTGTCAGTCTGCTTTCAAGGTAGCACAACTCATTCACTTCATCTTCCAACTTATTCTCAATTTTGATGTTAAGTTTATCGCTAATGTGATTTCCGCTACACTTCATTACTTTCGTCTTTCTTCAGTGTACTCTCGGTCGACACCGTGTGCCCCGTAGACTGTTTCTTCCATCCAACAGATCCTGTACTGCGGCTCGGGATTAGCCGAGCGCTATAGACGCTGCAGTCATGGACTGTGCGGCTGGTCCCGGCGGAGGTTCGATTCCTCCCTTGGGCATGGATGTGTGTGTTTGTCCTTAGGATAATTTAGGTTAAGTAGTGTGTAAGCTTAGGGACTGATGACCTTAGCAGTTAAGTCCCATAAGATTTCACACACATTTGAACATTTGAACAGATCTTGCACTTCACTTTCATTGAGGACAGCAATATCATCAGCGAATCTTATAATTGATATCATTTCACCCTTAATTTTTATCCCACTTTTGAAACCTGCTTTTATTTCTGTCATTTCTTCTTGGATGAATACATTGAAACCCTGTCTTACACCCTTTCTAATCGGAACCCTGTGTCCTTAGTCAGTCACACTCATTTTTCTGTTTCGACTCTTGTACATGTATATTACACGTCTTTCACTGCATCGTATACCCATTTTTTTATCTCGACCATCTTGAACGATTTCAAATTGCGGCACGATTTTTCTAGATTGAAATTTTCTGTGAAAGTGTTTATAGCTCGCTTTCGTTTTATACTGCATCATCAGCATCGCTCTGTTATACCTTTATTTTTCCTACAGCTAAACATACAGTGTAGCAGATCCTGGACTGTCTTTTCCATTTTTCGGTTCACCATTCTCTTCAGCTGTTTGGAAGGGTGGTTATCAATCAGGTTGAAGCGATATTCTCGGATTTGTTTACCCTTGCTGTCTTCGGGCGTGTCTAGTGAGATTCCAGTCTCATGAGTGCCACACACCAACGTTAATAGTCGTTTGACTCCATGCTCTTTTTAACAGTTCACAATCAACTTCAGTCAGCAATGAAGTTCGTTTGTAAACGAGCGCTGTTAACATCAAAGGGATTTCGTGTTCTCACTCTGAAATAATTAGACACTTGTCATACAGTAATATAGCATCTCTACTTTCTTTGGAGCGAACCAGAAATTCGTATTGCACGTCGTCTGTACAATTCCGTCTAAAGCCAAAGCCGAGAAAAACGGTCAGACGGTGTCAAGTCTGAAGAGATCGTTGATCGAATAAGGACAGTATGAGGAGTGGGGAAAGTATTTTTCAGATGTTGCCTCAGAGATACAGGCATTTCATTACTTTTCTTGGGTAGTAATAACCGCTTCAGCTGTATGTAGTCCTTTATGACTGGATCGCTACCGGTTTCGCGACACAAAAAGCCACACCTTCTGGTGAACGAAACCGGTGGCGATCCAGTAATAAAGAACTACACACAGCTGAAGCGATTATTAATACCCAAGATGACTACTCTTAGCTGTGGTCGCCTCACCTACAAGGTTGTCTGCATTTGTTTACCATGTGACATACCACGGTGAACAAAAAATTTTTTATACAGATGAATAGGGAAATCAGATAGCAACAGATTAATTTCCAACATAGACTTCGCCTTGATGTAAGACCACACGGCGAGCACGTCGGTAGTGCGGACTGCCTAACTCTGTGACAACAGCCACTTCCGCAAATCACCTAGAAATGTTATTCCTACATTACTGGCGGGGGTTGATGATTACAACAAGGTTTTTTTCCGAGATCCGATCGGTAGCGAAATGAAAACCACTGAAAAAAGTCAAGAATTAGTACACACCACCCAGTTACTTCCTTACATAGTCGCCGCTACGACTTAGATATTCGTGACAGCGCCGTAGACTGCATTAAATAAGGTGGGAGCCCTCAGAATGAAAAACTCGTATGGCCGCAGGCGCTTCACATTTGGCGGGAGACTCCATTTCTCCATTTTCTTTACGTGCTCACTGTGCGCTCAGATCCGAAAAGTGCGACGTGACGCAATCGACCCGCTTATTAGAGACCGCATAAAGCCTCATTGGATTTTGATAGTAGTTTTAATATCGCGGCTAATTGGACTTTGAAAAGAATTACCACTAGTACATTTTTCTAAAAGTTAATTTACAGAAAAAGCAAAAGCAGAAACCAGAGAGTGTTAATAAAGTTTTGTTTTTGAATATGAATACCCTCTGTACCGGTTTAGAATTAATAAGTCCTCATAAGACGGCTATTTGTGGTACTAATTATGCATGAACATGCTCATATTCAGCATTAGCTACATGAAATTATAAACCTTTGCAAGGTGAGAGAAGGGGTTCTGGCGTCCCTGGATAGCTCAGTTGGTAAAGCACTTGCCGCGAAAGACATAGGTCCTAGCTTCTAGTCTGGAAGTTTTAAATGTGTTAAGAAATACGTAAGACGAATGTTGACTTGTATTTTATTCATCAGTCCAAAACCCTGCACACGGTAGTATGGGAAACACAAAACAAAAACGAAATAAGAAGCAGTGACAAACATGACGTGCAAAGCCAAAAGTTTGAGTGTAACATTCGTAAGGAGATACTTACATCAAAATGCTATTACACATCCAACACTACATGTCATACGTCTTACGAAAACACAAGACACATAATTGAATTCAAAGAGTACAGATCTCGTAATGCACAATGACTGTTCGAAAATGAGGCGTTAATCAGTTCGAATAAGGAGGGTGAATAAAATACCAGTCAGCATTTGTGTTATTCATATCTTAAAATATATACAGGCTGATATCCGCCAGGAAAAGATGTTCAAAATTTTAAATGTATCATTTCTTGTACTATTGAAGCAGATATTTAAACACACACGGACAAAAAAATCGAAACGCCAAGAAGGAGCTGTGCGACGAAAGTTGGTAGGTTTGTTTAAGCATCTGAAAGATGATGTCTACTCAGATTTCGAGCGAGTCGCATAAGAGTGGCGCTAGTTTCGTCACTACGAGGACGCACATCGGGCTTGCTGTAAATGCACGCCGTAACGGTCGTGAACGTTAGTTACCTTTGATATCAATTGATGGCAGTCAAGAATGCTTTTAAGGTGACAAAGACGCCATTATCAACACATCAATGAGTCTATGGGACTGATGAGCCCGGATGTTAAGTCCCATAGTGCTTAGAGCCATTTGAACCATTCTTTGTAATTCATCCGCCATGATCGGCGGGTTGCGACTAACCAATTATGTGCACAACTGAATGCCGGCTGCAGCGCCTTAGGTAAGATGGTAGACAACCCCAGTAACCACAAAGTGCGTGCGGGATAGGTTCCTCAGATGGAAATTTATCAGGATCAGCTGGACCACTACAAGACAACGCTGACTAGTCTTAATACTCTAATATCCAGGGTCAGGCCACACTCCTGCTTGCAGCACGGTAACGCCATATCCGACAACAGTTTTTCTGCTGTATATCTGAACTGTCCACCTCCATCCACCCTAAAGGGCTGCTTTAGCACCTTCAAACTTTCATGGAGTGTGTGGCCATCGTTTTCCGGACCAGGCCGCTGCCGTCAGAGCTGAATGGTGGTGACAATGTGGGAAAACTACAGTCTATAGGTGGAATCTTGCTCTATTTAACGGTGCCACCGTCTTGTCTGTATCAATTGTGGATTACTCGAAAACAATATGATGCATTAGTTTTAGAATGCCAACGGCCTTGCCGCAGTGGTAACACTGGTTACCGTCAGATCACCATCGTTAAGCGCTGTCGGGATGGGTTTGCACTTGGATGGGTGACCATCTGGTCTGCTGAGCGCTGTTGGCAAGAGGGGAGAGTGCCCTTGTGAGGGAAACTGAGGAGCTGCTTGATCGGGAAGTAGCGGATCCGGTCTCGTAACCTGACATACGCCCAGGAGAGCTATGTGCTGACCACATGCCCCTCCATATCCACATCCAGTGAGGCCTGTGGGCTGAGGATGACGCGGCGGCCGGTCGACACCGTTTGGCCTTCATGACCTGTCCCGGCGGAGTTTAGTTCTTTTTTATAAGGCGCTAAATTTTGCGTGGCTGGTGTCACGAGAGAAGCTGTCACCAGGATCGACGGTATGTGGAGAAAGAGTTAAATGATTACGTTACTTACTTTCGATTTATTGATATAAAATTTTGTACAAACTACGTTGTAGATGAGGGGAAAGGAGAAAGATGCAGCAAGGTCTTGATGCTGAGGGTAGCCTGCAATGCTCAAATTCTGCGACGACAAAAAGTAAACTACCTCATACGAGCGCGAAGCTGACCGATGCACGCTTCGCCGATGGTCCTCTGACACAATTAACTAATTGGGTAAAAGTACTAGTTGCGCTGTTAGCTTGTTGATTTGTAATACTTCCTGAGCTTTAGTTTGGGTTTAACGGTAGTTGCGTATCCTCATACTACAAAAGGTGGGAACATGTAATGCAGATTGAGACGCTGTTGCCCGGGGAGCGTCAGTGATTCATGGGTCTACTGAGCTCCAACTCTTTGACCACTATACACTCACTGGTCGTCGTTATAGTTGGTCTGTCCTCCATCGACATGTTCTTCTTTTCCGAGGTGCATTCAGCCCTGACTTGGTTTCTATGAATGACAATGAGCGACCCCATCGAACTGCACAGATTAAGGACTTCTTGGAAAGAGAAGATATTTGGCGCATGGATTGGCCTGCCCATTCACCCGACTTAAATCTCATCGGGCAAGTGTGGGATGTGTTGAGGAGACACATTTCAGTACGCCCACACGCATCAACGACCATCCAGTAGTTGAGAGCTGTGCTACTGGAGGAATGGAACACCCCATCACAAGAACTCCTTACTAACCTTTTTAATCTGCAGCATCACCCTCCGTGGGGGGTACATACCCTATTAAAAACCGTGTCAGGCCTTTGGTAATGTCCAGGGGACGTTCATATAACGCGGCGACTTCGGTGTAACCCGTGCTGTGGCTCACGTTGATGCTGTTTGTAGATTTCCGCCCTCTCTTGGAGGCCAGACGGTATCGTTTAGTTGGCATGGTGGCGGTTGTTTGTCTTCTTCTCGTGTTGACTGGCGCCACTCGGTTTCGCAAGCGTGTCCTGTCCGCTAGTGGCAGCAGTGAAGGTTATCGGAATGTAGTAAGTGCTGCCCTATCTTCAGGGCGACGTTGTTGTTTTTCCAGGTCGTGTAAGTGGGCCAGTTCCCTTGGGGACTCAGGAGGAGCCAGGTCCGCGCAGTGTGAGAACACGTTGGGACTGCTGGCGGTACGCTTGGACTGCCGGATGGAAGGGCTGTGGTCGCGACGGTGTACGACCTCGTCGTAAACCAGATCCAGCAAGCTTTAAAATGAGTGCATTTCAATCCAAGTAGAGAAACCTCCACCATTGTGATATCTCGCGGTTCTCCAGGGACTTCGTATTGCTGCTCGTAGTGTCGCCGAGGCGAAGAGCAGCGAGTGGAGTGTTTGGGGAAGCCGGATCTGTTAGCTTCTGTTGTTGCATCATTGCATTTGGTTTATTGGACGTCATGTAACTTCAGCATTAGTCATTCGTTAGACTGCCACTAGTCTGAGTTACCATCTTGTGAAATGAATGGAACTCTTGGCTGCCTATCTCATCGCTCGCGAAAGTGTTTGTTGCCGGACCTTCTCAGAGGTCGATTCCTGGAGCACCGTCTGTGGCCCCTTGTCTCACAAAGTTTACCATCATCTTATTTCACCCATTTGGTGATCAGCTGCTCGTTTTTTTTAATTAACCTTTGCTACTGTATTTGCTGTTTTACAGCAGGTTTCTAATTTTTTTATATTATTGCCGTTCCTGGCGTCGTGTAAGGCCTTCAGCCGTGATTGTGGTCATTTGCCTTAAAATTCTAATCTGGTATTTGTATTTTAGTGGTAAGCCTTAAAACCTTATTTACTGCCATTCCTCTCGTCTGATGAATCCTGCTGTGTTTGTGGCGACTTGCCTTTAATATTTCAATACCTGTACTTCGTACGTTGCGGCGAGTTTTAAAGAATTCTTAATTTAGTGCCATTCCTGGCGTGTAAGGCCTTCTGCCCATATCACAGTGGCTTGCTTTTAAAACATTATCTGCTGTATCTATATTTAACAGTGATTTGCTAAATTGTAACTCACTGATAACACTACTATTTACACAGTTGTTTATTCCTTCATTAATAACGTGTGGTATTTTTTATTTATTGTTGAGTCTGGAATTACTGGTTTAAAATAAATTGTGTGTAACTGTAAAAGGCAACCAATAGTAACTAATTAAAACCCCGTCCATAATCGTAACCGAATCCTGCGTTCCCTTGACTATCAGGTTTCACGGTGCACTTATTGTGTTCGAATACAATTGTTATGTCTGCTTCGTCTCGTTGTGTATTCCTCTCAGTTATCTTCTATACTACACTGTACCGTACTGTTCTGTTCTGTACAATACTGTATCCATTTTTTCTACCGAGCGAGGTGGTGCAGTGGTTAGCGCACTGGACTCGCATTCGGGAGGACGACGGTTCAAACCCGTCTCTGGCCATCCTGATTTAGGTTTTCCATGATTTCCCTAAATCGCTCCAGCCAAATGCATGAATGGTTCCTTTGAAAGGGCACGAACGATTTCCTTCCCAATTCTTCCCTAATCCGAGCTTGTGCTCTGTCTCTAATGACCTCGTTGTCAACGGGACGTTAAAAACTGATCTCCTCCTCCTCCGTTTTTTCTAGTTGTGGTCCAAGTTTCATAGGGCTATGATACTTGGCAGTCACAGATCATGCGAAAGTTACTTTCATCCTTAAGTTTTGCACACAAGTATATTATTTCAGATTTCATTTTAAATACGATACTCAATCGTCTTCTTTTGCTTTTTATAAAATCCTATAAAGGGCCTAATTAATAAAATTGAAAGCAGATCAGTTGTAATCCTTGTCCCTATGGCCATTCCAGCATAGAAAAACGATTCTGCCACCGAGAGTGACACACCAGTTTCTGCTACGTGTAGACTGTTTATACCTAACGTAGGAAAATTGTCTACTGTCACGGGGCAAAATTTTAGTAAATTGTACCATGGCTTACCGAGGATCAGTAGAATTCGTCTTTCTGAATCACCGGAACACGACATCTTTGCTCAGTGCCACTCTGGTCTTATTGTTACATCACTGAGAAGTCTCTGGAGATAACGAAGCATGCTGTGTGGTCCCTGAAGATATCCCTTTTATGTCATAGTAGGAGATGAGAGAACAGGGTCCAATGCTGGACGCCGAGATTACAGACTGCGTTAGGTACGACGCGTCTGGCCGCCCAGATTAGAGGTCACGTCTAGAGTAATTACAGGCTGCTTTGAACACGAGTGGCTTGCATGCTGTAGGTGGCGCACTCTACTGTTGGATCATTAGTGGCTCTAATTCTGCGGCTCTTTCTACAAAGCACAATGGAGTGTACCGTGAACAGCGCACGGTATGTACTTGTACATCGGCGACTTGCACAACTTGAGCAATGTTTGTAAATTCACATAGAGTATTGACTCGCTTGCTCTTCCATCCACGACGAGAATGTTTTGAAGACTATTCGATACTTCTCCTCTCTGCATTAAGACATACAGCGTGCGTAAAACTGGCCCGGAAAATATTTCACGCACCTTGAGACTGGAGATGGGTAGTTCGCGAACGAACGGATGCAAAGGAACGGTTCACCAAGATGAACGAAAGGACCGAGGAACGAATTTCAAGGAATGATCGGTTCATAGTTCACTTCCGTCGCGACGTTCTACTTATAGTTCCCGGGAACGAGGAACAATCGGTTCATAGTTCACTTCGGTCGCGGCGATCTGCTTATAGTTCCCGGGAACGATCGGTTCATAGTTCACTAGTTCACTTCGGTCGCGGCGGTCACTTGGGCAGTTCTCGTTCCAGCCTCGGTCGCGTGCTCGTCTCAGTCTCGGTCTCCCTCGGCCGCACTCGTCGTTCTTCGCATGACCACCTGTCTCAGTTCCACTGACGACTGCTCCTAGTTAGTTCAGTATCCAGTTGTTCGTTTCGTTCACTGCGCTCGCCCATTTTGCATGTGTTCCAAACTGTTCTTCCACTTGGGTCTAGCTATTCAGCGTCCACGACCGGTAATCAAAAAGTATTTTATAGTTACGTAAATTACATAAAAATCACGTTGTATGTAATAGGTACGTCTTTTGAGGTAGTAAAAGGGCATATCAGCTCACTTCATTATATCGATGAACAGCAGAAGACATACTTATAACAAGGCAAGTTTCTTTTGTTATTCATATACTTTTTGGTTTCATCGACATGATTTAGCAACCAATTTCCAATAATTTGCCTAATTTCTAGTGTAAGAAAATTCGTATAAAACGATTTTCGTGTATCTTTCATATATAAAACATTACATTTAGGAAGGCTCTAATTATTTTTAAGTTTGGTTGTTTCTAATTTGCATTATCTGCTAGGTTTTTTTTGTTTCTTTGAAAAAAAGTGGGTTGTGGGTCATTTTGGCTCAGTAGCAAAAGCGGTGCTTCTCCATTTGAAAAGACATAGATTGCCATAAAATCGTTTTTACTTATTATCTCAAAAACATTTGTTCAGAAGGAGCTTTGAAACCAAAAACTTTATTACTGCGAACTTTATTATTATTATTATTATTATTATTGCTGCATTAACTTTAATAATGCAACATAAAAACCTAATTTTTACTAAGCGTGTGACTCAAGTATGATGACAAAAACCACATTTTATTTTATGCTTCCATAAAGTCTACTTCACATACGAACTCAGAGACAATGTGAAGTATATATAGGGTGTAAACAATTATTGTTTACAACGTAGCATAGCTATGTAGTGGAAGTCGAAACGAAGAAGTTTATAGAAGACACTTGTGGTCTATTAAGTTGGGAAACAGCCACCAACAGGTTTACAAGACTACATGTGCTATAGCCCATGCGCGTCGCGTGAGATTTTCGTGTTCTCTTCTCCAGCTCTCTACACATCGCCAGCGATTGTTTCGCAATGGTTGCTTGCATTAGCTTGTTATTTCTTCACTGCGTAGTTGTTACATGTTTGTCTGTTTGTTGTATCTGCTCGTAACGGGCAACACATCGTCCGTAATTGGCGAGCAGTCTGTACTTGGGGGCTGTTTCCCGTGCGCCACCCTATATTATTTCCCTGCGATCAGCCACACAAGGCTACGGTTGGCTAAACGACAGGTTCTGCAGAATCACAGAAATTACTTCTAAAAGTGTGTAAGAGTTCTGTAATGAATAAAAGCTCTATACTCCAGGGGGGAGGCAAGTGCCCCCTCTTGGTGCCCTCCATCCTTCAGTCACCTACACTACTAGTTTTCAGTTTTTCACAAGAACCATATACCAAGCACAAATGAACGGTGAACGAGTAAAAATGAACGGTTCCCAAAAAAGAACTACCAGCAGTGAACTAGTCCCAAGGATGAACGAGTTTGGCCATCTCTACTTAAGACAGGCAAGCCAACTTACATTATCCACCAAGGGGCGGATGATGTAAGTTAAGTTTCCTGTCTTAGGGTGCTTGAAACGCACTGCCAGAAAAAAATAGAGCTCCATCAAGGGCTGTGTTCAGTGTCATCTGAGTATAATATGTGCATACCGAGAGGTTATAGTGTTAGTAAATCATTTGCCAAAGTCATCGGCGGTCTGCAGGCGTTCTGCTGCCAAAGCACCCTCTATTTCGTCTCTGCAGGCAGTAATGCACTGAGTTTAGATGTTAACGGTGTTCAGGACATTCATTCTAGGGCATAGCCATTCCCCATCGACGAGCACGTACTACTGTTCAACAGATTCCACCTTCTAAAGGGGGTCGCATTATGGGCCTGCAGGCGACTGGCTGATCATTTCGACGGATTGCCGCACAGGTGGGGAACAGTGTATCGGTATAGTCTTGTCACATCACTTGTCAATAAAATGACCTTGTCGTTGAGGGTGTGGCATTTTTTCCGGCAGTGCATTTTCCAGGCCATTGTTACCTTGCCCACGTTGTATAGGCATACCACTGTGAAGTAGCACAAGAAATTTCACTGCTGGCCATTGAAATTGAAAACACCAGGATGGTCAAAAACTAACGAAATTTTATATGAAGATAGTAACTGTTCTCGAAGGAACAGATACCATTGATGACCGTGCAGCTTCTCTAGAATAAATGATAATTAATTGAAACCCTCAGCTGCCGACAGGTGTTGTTGACATGATATACCTCGATGGAGACAGCTGAAAGTGTGTGCCCCGACCGGCACCCGAACCCGGGATCTCCTAGATTGTGGAGAGTTGGAAATGTAGGTCTCACTGGAGGCGTGCAAGGGATAAGTCCCTGCAGTCGCGCCATGCATCTGTGTCCTCGGTGGCTCAGATGGATCGCCGGCACGTTAGCTCAGCGTGTTCGATCATAGAGCCGATTGTCCTCTGTAATAAAAAAAAAAACTGAGTAAAGGAATCAACGCTCTACTTGAAAGAATGTCATGTGACGTCCGCCCGGACCAAACGAAACGAACAATACCGAAAAAAAGAAGAAAAAGAAAAAAAAGATGTGTAGAGCGTTTGCCATGAAGCAGGAGATCCCGGGTTCGACTCCGGTCGGGGCACACATTTTCATCTGTACCCATCTAGGTATATATATATATATATATATATATATATATATATATATATATATATATATATATATATATATATCAACAACACCTGTAGGCAGCTGAGGGCTTCATTTAATTATCATTTATTTTAACGAAATTTTGGTTAGTGTATGTAGACGGTATAGTAGGAGGAACATACTAGTAAATGTATAGGTTATTTCTACGTGTGGTATACTTTGTGCGAAATAGATAGTTCAAGCACAAAACATTACAGACGAATAATTCACGATACAATATACGCACTAAGATCGTTAAAGCTCCTCTGCAACCCGTACCAGAGCCTAAGTTCGAAATGGGCTCACGAAAGGAAGCTCTTGCTCAGACAACATACACACAATAGAAAGAATATTCGAGAACCAATAAATATATTGTTTTCGTCGATTTTGAAAGGCGTTCAGCACGCAAGACACTATGGGAAATTTTACAGAGACATGCGTACCCTCAACAACATATGCTTAGCAAAACCCTGTATTTGAACACATATAATTCTTCAAAAAGAAAGAGAGCATCAGATACTAATCATAAATTATGGTGTAAGAGAAGGATGTATATTATCCCTTCCTTTATGTGGTTATTAATTATTATTACTAAGTGAAACACAAGAAAGGGATAATATAAGAAATATATATATTGATTTGTAGGTGGCCAAAGATAAATATTAAATTATGTTTCAAATGAGCGCCAGGCTCCCTACAAATTATTTCAAATGCTTTCGGTGAAATGTAATGCAGACTAAGTTCACTGACCTAGAATAAATCGTATCTTTGAAAGAATGCATTTTCTGACGAAATAAAATTAGTGAATAACTTGAAATGATTCTTCCTGCTCCGTCTGTGGTGATATGTTACACAAAAAAATTAATTTAAATACGCCGCGTAATGGCGGCCAATTGTTGCCAGTCAAAGACCACCGCTGCTCTCTCCGCAAAGACTGAAAAAATGCTAAATAACTTCTTGCAATTATTAATTCAGGAAGAATTGTTTGAATGGGTTCCTTAAGTAACACAACGCACTCACTTTTTGTAAATATATTTACGCTAAGCACAGAATACACACTTGAATTATTCGCTACTTACGAGAACAAATAGAATAAAAGCTACCGCTTTACAATAGCAAGCGTACCTTACATACAGCAGAAGAAATTATCTGACTGGAAGTGATTTTAAATATCTCTTTTCTCTTATATATAATAACAAAGATAATAATGTTAGTTTCGAGAACGTTATGCACTACGATCTCATCTAACACAAATAATGTCTTTTTATTACATTGCAATCGATATGGCCTTTCTTTGAAGCTAATTTAATACATTTTCATAATTAATTTGTCGTTTATGTCCATATAGTATTGTTCACAGCCCGTTTTACTTCAAATATATCGGCTTGCATATTTCAAAAGGGACACTACAGATGCAGTCAAGGCTCGACACTCTTTAATATAAAGTGTGTCCCAGAAGCGATGGTCAATATTCAGGAATAGAACAGCAACGACGATTAGAAGCAAAAAGAGTCCAGTAAGCATGGGCTCCTAAGCGCATACCTTAAGAGCTACAAGCAATTCTTGATCTTAGATACTGTGAATCAATTCTCTTTTACTACAAGTACTTTGAGAGTTGGTACTATGGACCAAAACAAGAAAAAAGTCCAGTAACCAGAGTTTATAATGCGCCCGCTTTAAACCTATGTACACGTGTTCACCTTTACTACTGAGAAACATCCCTTCTATTAAACAAATAGTCTTAGGTCTTAAGATATGCATTTTAGAGCCCTCGTTTAGTAAACAATCCCGGACGGATCCAAACTTCCTTGTGTCACAATGTCTATATACCTGTATTACAGTCTCTTACATAGGGTAACATCTTAAGTCTCGATTCCTTATAATCTGATTGTCACTGATAAGAGAATACAGAGAAAAACTGCGAGAATTTAGTGACGAATGTAGGTGACTCAGGTATAGGGATGTAGACAGTGTGACATACGCAAGTTTTGGTCGGTCCGGGAGGCGTGCACGGAGACGGTGGTTAAAGCGACCGCTCGCGATAAGTCGGAAATCTGGCGTCGACTCATAGCCTGGCACAATTTTTCACATGTCACCAATAGGTAGTACTTCTATAACCAACAAGTCTGAGACCAAGTTATTTGCTTTCGAACTTATTTCAAATTAATTTAGGACAGCTGGATATCGTCTGTTCATCCGGATTTCCAGAAGGCTTTTGATACCGTTCCACACAAGCGACTATAGGCACTGACTACTGATAGGCATAGTTAGCAAATGAAAGATTTTAATAGAGAACAAACAATGTATTTACCTTAATAGTCATCAAAAGTCATAATATATATAGCAGTTCATGACATCCAGTCTTACAAATTTCAAAACTCCGCCATTTCTCTCCCCACATCCACCACTGCTGGCGGCTCACCTCCAACTGCGCAACGCTAAGCGCTGTCAACATCCAGCTGCCCAACACTACAATGGCGAGTATTACAACAATGCCAGCCAGCCACTGACTGCACACAGCACAGCCAGTGATTTTCATACAGAGCGCTACGTGGCGTTGCCAATATAAAAAACCTAAACAGCCTACTTACAGAACAGAAGCGATATCTGGCGTTGCGCATGGTAGTGTCATAGGCCCTCTGCTGTTCCTGATTTTTATGAATGATCTAGGTGATAATCTGAGGAGCCCCCTTACACTGTTTGCAATTGATGCTGTAATTTACCGTCTAGTAAATTCAACAGACGATCAATTCCAATTACAAAATGATCTAAAGAGAATTTCTGTATGGTGCGATAAGTGGCAATTGGCACTAAACAAAGAAAAGTGCTGAGTCATTCACATGGGTACTAAAAGAAATCCGATAAATTTTAGGTATTCGATAAATGGCACAAATCTAAGGGCTGTCAATTCGACTAAATACCTAGGAATTACGAGCAACTTAAATTGGAAAGACCACATATATAATATTGTGGGGAAGGCGAAACAAAGCCTGCACTTCGCTGGCAGAACACTTAGAAGATGCGACAAACCCACTAAAGAGACAGCCTACATTACACTTGTCCGTCCTCTGCTGGAATATTCCTGCGCGGTGTGGGATCCTTACCAAGTAGGATTGACGGAGGACATCGAAAAAGTAAAAAGAAGGGCAGCTCGTTTCGTGTTATCGCGCAATGGGGGTGAGAGTGTCACTGATATGATACGCCAGTTGGGGTGGCAGTCACTGAAACAACGCGGTTTTCTTTGCGGCGAGATCTATTTACGAAATTTCAATCACCAACTTTCTCTTACGAATTCGAAAATCTTTTCTTGACACCCACGTACGTAAGAAGAAATGATCACCACAATAAAGTATGAGAAATCAGAGCTTGAACGGAAAGATTTAGGTGTTCCTTTTTCCCACGCGCCATTCGAGAGTGGAATGGTAGGGAAGTAGTATGAAAATGGCTCGATGAAACCTCTGCCAGGCACTTAAGTGTGAATTGCAGAGTAACCATGTAGATGTAGATATCCAAGTAAATATTGGATGAAATATTTGACGGCTACGGATACACAGACATTAAATTAAATACACTCCTTGAAATTGAAATAAGAACACCGTGAATTCATTGTCACAGGAAGGGGAAACTTTATTGACACATTCCTGGGGTCAGATACATCACATGATCACACTGACAGAACCACAGGCACATAGACACAGGCAACAGAACATGCACAATGTCGGCACTAGTACAGTGTATATCCACCTTTCGCAGCAATGCAGGCTGCTATTCTCCCATGGAGACGATCGTAGAGATGCTGGATGTAGTCCTGTGGAACGGCTTGCCATGCCATTTCCACCTGGCGCCTCAGTTGGACCAGCGTTCGTGCTGGACGTGCAGACCGCGTGAGACGACGCTTCATCCAAACATGCTCAATGGTGGACAGATCCGGAGATCTTGCTGGCCAGGGTAGTTGACTTACACCTTCTAGAGCACGTTGGGTGGCACGGGATACATGCGGACGTGCATTGTCCTGTTGGAACAGCAAGTTCCCTTGCCGGTGTAGGAATGGTAGAACGATGGGTTCGATGACGGTTTGGATGTACCGTGCACTATTCAGTGTCCCCTCGACGATCACCAGTGGTGTACGGCCAGTGTAGGAGATCGCTCCCCACACCATGATGCCGGGTGTTGGTCCTGTGTGCCTCGGTCGTATGCAGTCCTGATTGTGGCGCTCACCTGCACGGCGCCAAACACGCATACGACCATCATTGGCACCAAGGCAGAAGCGACTCTCATCGCTGAAGACGACACGTCTCCATTCGTCCCTCCATTCACGCCTGTCGCGACACCACTGGAGGCGGGCTGCACGATGTTGGGGCGTGAGCGGAAGACGGCCTAACGGTGTGCGGGACCGTAGCCCAGCTTCATGGAGACGGTTGCGAATGGTCCTCGCCGATACCCCAGGAGCAACAGTGTCCCTAATTTGCTGGGAAGTGGCGGTGCGGTCCCCTGCGGCACTGCGTAGGATCCTACGGTCTTGGCGTGCATCCGTGCGTCGCTGCGGTCCGGTCCCAGGTCGACGGGCACGTGCACCTTCCGCCGACCACTGGCGACAACATCGATGTACTGTGGAGACCTCACGCCCCACGTGTTGAGCAATTCGGCGGTACGTCCACCCGGCCTCCCGCATGCCCACTATACGCCCTCGCTCAAAGTCCGTCAACTGCACATACGGTTCACGTCCACGCTGTCGCGGCATGCTACCAGTGTTAAAGACTGCGATGGAGCTCCGTATGCCACGGCAAACTGGCTGGCACTGACGGCGGCGGTGCACAAATGCTGCGCAGCTAGCGCCATTCGACGGCCAACACCGCGGTTCCTGGTGTGTCTGCTGTGCCGTGCGTGTGATCATTGCTTGTACAGCCCTCTCGCAGTGTCCGGAGCAAGTATGGTGGGTCTGACACACCGGTGTCAATGTGTTCTTTTTTCCATTTCCAGGAGTGTACATTCCAAATGGTATGTGCCACGGTGAGAAGAACATTAAAAACAAAATCCAGAAGGGCACCCACCTCAGGACGTATAATGTAAAAGTTGTCCCTAAGCTGCGTTATGAAAGTGAGTCATAGATAATGAGAGATAGATAAAAGCCGTGTACAAACAGTGGAAATGAAACTTCTAAGGTCCGTAAAAGGATGTGCTAAACGAAATCGATATAGAAGAGGTTAGGGTTGCAAATATATAACCTAAATGATGAAATACAAATTAATAAAAAGTGGAAAGGTCACCTAGAACATACTGTATAAGTATACAAATTGAAAATGTTCATTGTTTTGTGTCTCCTTATCGAAATTTTCATCCACAAATATGTTAGTACCCAATGAAGTGTACAAAACAATGTAAAACTTCTCTAATACGATATATAAATTGAAGGGGGAGAGGAGAGAAAGGAAAGGAGCACAGAGAGGCCGCTCCGTTTGAAGCGCCACGTCACGGACTGCGCGACCCCTTCCATAGGAGATTCGAGTCCTCCCTCGAGCTTCGGTGTGTGTGTAGGGAGAAGGCTACAAAGGAAAGTAGAGAGGAGAGAAAGGAAAGGAGCGCCGTGTGGCCGCGAGGTTTGAGGCGCCATGTCACGGATTGCGCGTCCCCTCCCATAGGAGGTTCGAGTCCTCCCTCGAGCTTCGGTGTGTGTGTTTTTCTTAGCGTAAGTTAGTTTAAGTAGTGTGTAGGGAGAAGGCTACAAAGGAAAGGAGCGCGGTGTGGCCGCGAGGTTTGAGGCGCCACGTCACGGATTGCGCGACCCCTCCCGTAGGAGGTTCGAGTCCTCCCTCGAGGTTCGGTGTGTGTGTAGGGAGAAGGCTACAAAGGAAAGGAGAGAGGAGAGAAAGGAAAGGAGCGCGGTGTGGCCGCGAGGTTTGAGGCGCCATGTCACGGATTGCGCGACCCCTCCCGTAGGAGGTTCGAGTCCTCCCTCGAGCTTCGGTGTGTGTGTTTTTCTTAGCGTAAGTTAGTTTAAGTAGTGCGTAGGGAGAAGGCTACAAAGGAAAGGAGCGCTGTGTGGCCGCGAGGTTTGAGGCGCCATGTCACGGATTGCGCGACCCCTGCCGTAGGAGGTTCGAGTCCTCCCTCGAGCTTCGGTGTGTGTGTTTTTCTTAGCGTAAGTTAGTTTAAGTAGTGTGTAGGGAGAAGGCTACAAAGGAAAGGAGCAAGGTGTGGCCGCGAGGTTTGAGGCGCCATGTCACGGATTGCGCGACCCCTCCCGTAGGAGGTTCGAGTCCTCCCTCGAGCTTCAGTGTGTGTGTTTTTCTTAGCGTAAGTTAGTTTAAGTAGTGTGTAGGGAGAAGGCTACAAAGGAAAGGAGCAAGGTGTGGCCGCGAGGTTTGAGGCGCCATGTCACGGATTGCGCGACCCCTCCCGTAGGAGGTTCGAGTCCTCCCTCGAGCTTCGGTGTGTGTGTTTTTCTTAGCGTAAGTAGTGTGTAGGGAGAAGGCTACAAAGGAAAGGAGCGCGGTGTGGCCGCGAGGTTTGAGGTGCCATGTCACGGATTGCGCGACCCCTCCCGTAAGAGGTTCGAGTCCTCGCTCGAGCTTCAGTGTGTGTGTTTTTCTTAGCGTAAGTTAGTTTAAGTAGTGTGTAGGGAGAAGGCTACAAAGGAAAGGAGCGCGGTGTGGCCGCGAGGTTTGAGGCGCCATGTCACGGATTGCGCGACCCCTCCCGTAGGAGGTTCGAGTCCTCCCTCGAGCTTCGGTGTGTGTGTTTTTCTTAGCGTAAGTTAGTTTAAGTAGTGTGTAGGGAGAAGGCTACAAAGGAAAGTAGCGCGGTGTGGCCGTGAGGTTTGAGGCGTCATGTCACGGATTGCGCGACCCCTCCCGTAGGAGGTTCGAGTCCTCCCTCGAGCTTCGGTTTGTGTGTTTTTCTTAGCGTAAGTTAGTTTAAGTAGTGCGTAGGGAGAAGGCTACAAAGGAAAGGAGCGCGGTGTGGCCGTGAGGTTTGAGGCGTCATGTCACGGATTGCGCGACCCCTCCCGTAGGAGGTTCGAGTCCTCCCTCGAGCTTCGGTGTGTGTGTTTTTCTTAGCGTAAGTTAGTTTAAGTAGTGTGTAGGGAGAAGGCTACAAAGGAAAGGAGCGCGGTGTGGCCGCGAGGTTTGAGGCGCCATGTCACGGATTGCACGACCACTCCCGTCGGTGGTTCGAGTCCTCCCTCGAGCTTTGGCGTGTGTGTTGTTCTTAGCACAAGTTAGTTTAAGTAGTGTGTAAGTCTAGGAACCGATGACCTCAGCTGTTTGGTCCCTTGTAAATTCAGACATATTTGAACTTTTTTTTTTAAATAAAAGGAAAGGAAAGACACTGATATCAGATGCATCGGGACTTTATGCGGAATCAGCGGCGACGTGTAAAAGTGTGTGCCAGACTGGGATTCGAACCCGAGATCTGCTTACTAGGCAGCTTCGTTAATCACTGCCCCACCCCCCACCCCCAGACGCAGTGTTTGTGGCAAATGCGGGGACCATCTTCAGTCCCCGCCCGTCTCTTCCGTGCTCGCTTATCTTAGGTTGCCGCTGGAGGTAGAACGTAAATGTTCATCTGCGCTGGAGGGTGCGGATTCATTGTCCAACGAGGAGAATCACTTTTATGAATGCATAGTGCCTGTTCTTTCAGACAGGTCCGGAAGTACAAACACCACATATTCCTATAATTTTCTAATATGTGTTTTGTAGCTCTGTTGCAGATAGCGCAATGACGAGCTGCAGTACGCGCATGTTAGAGAGTCGCCACGTTGTGCTGTAACTTGTACCCTGCATTCCCACAAAAAATGGTTCAAATGGCTCTGAGCACTATGGGACTTGCCATCTGAGGTCATCAGTCCCCTAGAACTTAGAACTACTTTAACTAACCTAAGGACATCACACACATCCATGCCCCAGGCAAGATTCGAACCTGCGAGCGTAGCGGTCACGCGGTTCCAGGCTGAAGCGCCTAGAACCGGGTATTCCCACAGTCCAGAGATGTTTGCTAAGTCCATAGGTGTTTGCTGAGAGAGCAAATGACAGCCTTGTGCAACAATATTTAACTTGTTAAAAGAAATTGTGGCGCTGTACATTTGTCATAATTAATGGGAATGCTTTTTCATATCGTCTAGATAGGCAGTACCATTTTAACTGAACGAGAAGTCAGTTCAGATCGTGAAGAGGTAGTTTTGGGCAAGTTGACGCTTCCCGGGCTTGCATAATTATTTGTTAGTAGTATATTATGGGGCTGTAAGGAACAACAATCAATGATTGTGGTTGTGAGTTTTGAATGATGATAGCGGACAGGGATGCGTATACTTCCATGGCGTAAAGCTAGTGGCTCTGGAAGCATACTGAGAAGGAATTAAGTTGTGGTTACATTGTTGTTGTGCACTCTTAGGGGATAGACTTGTGGCTGTTTATTGGTTGTGTACTGGTAGATTTTGAGTCTTGGGCGATGTAGTGACTCAAGAGCGTTTTATTTACGGTGACAGTCTCTAGCAGTTGTAGGAGGAAGGTTATCTTGTTTCTACACTGACGATTTACCCGTTAGTTTGTGGAGGTCAGCTCCGTGATAGTTACAGAGAGATCTCGCCTATTAAAGAAGCCGTTTAAATAAAAAGCATATGTACAGCAAAGCTGTTGCTTATGATTAATATTGTCTAATGACTTTTACAGTTAAGGATATTTAGTGGGACGCGTGACGTCCAGAGGGTTAAATTTTGACTTGATTTTTTAATTGTATGGACAAAGTCATGGTGGCACGTAGGTTTTTCTTGTTTGTCCTATTTGTTCATGATTGCTGTCCGTTGTTGGGAATTTATACTTTAGTTGACACTAGTGCACTTACGACGAATTGAGTATACTGATGTGTGAACTGAAGATCTAAACTAAGGCTACGCCACTGAAAACAAAATTTAGTTGCCCACTTACGACTGAAAATAAATTGCCTTTCAACGACAAATTTTATGAAACCGAGACTAAACGTATTGAGAAATAATAACTTGGAAAGTACTTTCAAGAACAAGAAATATTGAATATACGCTAATTACACGTAATTGCGATAAAGCTGACACAATATGTATAATTCTATTACGCATGGAGGTATGATAAGGGGAGTTGTCATTATGACACAAACTTGAAGCCAACATTCGCATGTTAGTTCCCCAAAAAAATAGCTTCTGGAGTAAGTGTTTTATCAAAAATTCGATCTTGCATCATTTTCAGATTAACTAGTCATTTGTATTATAGTCTAAAGTGTAAAGGAATCATTCAAGTGATATTTACTTTTACATGCATCAAGTTTGGTTGCACTGTTTACTTTTATTGCATTGATTTTTTCTGCCATTTGACTTTAGTTTTCATATCAGGCCAACTCGATAATCTTTCTGGGTGAACACTGTGAGAAGAAAAGATTGAATACCGACCAATGTAGAAAAATATGGTCTCGGCATTTTCAGGAAGAGAATATACATCGAAAATCAGTTTCGTCATTCCGTATTAAGGAGAAGGCTGGATTAGGAAGCCAGGCTTTCCATATCACATGCTCGTCTTCTTGGTTATTCGAAACGTAAAACAAAAAGAAATTTACATTAACGAGTTGAAATGCGTCGCATTACAGGGTAAAATAATGAACTTACGACCAGAAGAAACGTCTTAAAATGCTTATTTCACACAGTTTTATCCACAAAGCATTGTAATAGTAAATTAAACCAGAAGCAGACTTCTGCTAATGTTTTGGGGCATCTAACATGGCGCCGCCGGCTTCAAAGCAGCATTGGGCCTAAATCTGTGGTGCCATCTCCCGTTATTATGCCTCCGTGATATTACGACTATCTAAACTGAACAAGAAAGATATTTATTATTAAAAGAGATTAACTGAAAAGCACAAATTGATATATTGTGTTTAATTCATTAATGTACAAAACAATTACATGTGACAAAGAGAAGAAAGACGAAGGAAATCAGATTTATTTTCATAAAAACAAAATAAAAGAAGGCCTGTGCAGGCAGTAAATTATATCGCTGACTTGGCTTGTTGCTTAATACTGTGATAAACATACAGAAAAAAAGAGCGTAATTTTCTTTGGATTCAATTTTCATTCAAAAAATGGCTCTGAGCACTATGGGACTTAACTTCTGAGGTCATCAGTCCCCCAGAACTTAGAACTACTTAAACCTAACTAACCTAAGGACATCACACACAGCCATGCCCGAGGCAGGATTCGAACCTGCGACCGTAGTGGTCGCGCGGTTCCCGACTGAAGCGCCTAGAACCGCTCGGCCATATTGCCGGCCAATTTCCATTAATGAAGGGTTCATTAGTACATTTTACTACTGAAATTGACGTGATATCAGTAAGTGAAAGGTTTTATTTTTAATACCCATTCCTATATTATTTTTGAATGGGATTAGTGTGAATGGATTTTCTATAACACATTGGTACAAGTCTACCACATATAAATCGCGCAGTGCGATAAGCTTTAAAGGCATAAGTTTCTTACCACAGTGAAATAACCTCCAGGATGCTTGAGACGTTATTGTTAAGCAGATTATTTCGCTTGATCACATTTACGTAACCAAATAGGTAACTGTAATTATTTTCGATTACTGTTATTTTGTCTCTAGAAATTCACGTATACGTGTGATTCCATTATGAACTAAGGACTCTTTGTGTTAGAACAGTATGTCAGATCCGTTAAAAACTGAAAAGTGATTATACGTATAATTAGTCTTGCGCACTGTAGAGCATATACTCAGGTGATATGCAAACAGAGACCAGTCAAACAGTAATGCTGACAGGTACATAAAACGTATACCATACACTGACATTTCAACTGATCGTACTTGTTTACCCAGTGTTACTTAAATTAAATTATAAATCGTATTTTATTATCAGTGCAACGATTTCCAATAGCAGCAACTAGATACAAGCTAGTCAGAAGAAGGAATATGGGAGGACCAAAGAAAGATGTGAATAAATTCTGTGTACCCAAAACAGGTCATTGAAGCCTAATCTTCGTTCGTGAGGATAAGACAAGACTGTATGCGAAATTTAGTACACAGGGCTGTTACCTCTGGCATCAGGAACAGCACTAACTGTGGTGTCACCGCCAGACACCACACTTGCTAGAAGCTAGCCTTTAAATCGGCCGCGGTCCGTTAGTATACGTCGGGACCCGCGTGTCGCCACTGTCAGTGATTGCAGACCGAGCGCCACCACACGGCAGGTCTAGAGAGACTTACTAGCACTCGCCCCCAGTTGTACAGCCGACGTTCATAGCAATGGTTCACTGACAATTACGCTCTCATTTGCCGAGACGATAGTTAGCATAGCCTTCAGCTACGTCATTTGCTACGACCTAGCAAGGCGCCATAGCATTTGATAATTAATATTGTGAAGTATGTACAGTAGCGAGAGATGTTCTACAATTGTGGATTAAAGTTAAGTATTATATCAACTACGTACTTTATTTGCTACTATTAATTCCCTTAACTGTTCCAGACCTCGCGCCAGTCAGCGTGTAATTAAACGCGTGCATTTCGGCCTCCTCTAGCAACACAGTGTTGGCTCTTCTGCCAACACTTCACTAATACCAACGGAGCTTTGATGACAGAAACAGGTACGTCATACCATATGCTTCAACTGTATGCTATAATTCATCAACCCCCGTGGTGGACATTCTCTCGGTAACTCATGATCAGGCACTTTGAATGGACTACATACCTGGCGAACGTGGTAGGCAGGACAACAGCTCGTACACCCTCCGTAGGTCACGACAGCACGGGCAAGATGCAGTCATGCGTTAGCGTATTGAAAGCTAACGTCAAGGAAATCTTGAAGACAAGGCACCGCTATTGGCCTTAACGCAGCATACATGTAAAACCTGCTGACCGGCTATGCGAACCAAAGGTGATGATCATGTGTAGGAAATGGGTGACCCATATCATCACGCCAAGTGCCGGTTTTGTGTCACGGTAACGAATGCAGTCTGGAAACACTCGTTCTCTTCGGGACCTCCACTCAGGGATCATGATACTATGCGTAGCACCGGGATTTTATATGAAAAGAAGGCGTGGGGTCACTCATGGTGTACATTGTTGCAGTTGGACGCGCCATTGTTGCGCGCCTATCCGTGCTGTCGTGTCAAGAAAAGTCTCAAAAACGGCCGGCGTGCTGAAAGGTCGCAGGGCTCCAGACAGCATTGCAATGTCGGATGTGACAGGTGAAGAAATGTAGTAGCGATGTGTCTAGGGGTATTCCTGGATAAACTATGTAATGTCACACATGGGGTAGAGGATGAACGCAAAAAAAGGTACAAAAGACGCTCTGGAGCATTTTGCTGCCCCTCTGTTTCTTCTTCTTCAACGAAATGTGACCCAGCAGGTTGGTGGACTACTGCTCTAGAATTCACATGTCCGCGTCTTCCTCAACTGAACAGTGATGGACGGGACGTGATGGACCAAATAATTCGCCCCTCTGGATTTCTTTCTGTGGGGTATTGAACGCCTCGCCAGTTCGTGACTGAGCCGTTTCGGCTCCTTTTGGTTACTTTATTTGACTTGCCAAGCAGCAGATTCGTGCATGTCGCTATAGGGAGCGTGCGCTGTGAGTTCCGGGCGTTTTAATGACTAACCAGGCTCGCTTGGTGGAGTCTCGGTATGGCGGTCAAGAAGGAAATTTCTGGCTGACAACAAGATCTCCGACTCGACTCGCAGTTGACAAGTTGGTTGGGCGCTTTCAGAGCAGTGCGTGGCTGAGTGCGCGACATCGAAGTCAGGGCATATGTGAGTGAAGTGGGCAGCCGCTCATCGAGTGAAGGAATCGTGAGGACACGGGGGCCGGCCAAAGAAAGACTGCTGTACCAGTTGCACCTCGTGACAGCCCCTGCTCAACCAAAAAGACCTAAAGTAGGTGACAACGTTCCAGAACATTGACTCTCGCTGTGCACTTGTGACGTGGAGCTGATTTTAACATCTAGTTGAATCTGTTTTGTGCCATTTACTGAGTGGCAGTCCGTTTTGTTGTTTGGTGTTTGCTGCTGATTCCGACAGACTTTATTAAGAGTGCATTGTTCATTGTTACATGTTATATGGGTTTCCCCCTTACTTTGTTCTTGTTGTCGCCGGCTGGAATTAAATGATTTTTTGTCTTAACTTTTAAACTGTCATTGGTTTCAGCACCCGTGTGGACTGGGAGAGTGATTCAGCTGGTCCGACCGTGTTCTGTGAATATGTCTGGTTTCAAGATTTTTATTATGCGAATTTTTGTAACTGGGCTTAGTTGATGCTGTACCTCTGCTTAAATCTATTTAATTAGACTTCTGTGGTAAGAACTGTTTCTTCCAAACTCCATGTTGACTGTATTAAGTCTCTACTACCTTTACCAGGACTTTATATTGGTGGTTAGATATTGAAAGATTACTACCATCAGATATAAGCACTATACTTTCGGTTTGTTCTTAGGCATATTTGTTGGACGTAGAATACTGATTAGTATCGGGAAACGATATTTTGAATACACTGATCGAAAAAATCACAAAACCAAAAAATAATTAATGTACAGTAATGAAATTTTGGGAATACGTTCATCTATATGATATACACTACTGGCCATTAAAATTGCTACACCAAGAAGAAATGCAGATGATAAACGGGTATTCATTGGACAAATATGTTATACTAGATCTGACATGTGATTACATTTTCACGCAATTTTGGTGCATAGGTCCTGAGAAATCAGTACCCAGAACAACCATCTCTGGCCGTAATAACTGTCTTGATACGCCTGGGCATTGAGTCAGAGCTTGGATGGGGAGTACAGGTACAGCTGCCCAAACAGCTTCAAAATGATACCACAGTTCATCAAGAGTAGTGACTGGCGTATTGTGACGAGCCAGTTGCTCCGCCACGATTGACTAGATGTTTTCAATTGATGAGAGATCTGGAGAATGTGCTGACCAGGGCAGCAGTCGTACATTTTCTGTATCCAGAAAGGCCCCGTACAGGACCTGCAACATGCGTTCGTGCAGGGTTTCGCAGGGATCGAGTGAAGGGTAGAGCCACGGGTCGTAACAGACCTGAAATGTAACGTCCACTGTTCAAAGTGCCGTCAATGTGAACAAGAGGTGACCGAGACGTGTAACCAATGGCACTCCATACCATCACGCCGGCTGATACGCCAGTATGGCGATGACGAATACACGCTTCCGATGTGAGTTCACCGCGATGTCGCCAAACACGGATGCGACCATCATGATGCTGTAAACAGAACCTGAATTCATCCGAAAAAATGACGTTTTGCCATTCGTGCATCCAGGTTCGTCGTTGAGTACACCATCGCAGGCGCTCCTGTCTGTGATGCAGCGTCAAGGGTAACGTCAGCCGTGGTTTCCGAGCTGAGAGTCCGTGCTGCTGCAAACGTCGTCGAACTGTTCGTGCAGATGGTTGTTGTCTTGCGAACGTCTCCATCTGTCGACTCAGGGATCGATACGTGGCTGCTCGATCCGTTACAGCCATGCGAATAAGATGCTTGTCATCTCGACTGCTAGTGATACGAGGCCGTTGGGATCAAGCACGGCGTTCCGTATTACCCTCCTGAACCCACCGATTCCATATTCTGCTAACAATCATTGGATCTCGACCAACGCGAGCAGCAATGTCGCGATAAGGTGAACCGCAATCACGATAGACTACAATCCGACCTTTATCAAAGTCGGAAACGTGATGGTACGCATTTCTCCTTCTTGCACGAGGCATCACAACAACGTATCACCAGGCAACGCCAGTCAAATGCTGTTTGTGTATGACAAATCGGTTGGAAACTTTCCTCATGCCAGCACGTTGTAGTTGTCGCCACCGGCCCAACCTTGTGTAAATGCTCTGAAAAGCTAATCATTTGCGTATCACAGCATCTTCCTCCTGTCGGTTAAGTTTCGCGTCTGTAGCACGTCATCTTCGTGGTGTAGCAACTTTAATGGCCAGTAGTGTATGTAATAGAAGAACCAGCAGATCCTGCAGATCGCGCGTCCAGTACTGTCTATTGGTGGCAAGCTGGATCCAGCCCACATCCGATGAGAGCAAAATGAAGCTTATGAGCATCTGCTGATATTTATAATTGTATTGCTACCCTTTGGTCTGTTTTCTATTTTGTTATTCATAAGTGTTGTGTTGGTTTATTTTAATAATAATGCCGTTATTCCAATGATGCTTATATGACGACCACACCTTACAGTTCCCAAAGCCCTTTGCTGACTGATCTCTTCAGTGACCCTGGACATCGTCGCAGAAGTATTTTGAGTCCAGCAGCCTCAAACACCCTCAGACATGCTTGTGCGCAAATGGGTTGAGTTATATTATCGTCTAGACATTTTACAGGCAACGAAAAGAGTCCATGTAGACTCATGCTCATAAATGTTGATATCTGGTGGCCGGCCAGTGTGGCCCAGCGGTTCTAGGCGCTACAGTCTGGAACCGCGCGACCGCTACGGTCGCAGGTTCGATTCCTGCCTCAGGCGTGGATGTGTATGATGTCCTTAGGTTAGTTAGGTTTAAGTAGTTCTAAGTTCTAGGGGACTGATGACCTTAGAAGTTAAGTCCCATAGTGCTCAGAGCCATTTGAACCATTTTTGATACCTGGTGAAAAAACGGTCTCGTGGGCAGTTTGCGAGTTTAAAGCACCTCGGGGTATGACCATGCGGTGCATTTGACCTCCGGTCGTCGCACGGTGGCGCTGGCAGCAGTCCACATACGCAGAGGTGTGTTGGTGCATGTCAGAGTACAGTGCAACGAGAAAGTGTACAGACGTTTTTAGATGTGCTAATGGTGACTGTGTGTTGAAAATGGCTCAAAGAACACATATTGAAGACGTTATGAGGGGTAGAATACTAGGGCGACTGGAGGCTGGTCCAACACAACAGTTCGTAGCACGGGCCCTCCGTGTGCCACAAAGTGTGGTTTCAAGATTATGGCAACGATTCCAGCAGACAGGAAACGTGTCCAGGCGCTACAGTACGGGACGTCCACAGTGTACAACTCCACAAGAAGACCGATGTCTCACCATCAGTCCCCGCAGACGGCCACGGAGTACTGCAGGTAGCCTTGCTCGGGACCTTACCGCAACCACTGGAACAGTTGTCTCCATACACACAGTCTACAGACGACTGAACAGACACGGTTTATTCACCGAGAGACCTGCAAGGTGCATTCCACTGACCCCTGGTCACAGGAGAGACCGTAAAACCTGGTGTCAAGAACACAGCACATGGTCATCGGAACAGTGGTCCCAGGTTATGTTCACAGACGAGTCCAGGTATAGTCTGAACAATGATTCTCGCCGCGTTTTCATCTGGCGTGAACCAGGAACCACATACCAACCCCTTAATGTTCTTGAAAGGGACCTGTATGGAGTTCGTGGTTTGATGGTGTGTGGTGGGATTATGATTGGTGCACGTACGCCCCTGCATGTCTTTGACAGAGGAACTGTAACAGGTCAGCCGGCCGTGGTGGCCGAGCGGTTCTAGGCGCTTCAGTCCGGTACCGCGCGACTGCTACGATCGCAGGTTCGAATCCTGCCTCGGGCATGGATGTGTGTGATATCCTTAGGTTAGTTAGGTTTAAGTAGTTCTAGGGGACTGATGACCTTAGATGATAAGTCCCATAGTGCTCAGAGCCATTTGAACCATTTTTGTAACAGGTCAGGTGTATCGGGACTTCATTTTGTATCAGTATGCCCGCCTTTTCAGGGGTGTACTGAGTCTCACCTTCCCCCTGATGGATGATAACGCACAGCCCCATCGAGCTGCCATCGTGGCGGAGTACCTTGAAACAGAAGATGTCAGGTGAATGGAGTGGCCTGCCTGTTCTCCAGACATAAACCCCATTGGCCGGCCGAAGTGGCCGTGCGGTTAAAGGCGCTGCAGTCTGGAACCGCAAGACCGCTACGGTCGCAGGTTCGAATCCTGCCTCGGGCATGGATGTTTGTGATGTCCTTAGGTTAGTTAGATTTAACTAGTTCTAAGTTCTATGGGACTAATGACCTCAGCAGTTGAGTCCCATAGTGCTCAGAGCCATTTGAACCATAAACCCCATCGAGCACGTCTGGGATGCTCCCGGTCGACGTATCGCTGCGCGTCTTCAAACCCCTACGACACTTCAGGAGCTCCGACAGGCACTGGTGCAAGAATTGGAGGCTATACCCCAGCAGCTGCTCGACCACCTGATCCAGAGTATGTCAACCCGTTGTGCGGCCTGTGTACGTGTGCATGGTGATGATATCCCATACTGATGTCGGGGTACATGCGCAGGAAACAGTGGCATTTTTAGCACATGTGTTTCGGGCCAGTTTTCTCAACTTCTCATCAATACCGTGGATTTACGATCTGTGTCGTGTGTGTTCCCTATGTGCCTATGTGCTACGGTCGCAGGTTCGAATCCTGCCTCGGGCATGGATGTGTGTGATGTCCTTAGGTTAGTTAGGTTTAAGTAGTTCTAAGTTCTAGGAGACTGATGACCACAGAAGTTAAGTCCCATAGTGCTCAGAGCCATTTGAACCATTTTTTTATGTGCCTATGATATTAGCGGCAGTTTTGTGTAGTGATACGTTGTGTGGCACCACAGTCTGTAATTATCCTTAATTTATGAACATGAGTGTAGATGGGTGTGAATCTTTCGTACATAGCTTTTTGAATTAGTTTACTTGGTGTCTATGTCCCATAGCATTCCTTTTTAGGGTTCTGTACTAATCGGCAAAAACGGAACCATTATAGGATCACTTTGTTGTCAGTATGCGAGTCTGTCTGTCTGTATGTCAGATTGTCGAAAACCTTCTTCTGATGAACCGCAGGAAGTATCAAGTTAAAATTTATGTCATTTATAAAGCTCTACGGTTCCTCAGCAGTGTAATAAATGTAAGCTTCTACGTCAATGAACTCAAAAGATACGGCCATTTATGTCATATATTTTTATAATCGCGAACACACTCATCAAAACCTACACCATACTTCTCTTTGACCTAGAACGATGAAATCCGGCGAGAAGCTGAGTTTCACAGTACAACTAAAGGAAAAAATCTGAAAATTGTTCATCTGTAATTACAACACAAGGAAAAAAATTTCTCATTTTTATCCGATTTTCCGTCTGTCCGTTAAGACCCCTTTTTTTCGGGAACGGATAGATGTACAAAGTTGAAATTTATGCTGCATACTAAAGTCTGTAGCCCCCTGCCGGGAAAATACATGTAAGCTTCTAAGTTGGTACTATCAAAAGATATGGCCGCGCATGTCACATGTTTTGGTACTCTTAATTTCACCTATCAAAGTCCCGTTGACATTGAATCATGAAATTTGGCAAGAAGCGAGGTTTAGCACTACAGGTAAAGGAAAAAAATCCGAGAAGAATTTGTAATTATATCACAGAAAAAATTATTTCTTTTGTCTTTTGCTATCCGACTTCAACATTAAAATTAAAAAAAAAAGTTCTCGAAAGTCTTGGCATTCCCGGAACAGGTATTCTACATAGATAATTAATGTTGAATGGAAACTCCAGATCACAAATCATACTCGCACCTGACCTTTTTCATTTTGCTATCTTTTCTGAATTGTGTTTGCAAGTCAGGGAGGTTTCATGTGAGCTGTGCAGTTCAGTTGCAGAACGCAGAGTGTGACGGAAATACACTCTCAGCACTTTCAAGCAACAGCTGCAGCTGTGACAATTAACCACGCCACGTGATCGTATAATTTGTCTTGCGGGAAACAGGGAAACCACAACAGGTTACTTACGGAATTGTGCCACGTTTGTCTTGGTCATAGGCGGCTCTCGAAACTATAGAATTTAAAGCTTGTGTGTTTGTGTGTGTGTGTGTGTGTGTGTGTGTGTGTGTGTGTGTGTGTGTATGTGTGTGTGTGTGCGGGTAGGTGGGTGCCACTTCGCGTGGGTGAGTTCACGTGGAGCATATGTTGTACTTTTGATTGCTGTGCATTTTAACAAGCTAAACATAATTGACGACAGATGGCGATAGACGGTAAAAATAAGCGAAATAACGAGTCAGCGAGCTAATAGACGCTGTCGCTGATGCCTATGGCCATAATTATCCACCGTGATGCGGAAATTGGAGGTCAAGTTACGCGGACCGCGAAGGAATTAATTACGGTGCCTTGACGTTAATGAAGCCGTAGGTGTAATTTTGATTAATTAATTTGCGGACCGCTCTGACGCAGAAAATCTCGCGTGTACACGCAGAGCCGGACTAAACAGCGCAGCAGCTCTCGCGCTATCTGCTGAGAGAAACAGGTGAGAAAGCGACGACACACTGTTCCCCGCATAGTGTCCTGTACTGTAAGAGAGGAAACCCTCGTACTCATTAATTAAAAAAGAATGGGCAGATATGAGTAGGACTAGCGCACTTTGTGATCAGTTCAAACCAAATTATGTCTATAGACAGATCATTTATTCCGGATATCGAGAATCTCAAACATTTTTACCTCTTATCGACACTTATACTCGGAAGACATGTTGTGAATTGGCAGGAGCCAATTCACGGGGTTTGGAGGAAGCCGAAAGGCACGCGTTTAAGCTCACGCAGGCTGGTGTGAGCTCTGGAACAGGTCAGAGAAATAAGACTAGCAAAACAGGAGGTAACTGGTAGAATACTTAACTTTAATCCATAATTGGAGAACATCGCTCTTGTTGATACATGAATTATAATCTCAATATAAACTGGTAATGGCGCCTTGCTAGGTCGTAGCAAATGACGTAGCTGAAGGGTATGCTAACTATCGTCTTGGCAAATGAGAGCGTATTTGTCAGTGTAGCTTCGCTAGCAAAGTCGGCTGTACAACTGGGGCCGAGTGCTAGGACGTCTCTCTAGACCTGCCGTGTGGCGGCGCTCGGTCTGCAATCACTGACAGTGGCGACACGCGGGTCCGACGTATACTAACGGACCGCGGCCGATTTAAAGGCTACCACCTAGCAAGTGTCGTGTCTGGCGGTGACACCACAAGATATCGGTCACACAGGTTCCACTATTTTCGAGAACGTACTAATTTCAATAATATATATCGACATAACTTCGTGTAGGAGGCAGGTAACTATTATTATAATAATCATCTGTTCTTCATTCGGACTGACTTCGCCGCAATGGTAAAAGTCAAACATCAGACAAGGAATGAAATTATTGCTTATATTGCTTATACGACGCGGTTCAGAATTTATCCATCATCAGGTATCAAGGAGCGATTGTTCCACGTAGATATAGGGTTTCCCGTTGTATGTGAAACAAACATTCGCAGATCACTGTAGCAGAGTTTAAACACTTCCATTAGCCACCAAACTCCCCAGAAATGAACATTATTTAACATATCTGGGATGCCTTGCAACGTGCTGTTCAGATCTTGCACCCCCTCGTACTCTTACGGATCTATGGAAGGTCCTACAGGTTTCACGTAGTCAGTTCCCTCCAGCACTGCTTCACACATTAGTCGAGTCCATGCCACGTCGTTCGGCGGCACTTCTCCGTGCTCTCTGGGGTTCTACACGATATTGGGAAGGTGTACCAGTTTCTTTGACTCTTCAGAGTAGTACATGCCAGACAGTACTTGTTCTCATATTTTATGATGAGTTGTCTGGTTTATTTGAAGAGAAATATCTGGACGGTTGGACTTGGTAATTAATGGAAAGCCAAATCACAATAGCGGAAACGATGAAAACGTACATTCAAATAGTTGTACTGCTACCACTACAAACAAACAAAAATATTTTTCTGCTGATACTGTACAACATGGTGCCCATTATACGAGGGTGGTTTGAAAAATCCTCGGAACGGAACAGAAAAAAAGTACTTACATCACTGAAACATTTTTTTTTTTATTTTTCAATTAATCTCCTTGTAGATTAATGCACTTGGTCCGACGATGTTCCAGTGTCTTGATCCCATCTCGAAAATGAGTTTCCTCCAGGCCTGCAAGATAGTTGTACACTCCGTCTATCAGTTCGTCGTTTGAAGTGAACCTCCCTCCACCAAGCAACTTTTTCAGTTTTGGGAAGAGATGGAAGTCAGACAGAGCCACATCAGGTGCTTGGCGGGTGTGGCAACAGTTCATACCTTATTTCGTGTAGTTTTGCCGTGGGGACGGCACATGTGTACGGGCGTGCATTGTCTTGATGGAAGATGACTTTCTTCCTTGATAAACAAGGTTTTTTTTCGCGTATCTTTTGTTCCAATTTCTCCAGGAGGTTAGCATAGTATTCTCCAGTAATTGTTTCCCCAGTCCGGAGGTAATCCCCAAGAGAAGCTCGAAATTTAGCACGGACATCAATGCGAGATGCCTATGACAGTTTCCACAACGAAACATTGTCTCGAAACCTGGCAGAAAATCCAAAGAGATTCTGGTCGTATGTGAAGTATGTTAGCGGCAAGAAACAATCAATGCCTTCTTTGCCCGATAGCAATGGAGATACTATCGAAGACAGTGCTGCCAAAGCGGAGTTGCTAAACACAGCCTTCCGAAATGCCTTCAGAAAAGAAGACGGAGTAAATATTCCGGAATTCGAATCGAGAACAGCTGCCAACATGAGTAACGTAGAAGTAAATATCCTCGGAGTAGTGAAGCAACTTAAATCACTTAATAAAAGCACGTCTTCTGGTCCAGACTGTATACCAATTAGCTTCCTTTCGTAGTATGTTTATGCATTACCTCCACACTTAACAATCATAAACAACCGTTCGCTCGACGAAAGATCCGTACCAAAAGATTGGAAAGTTGCACAGGTCACAGCAACATTCAACAAACTTCGTATGAATAATCCACTAAATTATAGGCCCATATCGTTAACGTCGATATGTAGCAAGATTTTAGAACATACATTGTATTCGAACATTATGAATTACCTCGAAGAAAACTATCTATTGACACACAGTCAACATGGGTTTAGAAAACATCGTTGCTGTGAAACACAACTAGCTCTTTATTCACATGAAGTGTTGAGTGCTATTGACAAGGGATTTCAGATTGATTCCGTATTTATGGATTTCCGGAAGGTTTTTGACACTGTACCACACAAGCGGCTCGTATTGAAATTGCGTGCTTACGGAAATCGTCCCAGTTATGTGAATAGATTTGTGATTACATGTCAAAGAGGTCACAGTTCGTAGTAACTGACAGAAAGTCATCGAGTAAAACAAAAATGATTTCTGGAGTTCCTCAAGGTAGTGTTATAGGCCCTTTGCTGTTCCTTATCTATATAAACGATTTGGGAGACAATCTGAGCAGCCGTCTTCGGTTGTTTGCAGATGACGCTGTCATTTATCGACTAATAAAGTCATCAAAAGATCAAAACAAACTGCAAAACGATTTAGAAAAAATATCTGAATGGTGCGAAAAGTGGCAGTTGACCCTGAATAACAAAAAGTGTGAGGTCATCCACAAGAGTGCAAAAAGGAATTCGTTAAACTTCGGTTACACGATAAATCAGTCTAATCTAAAAGCCGTAAATTCAACGAAATACCTAGGTATTACAATTACGAACAACTTAAATTGGAAAACACACGTAGAAAATGTTGTGGGGAAGGCTAACCAAAGACTGCGTTCTATTGGCAGGACACTTAGAAAATGTAACAGCCATACTAAGGAGACTGCCTACACTACGCTTGTCCGTCCTCTTTTAGAATACTGCTGTGCGGTGTGGGATCCTTACTCGACAGGACTGACGGGTTACATCGAAAAAGTTCAAAAAGGGCAGCACGTTTTGTACTATCGCGAAATATGGGAGAGAGTGTCACAGAAATGATACACGATTTGGGCTGGAAATCGTTAAAAGAAAGGTGTTTTTCGTTGCGATGGAATCTTCTCACGGAATTCCAATCACCAACTTTCTCCTCCGAATGCGAAAATATTTTGTTGACACCGACCTCCATAGGGAGGAACGATCACCACGATAAAATAAAGGAAATCAGAGCTCTTACGGAAAGATATAGATGTTTATTCTTTTTGCGCGCTATACGAGATTGGAATAACAGAGAATTGTGAAGCTGGTTCGATGAACCCTCTGTCAGGTACTTAAATGTGATTTGCAGAGTATCCATGTAGATGTAGAATCCCCTTTGCATCCCAGAACACTGATGCCATGAGCTTTCCCGTCGAAGAAAGTGTCTTTGCTTTCTTTGGTGACGGAGAATCAGCAGGTTTCCACCGCATTTACTTTCGTTTTGTCTCTGGGGTATAGCAGTGCACCCAAGATGCACCTGTGGTCACAAACTGGCTCAAAAAATCTCATTCGTTTCTCCTAAAACGAGCCAAACATTGCTCTGATATCTTCATTCTCATGCGTTTTTGATCCAGTGTCAAGAGTCGCGGCACCCATCTCGCAGATAATTTTTTTCATTTCTAATTCTTGAGTTAAAATGTGATATACCGTTTCAGATGACATCTAGTAAATGTCAACAATTTCACGCACTTTCAATTGGCGATACTCCGTGACCATTTTGTTCTCTTTTGCAATGATTTCTGGAGTAGTGACACATCTTGGCCGACCACTGCGCGGATCATCATCTAAGCTCCCCCGACCAAATTTACATTCATTTGTCCACTTGGTAACAACTGAATATGAAGGAGCAGAGTCCCTCTAGTGTGTTCTGGAAATCGGCATGAATTTCCTTTGATTTCATACCTTTCTTTATCAAGTACTTTGCTCGAATCTCGACTTTTTCCACCTTCGCAAATTACTACGAGGGAACGACAATAGAGCCACGTCAGCCCCACAGCTCTCTTCCAAGAGCACCGACGTGGCATACGTTGACAACCATAGACTTACTAAATAAAAACTAGACCGTCATTGGCGCTAGTGTCGCGTCCCCGCATTGAACGTGGTAGAAGCCGCCATTTGCAGGGAAACAGTGCGTAAACAGGGTTCGTTTGTGTGCTGCTTCTAATTGTAACAGTATAATGGAAGCAAGGACGAAGACGGAAACAATGTTACATTTCATAGGGCAGTCCGGCTGGCCGCTGGCGGCCGTGCGTTTCTAGGCGCTGCAGTCTGGAACCGTGTGACCGCTACGGTCGCAGGTTCGAATCCTGCCTCGGGCATGGATGTGTGTGATGTCCTTAGGTAGTTTGGTTTAACTAGTTTTAAGTCTAGGGGACTGATGACCTCAGATGTTAAGTCCCATAGTGCTCAGAGCCATTTGACCATTTTTGAATCTTCATTGTATATCCCTCATCCTTTTCTATCTGATCTCTTAATTTTGCTTCAGTATACCCTACTGGCCATTAAAACTACTGCACCACGAAGATGACGTGCTACAGACGCGAAATTTAACAGACAGGAAGAAGATGCTGTGATATGCAAATAATTACATCTTCAGAGAATTCACACGAGGTTGGCGCCGGTGGCGACACCTACAACATGGTGACATGAGGAGAGTTTCCAACCGATTTCTCATACACAGCAGTTGACAGGCGTTGCCCGGTGAAACGTTGTTGTGATGCCTCGTGCAAGGAGGAGAAATGCGTACCATCACGTTTTCGACTTTGATAAAAGTCGGTTGTAGCCTATCGCGATTGAGGTTTATCGTATCGCTACACTGCTGCTCGCGTTGGTCGAGATCCAATGACTGTCAGTAGAATACGGAATCGGTGGGTTCAGGAGGGTAACACGGAACGCCGTGCTGGATCCCAACGGCCTCGTATCACTAGCAGTCGAGATGACAGGCATCTTATCCGCATGGCTGTAACGGATCGTGCAGCCACCTCTAGATCCCCGAGTCAACAAATGGGGACGTTTGCAAGATAACAACCATCTGCACGAACAGTTGGACGACGTTTGCAGCAGCACGGACTATCAGCTCGGAGACCATGGCTGTGGTTACCCTTGACGCTGCATCAGAGACAGGAGCGCCTGCGATGGTGTACTCAACGACGAACCTGGGTGCACGAATAGCAAAACGTCATTTTTTCGGATGAATCCAGGTTCTGTTTACAGCATCGTGATGGTCGCATCCGTATTTGGCGACACCGCGGTGAACGCACATTGGAAGCGTGTATTCGTCATCTTCATACTGGCGTATTACCCGGCGTGATGGTATGGAGTGCCATTGATTACACGTCTCGGTCACCTCTTTTTCGCAATGACGGCACTCTGAACAGAGGACGTTACATTTCAGATGTGTTGCGACCCGTGGCTCTACCCTTCATTCGATCCCTGCGAAACCCTACATTTCAGCAGGATAATTCACGAAAGCATGTTGCAGGTCCTGTACGGGCCTTTCTGGATACAGAAAATGTTCGACTGCTGCCCTGGCCAGCACATTCTCCAGATCTCTCACCAATTTAAAACGTCTATTCAATGGTGGCCGAGCAACTGGCTCGTCAGAATACGCTAGTCACAACTCGTGATGATCTGTGTTATCGTGTTCAAGCTGCATGCGCAGCTGTACCTGTACACGCTATCCAAGCTCTGTTTGACTCAATGCCCAGGCGTATCAAGGCCGTTATTACAGCCAGAGGTGGTTGATCTGGGTACTGATTTCTCAGGAACTATGGACCCAAATTGCGTGAAAATTTAATCACATGTCAGTTCTAGTATAATATATTTGTCCAATAAATACCCGTTTATCATCCGCATTTCTTCTTGGTGTAGCAGTTTTAATGGCCAGTAGTGTACATAACACGTATAAGTTACTTGTAAAAATTTTAAATTGTTATCTTCTTTGGTTCCAGAGGTAAAGGTACATAAATTTGGCTTATTTGACATTGACCGCTAGGCCCATTAAACGCCCCTTGAGTTGCAGTCAGAGGCGAACCTCCTATAAAAGCGAATCAGCATCAGTGGGTTCTGCCCTCTACGAGATCTTTCTCGCAACGTCCTCAGCCTCCTTCGCTCGCACACGGTGAGTTGGCAGGAGTGGGAGAAGACCTCCCCCCCCCCCTCCCCCCTCCCACAAGAGCTGCGCTGGGCTGCTTCGTCGCTGCGCGCCGCCTCATTGAAGCAATCTGTGCCACTTATAGCGCGCCTAACAACTTGTCGTGACGTCAGCAGAGGCGCTAATGCCGCGACCGTCTGCTGACTCCTCGCGGCCTCGCAGCTCTTGGCGGACGTAGGCCCGTTGCGTCGTAGGCCCGCGATGCACCACTCGTCACGTCCACGTGAGCTGATGACGCCGCAGCAGCTAACAGGCGCGCATCCTGCGCTAAGTGAGCGGAAGCTACTGGGGCACGAGTCGGTGGTCCGCCGTTGTCGCCTATGCTGGTGCATTTGTATCCGTACAGTACTTCTAGACCAAGTGGGATCCTGTTAGGTATCAGAAACGGAGCGTGTGTACGAGTCTAATGTTGAGAGTTGCTTACTGAAAACCGGGTACACCTTGAGCGGCACTATGTGATCTAAAGTGTCCAGGCACCTGGGTGAAAATGACTTACAAGTTCGTGGCGCCCTCCATCGGTACGAGGGGGGACCTAAAAGAATCCGGATTGTCGTCATAAAAAATTTATTGATCAAACTTTTTACAAAATTACTTCAGTCACCTTCAAAATACTCTCCATTACATGCGATGCACTTGTGAATTCTCTTTTCCCACTGTTGGAAGCATGTTTGGAACTCTTCACGTTTGATATTGTCCAGTGTCCTTTGCGAAGCTGTTTTCACCACCTCCACATCGTTATAACGCTCCCCTTTTAGCGTTTTTTTCATTCGTGGAAATAGTAAAAAGTCACACGGGGCTAGGTCCGGCGAATACGGAGCGTGGGGAACGACAGACCACATCTGAGGTGCCAAATAGTGGGTCACTCGTAAGGCCGTGTGTCCTGGAGCGTTGCCGTGATGTAGAAACCAGTCACCTGATCGCCGAAGTTCCGGGCGTTTCCTCCTCACATCCTCTCGAAGACGCCTTGAAACATCCAAGTAAAAGTGCTGGTTAACAGTCTGGCCGATGCACAATTCCACGAACATCAAAAAAGACAATGATCATCGCCTTCACATTTCACCTCACTTGCCTTGCTTTTTTTGGTCTGGAAGAGTTGGGAGTCCTCCAATGGCTTGACGCTTGCTTGGTTTCTGGGTCATAACCGTAACACCAACTCTCATCCCCTGTAATGACTTTGTTCAAGAAGTTTGGGTCACGTGCAATCTCTGTTTTCAAGTCTCTTGTGTGAGAAGGCGCGGAACAAATTTAGCAGCAACACGTCTCATGTGCAAATCCTCGCTCAAGATCCGCTGGCACGAGCTCCAACTGATTCCTGTCTCTGCTGAAATTTGGTCGATCGTTTGGCGACGATCCTCGTTGATCTTTTGGCGAAGCTTTTCAATGTTATCCTCATTTCGCGATGTTGAAGGGCGTCCAGAACGAGCTTGGTCTTCAACACACATCTCACCACGCTTAAAGCGCCCAAACCACTTGAACACATGTGTGCGGCTCATAGCGTCCGCCTGGAAAGCTTCCTGAAGGATTTGGTGTGTCTCCGTTGCAGTTGTTTTAAGCAGGAAACAAAATTTCACACACGCTCTTTGTTCTTGTAAAGTTGCCATAACGACTTCGCAGAGGTAACACGCCAACAGTCAGAGAAACACAATACCACACTTGGACGTTCAGCTCTACACTGACGCCGTCTGCACAGCTGTTTCATGAAGCTCTCTACTAACACCATCTAGCGTGAGAACACTGCACTACGTCTACGAGTGGCAGCGCCCTCGGAGTCCAGTTTCTTTTGGGTCCACCCTCGTAATGCTGGAGTTCACTGCGGTTTTGGACCACCCTTAGCCTTGATGACAGATCCCACTCACGCAGGCATACGTTCAATCAGGTGCTGGAAGCTTTCTTGGGGAATGGCAGCCCATTCTTCACGCAATGCTGCTCTGAGGAGAGGTATCGATGTTGGTCGGTGAGACCTGGCACGAAGTCGGCGTTCCAAAACATCCCAGCGATGTACTATGGGATTCAGGTCAGGACTGTGTGCAGGCCAGTCCATTACAGGGATGTTATTGTCGTGTAACCACTCCGCCACAGGCTGTGCATTAATGAACAGGTGCTGGATCGTGTTGAAAGATGCAGTCGCCATCCCCGAATTGCTCTTCAACAGTGGGAAGCAAGAAGGTGCTTAAAACCTCAATGTAGACCTGTTCTGTGATAGTGCCACGCAAAACAACAAATGGTACATGCCCCCTCCGTGAAAAACACGACCACACCATAACACCACCACCTCAGAATTTTACTGTTGGCACTACACACGTTGGCAGATGGCGTTTATCGAGCATTCGCCATACCCACACCCTGTACACATTGTGTACCGTGATTTGTCACTCCACACAACGTTTTTCCACTGTTCAATCGTCCAATGTTGACGCTCCTTACACCAAGCGAGACGTTGTTTGGCATTTACTAGCGTGATGTGTGGCTTATGTTCAGCTGCTTGACCGTGAAATCCAAATTTTCTCACATCCCGCCTAACTGTCATAGTACTTCCAGTGGATCCTGACGCAGTTTGGAATTCCTGTGTGCTGGTCTGGATAGATGTCTGCCTATTACACATTACGACCCTCTTCAACTGTCGGTAGTCTCTGTCAGTCAACAGACGAGGTAGGCCTGTATGTATTTGTGCTGTACGTATCAGTTCACGTTTCCACTTCACTATCACATCGGAAACAGTGGACCTAGGAATGTTTAGGAGTGTGGAAAACTCGCGTACAGACGTATGATGCAAGTGACACCCTATCATCTGACCACGTTCGAAGTCCGTGAGTTCGGCTGTGCGCCCCATTTGTTATCTCACGATGTCTAATGACTCCTGAGGTCGCTGATATGTACCTGGCAGTAGGTAGCAGCACCATGCACCTAATACAAAAATAAGTTTTTGGGGGTGTCCGAATATTTCTGATCACACAGTGCATTGTGATTAAAATGTGATCATCATGACTTTTCTTAAGTTTTGTGATATCTATGTAAGTGAAGATAGTGAATTGTATAAAAGGATTACATGCTAGTTAGTATAACACATTTTCTACAATTCAGAGGAAGTGATAGGAAAAAAAAGAGATTGACGGTCTTTTACAGAAGCTCGAATTTACAGCAGACTTCCCACAAAGAAACTTTGTCTCGAAACTAGCCAGAAAATCCAAAGATATTTTGGTCGTAAGTAAAGTATGCTAGCAGCAAGACACAAAAAAAATTGCTCTGAGCACTATTGGACTTAACATCTGAAGTCATCAGTCCCCTAGAACTTAGAACTACTTAAACTTAACCTAAGGACGTCACACACATCCATGCCCGAGGCAGGATTCGAACCTGCGACCGTAGCAGTCACATGCTTCCGGACTGAAGCGCCTAGAACCGCTCGGCCACACCAGCCGGCAGCAAGGCACAATCAGTGCCATCTCTGCGCAATATCAATGGAAATACTATTGACGACAGTGCTGCTAAAGCAGAATTACTTGACGCAGCCTTCTGAAATTCCAGAGTTCGAATCAAGAACAGCTGCACACATGAGTGAGTCAGAAGTAGATATCCTCGGAGTAGTGAAGCGGTGTAAACCACTCAATCCAAGGAAGTCATCCGGTCCAGACTGTATACCAATGAGGTTCCTTTCACAGTAAGCTGATGCCACAGCTCCATACTTAACAACCATAACACAATCGCCCACTCGATGAAAAATCGGTACCTGAAGACTAGAAAGTTCCATAGATCACACCAGTATTCAAGAAAGGAAATGAGAGTAATTCACTAAATTAATGGTCCATATCATTGACGTCGATGCGCAAATGGATTCTGGAACATTTATTGGGTTCAATATTACAAAATACGGCGAAGAGAACGGTCTATTGCCACACACTCAACACGGATTTAGAAAATATCGTTCTTGTGAAACACAACTAGCTTTTTATTCACACGACGTGTTGAGTGGAATCGACAAGGGATTTCAAATTGATTCCGTGTTTCTAGATTTTCAGATGGTTTTTGATACCATAGCTTACAAGTGGTTTGTAATCAAATTCTGTGCTTATGGACTGTCGTTTCAATTATGCGATTGAATACGTGATTTCCTGTCATAGAGGTCACAGTTCGTAGTAAGTAATTCAATAGAAAAGTGGTGATATCTGGCGTTCGCCAAGGTAATGTTATAGGTCCTCTGCTGTTCCTTATCCATATAAAAGATTTAGGAGACAATCTGAGCAGCCGTTTAGGTCGTTTGCTGACGATGCTATCGCTTATCGTCTAGTAAAGTCATCGAAAGATCTGCAAAACGATGTAGATTAGATATGTCTTTGCTGAGAAAACTGGAAATTGACCCAAAATAACGAAAACTGTGTGAGTTCATCCACATGAGCGCTTAATCTTAGGAATCTTCGGATAAATGATAAGTTAATCAAATCTAAAGGCCGTAATTTCAACTAAACACCTAGGAATTACAGTTACAAACAACTTAAATTGGAAAGAACACATAGAAAATCTTGTGGGGAAGGCCAATGAAAGATTGCGTTTTCTTGGCACGGATACCATACTGAAGAGACTGCCTGCACTATGCTTGTACGTCCTGTTTTGTAGTACTGCTGCACGGTGTGGGATATCTACCAGATAGGATTAAAAGAGTGCATCGAGAAAGCTCAGAGAAGAGCAACACTTTTGTATTTTCGACAAACGTGGGAGAGATTGTCACGGACATGATACAGCATATGGAGTGGAATTAATGAAAACAAAGACGTTTCTCGTTGCGGTGGGATCTTCTCACGAATTTTCAATCGCCAACTTTCTCATCCGAATGCGAAAGTATTTTATTGAATCCGATATGTATAGGCAGAAAAGATCATCACAATAAAATAGAGGACATCAGTGCTCGCACGGAAGGACACACGTGTTAGTTTTCCCCGCGGAAATCAGTGCTCGCACGGAAGGATACAGGAGTTAGTTTTTCCCGCGCGCTGTTCGATAGTGGATAACAGACAATTAGTGTGAAGGCGGGTCCATAATCTCTCTGTCAGGCACTTAAGTGTGATTTACAGAATGGTCAGGTAGGTCAAAGTTAGCATTGATGGGGATAAATTGGCTTCCGCAACAACTGTCAACTACCACTGCATATTTCAAAAACACAACGAAACTTTGACCAACCAGAAATAAATACATTGATCTAAAGTTTTCTTAAGTGCTTTGTTAACCCTCATAGGTATAAGAAAAAAACTAGTAGTTACATAAATGAAGTAATTTGATGCGTAACGAGTATCACAAATACACTGAAGCGAAATGAAACTGGCATAGGTATGCGTATTCAAATACAAATATATGCAAACAGGCAGAATACGACGCAACGCAACTGCTGGCAACGTCTATATAAAACAAGTGTGTGGCGCAGTTGTTAGGTCGGTTACTGCTGCTACAGTGGCAGGTTATGAAGATTTAAGTGAGTATGAACGTGATGTTATAGTCGGCGGACGAGCGATGGGACACAGCATCTCCGAAGTAGCGATGAGTTGGGGATTTTTTCGTACGACCATTTCACGAGTGTACCGAGAACATCAGGAATCCGGTAAAACACCAAATCTCGGACATCACTGCGTCCAGAACAAGATCCTGCAAGAACCGGACCGACAACTATTGAAGAGAATCGTTCAACGTGACAGAAGTGCAACCCTTCCGCAAATTGCTGCAGTTCTCAGACTGCAAATGCCTGGCCATCAGCAAGTGTCAGCTTGCGAACCATTCAACGACACATCATCGATATAGGCTTTCGGAGCCGAAGACCCACTCGTTTACCCTTGATGACTGCTCAACACAAAGTCTTACACCTCGCCTTGGCCCATCGACATTGGACTGAATCCATGGACCCCGCATGTTAGCAGGGGATATTCAAGCTTGTGGTGGCTCTGTAAGGTGTCGGACGTGTGCAATTGCAGTGATATGCAACCCCTAATACGTCTGTATACCGCTCTGATAAGTGACACGTACGTAAGTATCCTGTCTGATAACCTGCATCCATTAATATCCATTGTGCGTTCCGATGGACTTGGGAAATTCCAGCAGGACAATGCGACGTCGTCGAAAATTGCTACAGCATGGCTCCAAGAAGACTCTTCTGAGTTTAAACACTTCCGCTGGCCACCAAACTCCGCACCCATGAACATTACTGAGCATATCTGGGATGCCTAGCAACGTGCTGTGCAGAAGATATCTCCACCCCCTCGTAGTCTTTCGGATTTATGGGCAGCCTTGCACGATTCAGGGAGTCAGTTCCCTCCAGCACTACTTCAGACGTTAGTCGAATCCATGCCACGTCGTGCTGCGGCACTTCTGCATGGTGGCCCTACACGATATTAGGCAGTGTACCAGTTTCTATGGCTCACAAGGCTATATCGAAACTGTTAATTTTACAAATAATCACACTAAAGCTCAATTAATTTCAACTTTTATTTTTCACTTGATAATTCCATTTAAGGTCAAATCCCACAGATTTTCGTTTCTAATCAGTAAAACATCTATCTTTCTCTCTCTTTAAATTAATTCAAGTCCCTGAAATTATATCTTTGGAAGATGAAAATTAAGCCCATTTGGCGCAGGTAATGCTTTTCTAAAATGATCGGTGCACTTTTTAAAACAGGTATGCTTTCAGCACTTCACACTAGACAAAACGCTATATTATCAATAGCAATAACAGTAATAACAGCAGTCACAGGACGAGAATAGGAAAAGGTATCGGAATAGTAGTAGGAATAGTAATCGCTATAGTAATGAGCTAACAATGTTGGGTACGTGCGTATAACAGCAAAAAGAAACTATGATATTACAGTTTTACTCTCTTATAAATTGATATTCTTTGTCGTTCTACTTCGTCTTAATTAAAATTTTTACTTAAATATCTCAAATAACGTAAATTTAAAAATTATTATGAAAGAAAGGATTAGTGAAATATTTCACTACACTAACGGAAATAAGCCAGTGGTAGCAGTTCTGGACGTGTGGGATGCCGTATGGTCCTGCTAGAATTGCCCAAGCCCGTCGGAATGCACAATGACATGAATCATGAATGTATGAAGGCGATCAGACAGCATGCTTACGAATGTGTCACCTTTTAGAGTCGTATCTAGACGTTTTGGGGCCCCATATCATTGAAGCTGCACATGTTCCACACATTTACAGATCCACCGCCAGCTTGAACAGTCCCCTGCTGACATGCAGGGTCCATGGATTCATGAGGTTGTCTCCATACCCGTACCCCTCACACGCCCGTCTACTCGATACAATTTGAAACGTGGCTCGTCCGACCAGGCAACATGTTTCCAGTCATCAATAGTCCAATGTCGGTGTTGACGGGCCCAGGCGATGCGTAAAGCTTTGTGTCGTGCTGTCATCAAGGGTACACGAGTGGGCCTTCGGCTGTGAAAGCCCATATCGATGATGTTTTGTTGAATGGTTCGCACACTGACACTTGTTGATGGCCCAGCGTTGAAATCTGCAGCAATTTGCGGAAGGGTTGCAGTTCTGTCACGCTAAACGATTCTCGTCAGTCGTCGTTGGTCCCGTTCTTGCAGAATCTTTTTCGGGTGGCAGAGATGTCGGGGTTTGATGTTTTACCGGATTGCTGACATTCACGGTAGACTCTTGAAATGGTCGTACGTGAAAGACCCCATTTCATCGCTACCTCGGAGATGCTGTGTCCCATTGCTCGTGCGCCGACTACAACACCACGTTGAAACTCCCTTAAATCTTGATAACATTCATTGTAGCAGCAGTAACCTATCTAACAACTGCACCAGATACCTGTCTTATATAGACGTTGCGCGACGCAGCGCCGTATTCTGCCTGTTTACATATCTCTGTATTGGAGTACCTATATCTATACTAGTTTCTTTGGAGTTTCAGTGTAGATATCGTCATTCAAGTGTTAATATAAAACTTCAGTACAAGAGACTTTTAGAATCTCTGGTCGTGCGTAAGCGTTGAACTAGCTGGAACATTTTGGTAACTGTTAATGAACATGTATTGGCCTATCTAAGAATAAATATAAAAGAGGAGAGACAGTAAACTTTGCAAACCTATAATTAGAAGGCCGGCTGGGGTGGGCCAGCGGTTCTAGGCGCTTCAGTCTGGAACCGCGCAACCGCTACGGTCGCAGGTTCGAATCCTGCCTCGGGCATGGATGTGTGTGGTGTCCTTAGATTAGTTATGTTTAAGTAGTTCTAAGTTCTAGGGGACTAATGACCTCAGATGTTAAGTCCCACAGTGTTTGGAGCCATTTGAACCACTTACTTTACGCTAGTGACCAGGTTTCATTTGAAGACCCACATAGATCTGTTGCATCTTCTAACCATTCTGCCAATAAAACTCAGTCTTTGGTTCACCTTCCCCTCAAAATTTTCTGTGTTATTTCCCAATTTTAGGTGTTTGTAATTGTAATTCCTACGTATTTAGTTGAATTCACTGCCTTTAGAAATGACTGATTTATCGTGTAACCGAAGTTTAACGGATTCCTTGTAGCACTTATGTGCATGAGCTCAAACTTTTCGTTATTTAGCATCATACTGATACCTTCTCTAAATCGTTTTACAATTTGTTTTGACCTTCTGATGACTTTATTAAAAGACAGATAACGGAATCGTCTGCAAACAACCTAAGACGGCAGCTCAGATTGTCTCCTAAATCGTTTATATAGATAAGTTATAACAGGGGGCCTATAACACTACCTTGGGGAACTTCAGAAAACACTTCCTTTTACTCGATGACTTTCCGTCAGTTACTACGAGCTGTGACGTCTCTGACACGAAATCAGGAAATCCACTCTCATAACAGAGACCGTATTCCATTGTCGAAAGCCTTCTGGATATCTATAAATACGGAACAGATTTGAAACCGCTTGTCGATAGCACCCAACATTTCGTGTTAGCAAAGAGCTAGTTGCGTTTCTCAAGAACGATGTTTTCTAAATCTGTATTGACTGTGTGTCAACAGACCGTTGTCTTCGAGGTAATTCATAATGTTCGAACGCAATATATGTTCCAAAATCCTGCTGCAAATCGGTGTTAATGATATGGCCCTGTACTTTAGTGGATTACTCCTATTGCCTTCCTTGAATATTGGCTGAACTATGCAAGTTTCTAGTCTTTAGGTATGGATCCTTCGTCGAGTGAGCGGTTGTATATCTTTGTTAAGTATGGAGCTGTTGCACCAGCATACTCTAAGAGGAACCTAATTGTTGTACAGTCTTGACTGGAAGACTTGCTTGTATTGTTTAAGTTGCTTCACTACTCGTACGATATCTACTTCTAAGTTACTCGTGCTGGAAGCTGTTTTTGACGCAAGCTCTATCATCCTGTTCCTTCTTCCTTCACACTTTCCTCACCAATTCTGTGGAGAACCTTCTCATGCCTTACCTTATCAGTCCATCTGATTTTCAACATTCTGCTGTAAGAAACTTCCTGGCAGATTAAAACTGTGTGCCCGACCGAGACTCGAACTCCGTACCTTTGCCTTTCGCGGGTAAGTGCTCTACCATCTGAGCTACCGAAGCACGACTCACGCCCGGTACTCAGGAAGTTTCATATCAGCGCACACTCCGCTGCAGAGTGAAAATCTCATTCTGGATTCTGCTGTAACACCACATCTCAAACGTTTAAGTTCTCTTCTGTTCCAGTTTTCCACGGGTACATGTACTACCATACAGTGCAGTTCTCCAAACGTTTATTCTCAGAAATTCCTTCCTCAAATTAAGGCCCCTGTTTCCCTCCTAACAGTTTCGCATTGCCAGGAATGACCTCTTCATCTGCGCTGATCTGCTTTTTACGTCCTTCTTCCTTCGTCCATCATGCGCTACATTGCATTCAAGCTAGCAGGAGGCCTTCCTTAACTTCGTCTACTTCCCGCGCCACACTTTCTATAAGTTTATCACTTTTGTTTGCTTTTGATTTTCTTCCGTTTGCTTTCAATCCACATTCTGTACTCATTAAACTATTCGTTCCATTTATCACAACTTTTGACATGTGTTCATACACACAGTGTAAGGTAACAGTATCGATAAAGGTGGTTCACTGTCAGATCAACAGATGTCTGGAGCACGCATACATGCTACAACATCAAAATCGATGAGGGTGTGCCTTAGGAATTTATGGGTCACAGCGCCTCATACGTATTGTGATGATGCAATGGAAATGACTAACTCCTCGAAAAGGTACCTACATGGCGACCGTTGGTGAACACCACGTAAGTTTTTTTTTTTTTTTTTTAAATCAGTACTTTCTTTCTAAGTGCTGATTTGCCCCAAGAAGTTATATAACATTGTTGTTGTTGTGGTCTTCAGTCCTGAGACTGGTTTGATGCAGCTCTCCATGCTACTCTATCCTGTGCAAGCTTTTTCACCTCCCAGTACCTACTGCAACCTACATCCTTCTGAATCTGCTTAGTGTATTCATCTCTTGGTCTCCCTCTACGATTTTTTCCCTCCACGCTGCCCTCCAATACTAAATTGGTGATCCCTTGATGCCTCAGAACATGTCCCACCAGCCTATCCCTTCTTCTGGTCAAGTTGTGCCACAAACTTCTCTTCTCCCCAATCCTATTCAATACTTCCTCATTAGTTATGTGATCTACCCATCTAATCTTCAGCATTCTTCTGTAGCACCACATTTCGAAAGCTTCTATTCTCTGCTTGTCCAAACTATTTATCGTCCATGTTTCACTTCCATACATGGCTACACTCCATACGAATACTTTCAGAAATGACTTCCTGACACTTAAATCAATACTGGATGTTAACAAATTTCTCTTCTTCAGAAAACATTATTCAGTGGAAAGGCGCAAAATATGTCAGGATGTTAATTTGTTTGTACCGAAGCCTAGCAGTTATACTAAGAACGGAAGCAGCTCATCCTAACTGCACAAGCAGCTCACTGATATGCAATTTTGAATTCAAATTTCCACCAGTATGTACACCCAAAATTTTGCACCACTCTCCCATGTTTACTGAATCCTGTACATGAGTTACACCAATTGTTTGTATGACTATTTGTTGTACAGAAATGAATATAGTGTGTTTGCTCAAAATTAAGGAGAGTCCATTTTCAAAGAGCCATTTAATAATTCTTTGAGAAACGTCGTTTACCAACTCTTCTGCTGTTTTCTCTCTAATGGGATTTATTAAAACAATAGTATCGTTCGCAAAAGTAGCGATTATGCTTGATATAAAGAAAGCAGGTATTGACAGATGTGAAAACTACCGAACTATCAGTTTAATAAGTCACAGCTGCAAAATACTAAGACGAATTCTTTATAGACGAATGGAAAAACTGGTAGAAGCCGACCTCGGGGAAGATCAGTTTGGATTCCGTAGAAATGTTGGAACACGTGAGGCAATACTGACCTTACGACTTATCTTAGAAGAAAGAATACGGAAAGGCAAACCAACGTTTCTAGCATTTGTAGACTTAGAGAAATCTTCTGACAATGTTGACTGAAATACTCTCTTTCAAATTCTGAAGGTGGCAGGGGTAAAATACAGGGAGCGAAAGGATATTTACAATTTGTACAGAAACCAGATGGCAGTTATAAGAGTCGAGGGAAGCATTGGTTGGGAAAGGAGTGAGGCAGGGTTGTAGCCTCTCCCCGATGCTATTCAATCTGTATATTGAGCAAGCAGTAAAGGAAACAAAAGAACGGAGTAGGTATTAAAATCCATGGAGAGGAAATAAAAACTTTGAGGTTCGCCGATGACATTGTAGTTCTGTCAGAGACAGCAAAGAACTTGGAAGAGCAGTTGAACGGAATGGACAGAGTCTTTAAAGGAGGATATAAGACGAACATCAACAAAAGCAAAGCGAGGATAATAGAATGAAGTCGAATTAAATCGATTGATGCTGAGGGAATTAGATTAGGAAATGAGACACTTAAAGTAGTAAAGGAGTTTTGCTATTTGGGGAGCAAAATAACTGATGATGGTCGAAGTAGAGAGGATATAAAATGGAGACTGGCAATGGCAAGGAAAGCGTTTCTGAAGAAGAGAAATTTGTTAACATCGATTATAGATTTAAGCGTCAGGAAGTCGTTTCTGAAAGTCGTTTCTGAAAGTATTTGTATTGACTATGGCCATGTATGGAGTGAAACATGGATGATAAATAGTTCGGACAAGAAGAGAATAGAAGCTTTCGAAATGTGGTACTACAGAAGAATGCTGAAGATTAGATGGGTAGATCACATGAGGAGGTATTGAACAGAATTAGGGAGAAGTGAAGTTTGTGGCGCAACTTGACTAGAATAAGGGATCGGTTGGTAGGACATGTTCTGCGGCATCAAGGGATCACCAATTTAGTACTGGAGGGCAGCGTGAAGGGTAAAAATCGTAGAGGGAGACCAAGAGATGAATACACTAAGCAGATTCAGAAGGATGTAGGCTGCAGTAGGTACTGGGAGATGAAGAAGCTTGCACAGGACAGAGTAGCATGGAGAGCTGCATCAAACCAGTCTCAGGACTGAAGACCACAACAACAACAGTTATACTAAGAACGGAAGCAGCTCAACCTAACTGCACAAGCAGTTCAGTCATATGCAGTTTTGAATTCAAGTTTCCATCAGTATGTAGACCCAAAATTTTGCACCATTCTCCCCTGTTTACTGACTCGTGTACATGAGTGACACCAATTGTTTGTATGACTATTTGTTGTACAGAACCGAATATAGTGCGTTTCCTCAAAATTAAGGGGAGTTCATTTTGAAAGAGCCATTTAAGAATTCTTTGAGAAACGTAACTTACCAACTCTTCTGCTGCTTTCTCTCTAATGGGATTTATTAAAACACTAGTGTCGTTCGCAAAATTAGTGATTATGCTTGATATATCTTATGTGGAGGATCATTCGCAAATATAAAGGGTAGGACTGGACCCAAAATTGAACCTTGTGGAACTCCCTTCGTTGTGTATCCCTCATTCACTAAATTTTTCCGTCCTCGCTTCTGTTGTCATAGAGTGACGTTGCGATTCTCTCGTTAGTGATTCATTGAGCGCGCGCTCAGCAAGTCACGATCGCGTATTAATCAGCGGAAACGTCAGTGTTACTGCGATAATCAGCCGCCCACGTGTTCCTTACGTGTTGGTCCTCGTGACATTACGGTGACCAGTCGTGCCGTGCAATGGATCGTCTCTTTTCGTCAGACTCACGGAAACCTAGGGGTGTAAATGGTATGCACGATGCAGGGTACAATACTGAGCGTTTTGAGACGAGGAACTATTGGTTTGCAAATGCGGTGCATAGTATTCAGTGTGTGTGTGTGTGTGTGTGTGTGTGTGTGTGTGTGCGTGTGTGTGTGTGTGTGTGTGTGTGTGTTTTGCCCGAGTTTGTCTACGTTTTACGTTTAATAACGAACAACTGTCTACCGCATCGACATGTCTTACAAATAAGTGTCCAAGGAATAGAAAAGCAACTGGAATCACTCAACAGAGGAAAGTACACCGAACCTGACGGGATACCAATTCGATTCTACACAGAGTACGCGAAAGAACTTGCCCTTCTTCTAACAGCCGTGTGCCGCAAGTCTCTAGAGGAACGGAAGGTTCCAAGTGATTGGAAAAGAGCACAGGTAGTTCTAGTTTTCAAGAAGGGTCGTCGAGCAGATGCGCAAAACTATAGGCCTATATCTCTGACATCGATCTGTTGTAGAATTTTAGAATATGTTTTTTGCTCGCGTATCATGTCATTTCTGGAAACCCAGAATCTACTCTGTAGGAATCAACATGAATTCCGGAAACAGCGGTCGTGTGAACCTAACTCGCTTTATTTGTTCATGAGACCCAGAAAATATTAGATACAGGCTCCCAGGTAGATGCTATTTTTCTTGACTTCCGGAAGGCGTTCGATACAGTTCCGCACTGTCGCCTGATAAACAAAGTAAGAGCCTACGGAATATCAGACCAGCTGTGTGGCTGGATTGAAGAGTTTTTAGCAAACAGAACACAGCATGTTGTTCTCAATGGAGAGACGTCTACAGACGTTAAAGTAACCTCTGGCGTGACACAGGGGAGTGTTACGGGACCGTTGCTTTTCGCAATATATATAAATGACCTAGTAGATAGTGTCGGAAGTTCCATGTGGCTTTTCGCGGATGATGCTGTAGTATACAGAGAAGTAGCAGCATTAGAAAATTGTAGCGAAATGCAGGGAGTGGCAACTGACCCTTAACATAGACAAATGTAATGTATTGTGAATACATAGAAAGAAGGATCCTTTATTGTATGATTATATGATAGCGGAACAGACACTGGTAGCAGTTACTTCTGTAAAATATCTCGGAGTATGCGTGCGGAACGATTGGAAGTGAAATGATCATATAAAATTAATTGTTGGTAAGGCGGGTACGAGGTTGAGATTCATTGGGAGAGTCCTTAGAAAATGTAGTCTATCAACATAGGAGGTGGCTTACAAAACACTCGTTAGACCTATGCTTGAGTATTGCTCATCAGTGTGGGATCCCTACCAGGTCGGGTTGACGGAGGAGATAGAGAAGATCCAAAGGAGAGCGGCGCGTTTCGTCACAGAGTTATTTGGTAAGCATGGTAGCGTTACGGAGATGTTTAGCAAACTCAAGTGGCAGACTCTGCAAGAGAGGCGCTCTGCATCGCGGTGTAGCTTGCTGTCCAGTTTACAAGAGGGTGCGTTTCTGGATGAGGTATCGAATACACTACTTCCCCCTACTTATACCTCCCGAGGAGATCACGAATGTAAAATTAGAGAGATTAGAGCGCGCACGGAGGCTTTCCGACAGTCCGGACTATACGCGACTGGAACAGAAAAGGGAGGTAATGAGAGTGGCATGTAAAGTGCCCTCCGCCATACACCGTTGGGTGGCTTGCGGAGTATAAATGTAGATGTAGATGTAGAATATTACCCAGTCTGGCTAAAGTGTACTGGTAGTGTCCGTGGTTCTTCTGTACCTACTGTTCTCTTGGCGACTCGTTATCGTCTGTCTTAAACAATCGGGTGACGGTGTACACTAGCGAGTGAGAATCGCTGAATCTAATGATTTCATTTGACGGGAGATACGAATTCACTACCTTTTCTATCGATATGCAGAGTGCTAGGTTGTTATTGAGCTGGCTGTTAGTGATTTTAGGTTGATTAGTGATTTTCACAATCGTGGTTCTTTCCGAATATTTCGCCATTTCCGATGTTGTGGTCAGTTTGGTACGTAATAGCATAAGTTACATTGCTGTGATTGAAACGGACAACAATCACATTTAAAGTTCTGATTATCGACTAGTGTGTAGTTCTCCTTCGCCTACTACCTGTCCCCCCCCCCCCCCCCCTCCCCCTGATCCCGGCCCCTACCCCTTGCCATCATCCCCACAACTAGGTTGATGTGTAGCATAACCCTAGGTATACGTTCGACTACAATGTCATAATCGTTGAGCTGTCAAAGTAAACGAATGCGCACACACGAAAATACATTGAAACGGCCGGCCGCTGTGACAGAGCGGTTCTATGCGCTTCAGTCTGGAACCGCGCAACCGCTACGGTCGCAGGTTCGAATCGTGCCTTGGGCAAGGCTGTGTGTGATGTCCTTAGGTTCGTTAGGTTTAAGCACAGTAGAGCGTCGATTATCCGAACGTCGGTCAACCGAACGACCACTTAACCGAACTGTGTACTCGCTCGCCTCGCACCTGTTACTCTCCCACTCTACCGTCCATCATCGCCCTCACTCCCAAACCAAGTTTCCCACAGTAGTCGCCGCACTGGGCCACCGCTGGCGGAACATCGGTTCTAATGGGGCCTTCACGAGGCGCTGCTGACCGGCCGAACCGCCAGTCGCTGTTTTTCAACAATCAGCACACTTCTGTCGGCTTGGCACCGGCAGTAGAAGTAGCGGCAGTATCAAAGCTGTTGCACAGCAACAGCTGCGCCAGCTTAGAGTTGAGGCGTGCCGCTCCGCGCAGTTTGAAGGATTGCGCGCCCCCAGGAAGAGCTTCTCACGGTGCCTACATAATCTGTTCTCTGTTACGACCACTTGTGTGCTGCTGCGTGAAGAAGTGAACTTGACGATACAAAACGCTTAAACGTAAACGTGTTGTCCTTTCTATGAGGGACAAGTACGAGATTATTAAAAGGTTAGAAGAAGGTGAATCTGCAACCACTTTATCCAATGAGTACAAGGTGGGGAAGTCGACAATTACGGATATAAAAAAACAAAAGACGAGCTATGCTTGGTTCTACTGATGGATCAACAAGCCGTAAAACTACGAAGCTCGCCACTAACACAGATCTAGATGATGCTGTTTACAAGTGGTTTACACAAAAGAGATCGGAAGGAGAACCTATCTCAGGTCCCATTCTGTGTGAAAAGGCAATGCAGTTCAACGAAAAACTTGGAGGGCCTTCGAACTTTAAAGCGAACATGGGCTGTTTAAAACGCTTCAAATCACGACACGGCATTCGTGAGCTTACAATACTGGAAGAAAAACTGTCGGCTGATTCTTCAGCAGCTGATTCCTTCAAAGGCAAACTATGGGACCTATAAAGGAAGAAAATTATGCTCTCGAAAACTTTTACATTGCTGACGAAACTGGACTTAACTGAAAAGCTCTACCGAGAAAAACTCTTGTTTCACCTCATGAATTAGCAGCACCTGGTCCTAAAACAATATCAATTTTATGAATAAATTTACTGTACAGTACTTCTTTTTGGGAAATGAACATGAACAGTTCGTTTATCCGAACAAACCAGTTTTACGAACACTCATGTCCCCCAATTACTTCGGATAATCGACGCTCTACTGTACTTCTAAGTCTAGGGGACTGATGACCTCAGATTTTAAGTCCCTTAGTGCCATTTGAACCATTTTTGAACATTGAAATGCTAAGGAAATTGGTATAGGCACCCGTATTCACATTCAGAGATATGTAAACAGACAGAATACGGCACTGGGATTGGCAACGCTTATATAAGACAACAAGTGTCTGGTGCAGTTGTTAGATCGGCTACTGTTGCTACTACGGAGGGTTATCAAGATTTAAGTGAGTTTGAACGTGGGTGTTATAGTCTGTGCACGAGTGATGGGACACAGCATCTCCGAGGTAGCGATGAAGTGGGGGTCATCCTGTACGACCATTTCACGAATGTACCGTGAATATCATAAATCCGGTAATACATCAAACCTCCGACGTCTCTCCAGCCGGAAAAAGATCCTGCAAGAATGGGACCTACGACGACTGAAGAGAGTCGTTCAACGCGACAGAACTGCAACTCTTTCGCAAACTGTTGCAGTTTTCAGATTGCAATGCTGGGCCACCAACAACTGTCAGCGTGCGAACCATTCAACGAAACATCATCGATATTGGCTTTCGGAGCCGAAGGCCCACTCATTTATCCTTGATGACTGCACGACACAAAGTCCATCAACAACGGCATTGGAATGTCGATGAGTGTCAACAGGGGATTGTTCAAGCTGGTGGAGGCACTGTCACGGTATGAAGCGTGTGCAGTTAGAGTGATATGGGACCCCTGATACAAGTGACACGTACATAATCATCCTCTCTGATCATCTGCATCCATTCATGTCCATTGAACACTCCAACGGGCTTGGGCAATTCCAGGAGGACAATGCGACATCTCACACGTCCAGAATTGTTACAGAGTGGCTCCAGGAACACTCTCCTGAGTATTGTGATATATTGGTTTTTTTCTGTTTTTATAGCACTTGATAACAGAATAACGTTTTCCCAAAACATGTTGTCGTAAATATATCACACATTTGACAACTGATCCGTAACTTTGTCAGAACTAAAATATAATCGTCAATCGGATCCTTCCCTTTCCTGCAAATATAGTTGGTTTTACACATCTCAAGTGGCATTGCCTACGGAATTTAATGAAAATAATGACAATCCAGGAGTAGTTCACCAACTAAAATACCAGATAGCTCAATCAAACAGGGAGTCTTCCTTTTGTTAGTAATATCTTTCGACGCAGGCCGCATTAAGTGCGAAAGCACTCAGCTCCATTAGCGGAACCGCACTAAACCGGCGATTGCGGGAGCGCTGTCATTGGCAGGGCTATTTCAAAATGGTCGCCCGTTTAGCACCCTTCTACTGCGGTGATCGCACCTTTTGTTTCACGCCAGGTGGCTAATCGTCCCTGAGTCGCATGCCTCGGCTGTCGACCTTGACGCCGACCTGTACCCAGGTTTTGTTGTTGTTTTGGTTCGTTGATATCCCGTACTGGGCGGCGACTGGTACAGTGACGTACATACGAATCGAAACATGCCCACATTTCGTACCGAACGCGAGGGCGGTTTCAGTCACCGTTTATGTATGCGACGGACAGACAAACATGCATCACGATGGGCTGTCACGAAAAAGAAACTGATTCAATGGCTAGGCTGTTAAGGATACAGGGTACTTTTGAATAATGGAAAAAATCGTAATTGTTTTCAATACTTTATTAAGTTCTATAGATTAGTTTATTAATTTATTATGTTCTCTGATTACACATATTCGATATGTACTTGTTGGGTTTGGAATTAAAAGTACCGGATGTTCTATATTTTAAAGTCGCAAGTGTGTATGGTGCCATGTCCTGTTATTAAAATTATACAAAATCATTAGTATTTCTCAGAAAAGCTGAAAAATTTTGGCTTCCAGCGATTCTGTTTGGGATACATTGTGTATGCTGGTAACACTGCTGGTTTCTAGCATCTGTAAATGATCATCTTTGCTCCTGTTTATTTCCGCTTCGTTGAAGTGCTTTGTTTACAACCTACTGGAAGTTTGGTGCCTAAGTGATATAGATATTTGTGATTCAGGAGGTTCACTAGTGTGTATTAATACTAATAATGCTGCACATAACGAAATCAGATAAAAGAAAATTCAGAGGTAACTACTTTAAAAACAAAGCAGTTTATACTGTTGGGAAACCTGTGTATCAGTTTACTTAAGTCGAAAATCTTGCGTCAGTATGTTGCTATGTTGTTTGCTTGTGTTCACAAAATACTGAACAGTATATAAAGGACGTATCTGACGTATGTGTATCTACATAATGTAAACCACCACACCCACATCAAAACCTTTTTGCCACATGAGAACATGTAAACAAAGATGACGATATCACAAACATATAACAGAACTTCTGAGTAAGAGATATTACAATAATATATACATTGAAGTGACAGTAGAAAATGTACAAATATAAACGTTTCGTTGCGTCCAATTTACATTCAATGAACTTTAATAATATTAAAAATAAAGTAAACAAATGTACAAGCGATTATCATTGCGAATGTTACTTAAATAATGTACGAAATTAATGATGAGACATAATCGCAAATAAGTAAATATTAAGGCAGTGGACATTATATTAAAACATTATGGCTAGTTAAAAGTTTAAATTAGTTTACCTAATGTGTTAGTGTCTGACTGAACTGGCTGTTACACTTCAGTGTATTGTTTCACGTTGGGCTATTGTCAGAATGTTGTTATCGTCGGAGGCAGTAGTGTTTACTTACGTTTCAAATTGGAAAGTAGGTGAATGAAATTTTGCAGAAAGGCTGCATTAACTAACTCAGGCTATTCATTACGGAGATGATATGGTGAGTTGCTTTAATGTAGACTTTTTCTATCTCTTCGAGTAGACTCATGAGGCTAGCTTTCTCAGCACAATGTAATATCTAAACGTGTTCTTCACTTCTTGTTACCCATGTCTGTCGAGAGTTGTGCGCTTTCAAATGTAGATTTTGATACATTTTTCACACTACGGCAACTAAATGTTCATTGAACTGAATTCGAAGGTTCCCACAGTTTGTCCTGTATAGAAGGAGGGGCGCATTCAGCTACTCAGTTGTCGCACGCGAACAGTCATCTGAGGATGAACACGTGGGTTCGAAACTGGTAACCGCGCTATTTGCGTAAATAAGCAGCATTATCAGTAGTGGCTAATTTCTGTTTCCTTCTTTGCAAAACTCACCCTGTAAATTCAAATGATTTTACGGTATCACGTTGTGGTGATTCTTTCTGAGCGAGAGCTGTCCCTTCGTTTATTAGGTACAGGTTCAGCTTTCTTTGAATTCTTAGGCTAGTATCGTTCTTCAAGTATTTAACTTTACTAACCCTTTCCATCATACAGTTCTGGACACAAATAATACTGTCGGAAATAACTCAAATTAAATATAGTCTGCTATTGATTGTTTCTTGCAGGGAAAAGAACGAGGAAGAAGTTATAAGACGTTTGTCTCAGCGGTTTGACACGCCAGCCACATTTGGTGTTCCTCACGCCTCGCACAAATTAACTTACACACTGCAGCATCTAGTGTCGTCGTTCCCAACCATTCTTAGACCATTACCACTTAGTGCGATCAGACATTACGTAATACTATGCCCTCCCCCCCCCCCCCCCTCCGCTCCATCTGTTACCCCCTTGCCCTCCCCCCCAACCCCCTGGTGTGTGTGTGTGTGTGTGTGTGTGTGTGTGTGTGTGTGTGTGTGTGTGTGTTTGAATGACGAAAGAATTCATGGTGCATCGCAAGTGCTTGCTACCCACAACTGCTTCTGAGAAAAGAAAGCTGACTATCCACAGTGAGGGTAGATACTTGTTACAACAGATGCTTCCTCAGCAATACTCCTCTCCGTTGCAGCACTTGCCTGATCTGCACACTGAAACCCCATTTAAAATCCAATAAGTTCAGATGTGTGCACTATACTTACTGTTTGTAAAACACTCCATTGCTGCACTCCTTATTTCTGAACTGCCAGAAATTAGACGCCTTCAGGCTGCTAATGCTCTGTGTCTAACCACTCTAATAATAATAATAACTCTGTGTACAGCACTATAGTAGTATAGTTACTGCCGTGTCGTTCTGTCAGTTCATTTACGTGTCTCGAAGCGAGTAATGAAGCAATTTCTGCAGGTACTATCTACAACTTGGAGAAGACATTTTCTTGAGATATTTACAATCTGTTACATACCTAATAGACATTTGTTATTGGTACTTTGTAAATTATATCCTGTCATGTTATTTATGTATCTGAGGTACATAAAAATAAGCATTTAAGCCAAAACAGTCCCGCTTTTTTGGTGTGGGTTACAATTGTTGCTATATTAGAAATGCCTATTTCATTTTATTTAGCAGATAGTGACAAATTAGACGTAATCAGTTCGAGATACCACACCAGTCTTGGGTACTAAACGTATTAGCAGCTTTTTCGGTGGTAGACAACGAAACATTTGACGAACTTGGATGAGTTAATAGATTCTTTCACAGGCAGGAAAGAACGCTGTGTAACGCTGTAGGAAGATTAGAGAGAAAAAATTCTGGGATCTAAGAACTTCACAAATGTGTACTCTCTCGATTGTCTCCTGCCTTTAATGCTTTTATATTTCTTATATCTAATTTTACGTCACACTAAAGAGAAAGTTACTAGCAGATAGGCAATAAAGAGTGCCAACTTCCTGAAGACTTTTTATTTTCGCGGTCACAAACTATCCCACTCAGTATTTTTAAGGGGAACAACACGTAAAACCGTGTGGCTGTATGTCTTACTTTCATCATCAGCAATGTGCAGGACAAAGCACAATAAATGTGTGTAGTGGGTAGACTATGCGAGGAACCTGTAACCCCTACAGCATTAATGCTACTAACTGAGAAAAAGTAATTACCGATAACTTACGTAATAAATATTAGTCGTACAAAATTGTGGCATATATCACTAGGGGTAAGATAGATAATGCCTACAGGAAAATTAAAGAGCCCTTTGGAGAATAGAGAACCACTTGCATAAATATCAAGAGCGCAGATGGAAACCTAGTTCTAAGGTAGAAGGAGTAAATAGAGGGTTTATAAATGGCATGTACTTGAAGACAAAATTATGGAAATGGAAGAGGATGTAGATGAAGATGAAATGGGAGATATAATACTGCGTTTGACAGAGCACTGAAAGACCTAAGTCGAAACATGGCCCCGGGTGTAGACAATATTCCATTACAACTAATGATAGCCTTGGGAGAGCCAGCCCTGACAAAACTCTACCATCTGGTGAGCAAGCTGTATGAGACAGGCGAAATACCCTCAGATTTCAAGAAGAATATAATAATTCCAATCCCAAAGAAAGCATGTGTTGACAAGTGTGAAAATTACCGAACTATCAGTTTAATGAGTCACTGCTGGAAAATACTGAAACGAATTCTTTAGAGACGAATGGAAAAACTGATAGAAGTCGACCTCGGAGAAGATCAGTTTGGATTCCGTAGAAATGTTGGAGCACGTGAGGCAATACTCACCCTACGACTTATCTTAGTAGATAGATTAAGGAAAGTCAAACATACGTTTATAGCATTTGTAGACTTAGAAAAAACTTTAGACAGTGTTAACTGGAATACTATCTTTCAAATTCTGAAGGTGGCAGGGGTCAAAACAGGCTATTTACAATTTGTACAGAAACCAGATGGCATTTATAAGAGTCGAGGGACACGAAAGGGAAGTAGTAGTGTATATTGAGCAAGCAGTAAACGAAACAAAAGAAAAATTCGGAGTACGAACTAAAATCCATGGAGAAGAAATAAAAACTTTGAGGTTTGCCGATGACATTGTAATTCTGTCAGAGACAGCAAAGGACTTGGAAGAGCAGTTGAACGGAATGGACAGTGTCTTGAAAGGAGGATATAAGATCAACATCAACAAAAGCAAAACGAGGATAATGGAATGTAGTCGAATTAAGTCGGGTGATGCTGAGGGAATTAGATTACGAAATGAGACGCTTAAAGTAGTAAAGGCGTTTTGCAGGTTGGGGAGAAAAATAACTGATGATGGTCGAAGTAGAGAGGATATAAAATGTAGACTGGCAATGGCAAGGAAAGCGTTTCTGAAGAAGAGAAATTTGTTAACATCGAGTATTGATTTAAGTGTCAGGAAGTCGTTTCTGAAAGTATTTGTATGAAGTGTAGCCATGTATGGAACTGAAACATGGATGATAAATAGTTTGGACGGGAAGAGAATAGAAGCTTTCGAAATGTGGTGCTACAGAAGAATGCTGAAAATTAGATGGGTAGATCACGTTACTGATGAGGAGGTATTGAATAGAATTGGGGAGAAGAGGAGCTTGTGGCACAACTTGACAAGAAGAAGGGACCGGTTGGTAGGACATGTTCTGAGTCATCAAGGGATCACAAATTTAGCATTGGAGGGCAGCGTGGAGGGTAAAAATCGTATAGGGAGACCAAGAGATGAATACACTAAGCAGATTCAGAAGCGTGTAGGTTGAAGTAAGTACTGGGAGATGAAGAAGCTTGCACAGGATAGAGTAGCATGGAGAGCTGCATCAAACCAGTTTCTGGACTGAAGACCACAACAACAACGACAACAACAACAAAATTGTGATAATGGTAATGACCCTTTGAAAATAATTTACTTTCGCGAATGAAACAGAATCGAATCATTTAGTTTTTACCTCTCAGAAAATCTGATTTTGCCCCTCAGGCGTTGATTACTCACCGACGATCTAATGGAGGTACAGGGGTTGCAATAAAGAATGGAAATGGCGTGGGAAATGCATTCTTGGACATAAATGCTGATTCTAGCCCAGCCTGCAGGTCGCGCTATTGTATCTGACCGCTAACGGCATCTGTGCAGTGTCCTCAATACATTGCAAATGTTAGTCTTGGGCAGTACAGCGTTCTGTCTGGGTGCTAGTGCTAATTGGACTCGAACTCGGGTGAACTGTTCGTGCTCATATGGTCGGTGCTTCTGTAACCAGGAGAGGCGAGGTGTTCGATGTTTCGAGGGGTACCGTGTCGTAGATTTATACAGGATGCAGGGAATGCGGAAGCAGGTCATCCGCTAACTCACAACGCGGACGACAGTGTGTGATGAGTGATCTCATCGGATGGTCATCGAAGAGGATTGTAACGAAAAGTTAGAGGACGACGGCTGCAAATGTTACAGCGGAACTGAATGCCACAATGGCATGGGTTTCGAAAAAGACGATAGTCGCGCTATTCGTCCACGAGACTCAGAGGGCCATAGACACGGGTTCCCAGCTAGATGCCGTGTTTCTTGACTTCCGTAAGGCGTTCGATACAGTTCCCCACAGTCGTTTAATGAACAAAGTAAGAGCATATTGACTATCAGACCATTTGTGTGATTGGATGGAAGAGTTCCTAGATAACAGAACGCAGTATATCATTCTCAATGGAGAGAAGTCTTCCGAAGTAAGAGTGATTTCAGGTGTGCCGCAGGGGAGTGTCGTAGGACCGTCGCTATTCACAATATACATAAATGACCTTGTGGACGACATCGGAAGTTCACTGTGGCTTTTTGCGGATGATGCTGTGGTATATCAAGAGGTTGTAACAATGGTAAATTGTACTGAAATGCAGGAGGATCTGCAGCGAATTGACGCATGCTGCAGGGAATGGCAATTGAATCTCAATGTAGACAAGTGTAATGTGCTGCGAATACATAGAAAGAAAGATCCCTTATCATTTAGCTACAATATAGCAGGTCAGCAACTGGAAGCAGTTAATTCCATAAATTATCTGGGAGTACACATTAGGAGTGATTTAAAATGGAATAATCATATAAATTTGATCGTCGGTAAAGCAGATGCCAGACCGAGATTCATTGGAAGAATCCTAAGGAAATGCAATCCGAAAACAAAGGAAGTAGGTTACAGTACGCTTGTTCGCCCACTGCTTGAATACTGCTCAGCAGTGTGGGATCCGTACCAGATAGGGTTGACAGAGAAGAGAAAGAAGATCCAACTGAGAGCAGCGCGCTTCGTTACAGGATCATTTTGTAATCGCGAAAGCGTTACGGAGATGATAGATAAACTCCAGTGGAAGACTCTGCAGGGAAGACGCTCAATAGCTCGGTACGGGCTTTTGTTGAAGTTCCGAGAACATACCTTCACCGAGTAGTCAAGCAGTATATTGTTCCCTCCTACGTATATCTCACGAAGAGACAATGAGGATAAAATCAGAGATTAGAGCCCACACAGAGGCATACCGACAATCCTTCTTTCCACGAACAATACGAGACTGGAATAGAAGGGAGAACCGATAGAAGTACTCAAGGTACCCTCCGCCACACACCGTCAGGTAGCTTGTGGAGTATGGATGTAGATGTAGATGTGGATGAATGGCGAGCGCTATCAGCGCCACCATGAAGAGATCTCAGAAACAAGTCATTGCAGCTCGAGTAGGAATTCCAAAACCACACATGTGCGTTGCGAAAGCCACAACAGGAAAACTTGGTGCTGTAGCCGTGAAATCTGGGCTACGGAGCAGTGGAAGAATGTCGTTTTGTCGGATGATTCTTCACTGTTTCCAGCTCCTAGCCGAGTTTATGTCCCAAGAGTGTAACATGGCGCAAGTTCGGTAATAGTTTGTGCAGCCATATCGCGGTTTCCATTGCCCCCCCCCCCTCCCCTCCATGGGTACTCTGTGAGGTGGCATTACTGCCAAGCATTTTGCCACGATTTTAGCTGATCAGGTCCATCCCATGGTCTAACGTTCGTACACAAATAGTGTGCCAACATGAGACAGCTCCTGACCAACAGAGTCAACAGATCTCAATGTTATTCAGCATTTGTGGAGAGACAAGCCACCTCCGTCACCATTACCTGAACTTTTTTGTAGGAATAGTGGTATAAGATTCCCTTGAAAACAGTACAGGACCTTTATTTGTAGATTCCAAGACGACTGGAAGGTGTTTCGTGTCTGTACACCGTGTTAGGCACGGTATTGTGTTACGTTTTTCGCGTCTCCGTATTTGCGTCCAGTCCTGGTATTTTGAAGTACAAGGAGGCCTCTCTGGTAGCTCCAATCTATCACCAGTTATTGGCCATGGCACATTGAGATGTTTCCAGGGAAGAAAAATTAAATTTCCTTTACGTCTATGGTCACAAATTTTTTGTCATCAGACTACCGGTTTCGGTCTATAATGACCACCTTCAGATTTGTTTTATGGAAACATGTCCTAATGTACTGCAGCCATAGTGGCATCGTCAAATGTTAAATGAAAAATCAGCACCAAAATCGTCAAATATATGTAAATAAAACCATATGCAAGCGTCATCTTGTCACCAGCACTCTTGCATATGCTGTTGTTTATCGAACACTTTTCTCGAAAAGGCTGAAGGAGCGTCTTCACTGCCCCTGCAGAGCGGCTGAGAATTGCCATGAAGAAAGAAGTGCGTAGCAGTTGTGTTAGGTGGGCTGCATTCATTAAGGCGAAGCCTCTCAGCAGGGCCTTCAACTTAGCGGGAGACATCGTTGTTCTCGGCTCCTTTACTCGCTCACAGTGCGCTCACAACTGAAAAGAGCGTCTTTGTGCGATCGACGGGCATACCAGAGACACTGCCCAACACATCTGTGAAAAGCCTCATCGGATTTTCACAGTGGTTTCCATTTCGTGGCCGATCGTTCCTCGTACTCGTAGTTGAAAAATTCAATTACTCGAAATCAAGAACAACTCCACAACAAGAAATTTAAAAAAATCTGAATCAATAAAGAACAAGCGACCTATATACAGGGTGAATCACCTGCCCCGCATATATTGCGGAAATGGGAAGTGCTATCGAAGTGCGCTTTTCACAGAATGGATTGGTAGTCAGGGGCTCATATTGTTAGCCAATTAACACATTATAATAATACTTATAAAGTTTATTTTTGTGCAAACATACACTTTCTAAATGGAACAATGGCTGCTGATATTAACAGACTAAGGTAGAGTAAATTAGAATGACAGTGGTGTTGCAGGACTCTAGTGCGAGTCGCTTACGAGATATCGTATTTAGAAAAGCTCCGACATCGACACTTGTACAGTACCTGTGATAGCACACACTAAGGAACACCACAAGAGCGTACATTGGTTACTTGGATTCTGACCAGTAACGAGACAACTGACCATCACAGGTGGAGTTTAAAATGACCGCCAACAGCGGCAGTGCACTACTACACACGTGCTAGCATTTTAGTGGAGATGTCCGAGCCGGCTGCAGTAATACGTCGTTGCATGTCATCGGGTGTAGTTGGTATGCAGTAGTACAACGTTGAAGATCATCGGGTGTAGTTGGCGTGTCCTTGTAGACAGCGTCTTTCAGCTTTCCCACAGAAAGAAGCCTACAGGCACCAAATTCTGGGAACGGATCGGCCAAAGCACAGGTCCTCTGTGTTCAATACAACGATTTGGAAAATAATTCGTTAAGACAGGCTGTAGTACTTCGTACATTATGGGCTGGACAGCCATCATGTTGGTATCACATGTTTCTCCTGGCCTGTAGAGGAAAATCCCTGGAAGATGGTCTGTCAGGAAGCTGTGATACAGGTGCACGTTAGTGTTCTGTCTATTAAAAATGGGCCTTTGAATTGATGGTTCACTTTTTCCACACCACACGTTTACACTCCGTGGATGTCGACATTCCACCTGACTAAGTCGACGGGAATTGTCAACAAACCAGTAGTGCGTGCAACGGCGGTTTACCTGGCCATGACTAGTAAATGTGGCTTCTTAACTAAACAACGTTCATGACACATCTGGAGTATCCCGTCTTAATATCCATGTACAGAAATTAACGCGATTCTCATAATCGTTTCCATTCAGCTCTTGATGGAGAGGGATGTGATAGGGATGGAACCTTTGTCGATGGGGAATTCGGGGGTCACCTTGTAACGAGAATTATACGTATAAGAATTTTTTTCTTTATGAATTTAGATAAATTAATAATAGCAATGTGTTGAATTTCTTTTTCGATCCTTTTCGTGTCATGTTAAAGAAACTGTGAGTAACTTTTGAAACGAATATTATTTATGTTAGATTTCAAATAATGTGGTAATCAAAGGAAAGTGTATTTAATGTTAAAACTATTGTAAGATGTGAAAATTGTAATTTATACACTTGGTCCATACGTAGGTAATGCATTAGGATATGTGTAGTAGAAAACCTGTGGTGAATACCCTACCTGTAGGGGAGCGGGAAAAGGTGGAGGCAGGCGAGGCGGGAAAACGCACACTGGGCGCGGTTCGGCACAACGGGCTCAGTAACACAGTCGGAGGCGAGCAACAGTCGGAAGTACACGTACTGTACCGAGGAGGCTACCCAGGAAAAGTGGATTCCATTGAGTCTCGGATGAACCGATTCCGACGACTACTTGGCATGGCTATATTCTGAGGCACAAAATTGGAAAAATTACGACGCTAAGAAGATGGAAAGTGCCGATGTTGTGTGAGCCTTAGCCGTGCTTGTATGTGTGCCGTGCTGCCCGCTATCTCGCTGCCCGCCAACCGCCGCACCGACTTGCACAGGTCAAACATTTATTTCATCCTTAGAAGTGTATCTGTGTGGACCAGTGTCGAAACTGTTTCTAATGGTTCAATAATAACGTGACTTTCACCAGAATTGCTTTAGCCATGACTTATCCTGATCACTGACCTAGACAGGATCCTTACCTCGTATTGTGCAATCCGAGTATCCTAAACTGAAAGTTTAATGTTTGTGTTAATGAAAATTATCAGCAGATTAACCTATGCCATAAAGGAATCTATAGTTCTGTGTGCTGTTGCAAATATTGGTAAAGAACAAAAGAGTTTTTGTTGGATTGAGTTAGCGATGTTATCTAATTAATTTGAGACAGAAATAATGACAGTTAAATTATTCAGAAGTAAGACAAAAGAGTAGTTATCCAGAGATTGATAATTTTGTGTGTTAATTTGCCTTCAGTACTAGATAATTTCAGACTAACGACTATAACAGTTTCAGGGCCTCCCCCTTTTGCTCTTGTTCATTCGTTCAAACCTTGATGTGTACTGATCAAATTTGACCAGTAAAGCTAAATTCTATATTAATCCTAAATGTATTAGAGTTTTTCCATTATTCATAGTGATATTGTGTGTGTACTTTTAAGATTGTCGACGCTAGGGCAATCTATGCCCGATTTCTGTCTGCTCAACATACAAAATGCAGTTCGTAGTAATCATTACTGTGTGGTGTTGTGTAAATATAGCTCGTTCAAATTAATACTAAAAGAGAAAACTTTAGTTCAGTGGATTTTTCCGGTTTCAAACTTTGCCATATAACGCTTCATTACTACGTGTTACTATGCTTGTACATGCACCCACTTGTACAAGGAAAAACTCACTCATTGCCTAAGTAGGCTGGCGACCGAATTGTTAATTACAGGTAGCATCTACTGTGTGTACTTCTTGTCCGTGCGAAAGAGTAATTATACTTTACATTTGCTTGACGCATCACTGTAGTTATTGACGGAATATAAGTCCGATCTTGCTTCTATTAGGTACACGCGGTCAACTTTTGTACTAAAATCCTTGTTCATAAGGTGAAGCCCGTGAACTTATTACAGTTCAGGCTTTATATAGCTAACCTACGTCCGAGTAGGGCGGTAGTGTTACAACCTGCGTGGCTCTTACCACTTGCGCGTGCGATTGCGCGGCAGCTAATGTGCGGATCAACTGCAACAGCAGCATCAACGTTGATTTGATCCTCTTCTGTCGTCACTTGTTTCCTTCTGTTGCGTTGCCTACGTGTTACACTATGTTACACTAGCACTTACACGTAACTGGGTGAAGACGATGATAATTAATTTCCGAGATGGTTGACGTACCGTATACAACTCACAAGAACGAAGTGCAATCTTCCTGCACCCTCTCTACATCATGACATGTCGGCGTTTTGCGCATTGGTAAATCCCATCGTCCATTCACTGCCCACCGCTTGGACTGCCACACACTAACTGACTAGCAAGTCTCAGTACACTCAAGGAACACATATCCATACTGTAAGTAACATAACAACATCGTACCTGGCAACTACGCAGGTTGAATGGCACAAACAAGTGTCGGTGGGGAAATTTCTCAAAATACGATATCTCGTAAACGAGTCGCACGATAATCTCGCAGTAAACACCACTGACTTTCTAATTTACCCCTCTTTCACTCTTTTGCTGTATATAGGCGTTGTTCCATTTTCAAAAGTGTATATTTGCACAAAAGTACACCTTCTAAGTATTATTAGTCTGTTTGTTGGCTCACAATGCGAGCCCCTGACTATCACTCCATTCTGTGAAAACTACAAATAGATAGCACTTTTCATTTCATCAATATTTTCGGTGAAAGCTTTAGGTGTTTCGCCCTGTAAAAGGGGCAGTCAAACGAAAACCGAAACTAAACTAAACTAAAAATTTCAGTAATGTTAATATTAGCACTATTCACGTGTGTATACATATATTGTAAGTAGGCTGTTTAGGTTATTATATTGGTAACGCCACGTAGCGCTCTGCATGAAAATCACTGGCTGTGCTGTGGCATTGTTGTAATATTCGCTATTGTAGTGTTGGGCAGTTGGATGTGAACAGCGCGTAGCGTTGCGCAGTTCGAAGTGAGCTGCTAGCAGTGGTGGATGTGGGGAGAGAGATGGCAGAATTTTAAGAGCGGACGATCTGGACGTGTGTCCGCCAGAAAGAGTAAATTTGTAATACTGGATATCATGAACTGATTATATATATATATATATATATATATATATATATATATATATATATATATATATATATTCTCTAACAAAATATTTCATTTGCTAACTATGCCTATCAGTAGTTAGAATATTTTATTTAGCTGGCAGTACTGGCGCTCGCTGTATTTCAGTAGTTCGAGTAACGAAGATTTTTGTTTTGTGAGGTAAGTAATTCATGAAGGGTATAGGTTATTGTTAGTCAGAGCCATTCTTTTGTAGGGATTATTGAAAGTCAGACTGCGTTGCGCTAAAAATATTGTGTGTTATTTTAAGCACAGTCTTTTATAATTTTTCTAAGGGGACGTTTCAATATATGTCTTGTAATCTGACTTGTTCCAATTCATACCGGTAAAATAATCGTGAAAGTGATCTACGGAACATGACATAATTAACTAAACTATACTGAACCCCCTCCGTAACGTACAGTCCACGCGACAGGTAACCATACTGTTGTTACGGTCAGGTACGCTCGCCGCTGTGGTGGAGTAACGGCACATGGCACATCACAGGTGCACGCAGTTGTTGGGTTATGACCTTGGTTGTTGGCGGGTTGCTCTAGTTGTCACAGTAGCGTACGGCTAGCGCCTACGATTCGGCTATCCTTCAAACAGCTGTGTGTCAGACGTGGCCTGCATTCCTCGCCCGCTCGCTACACGGACCTCGGTGAACACATGGGAACAAGTTCCTCTGGCGTGGAACCACAATCGGTCGAAGGCTACGCTTCAGCGATTTGGTTGCGTACATACTGTATCATACTACATAGAGCCTGAATTTTACACGGTGTGATTTTCAAATACGAGGGCTATTCGGAAAGTAAGGAACGATAGGTCGCGAAATGGAAACCACAGCGAAAATCAAAACTGTTTTATGTGCATTGGTTAGCTACACCTTCCAGCTACTTCTCTACACAGTCGCCGCTCAGACTTAGACAACTGTCATAGCGTTGTACCAACTTCTCAATTCCCTCGTTATAGAAGACAGCCGCCAGTGCTTTTCGACAATTTTCTACTCTGTACTGCAGCTCGTTGCTCTGTCAAATTATTGTCTTCATAGCCAGCGGTTCATTTGAACCTCAGGAGTAGCCAATTACGGGCTGTATTGTGGCTGATCAAACACTTCCCATCGAAAACGCTGCAGGGGCATCTTCATTGCCCCTGTCGAGTGCGGCCGAGAATTGTCGTGTAGAACGAACTGCATGACAGTTACATGGATTGCATAGCTTCAGGCGAAATCTTTCACCAGGCCCTCATACTTGACAGGAGACGCCAATTTCTAGCCATCTTTAAGTTCTCATTGTGAGGTGAGAACTGAAAAGAGCGACATGATGCGATCGACAGGCGTACTAGACACAGTGCCCAACGCATCAGTCCAAAGCTTCATCAGATTTTCACTGTATTTTCCATTTCGCGACCGATCGTTCTTTACTTTCCGAATAGCCCTCGTATATGGTGACCTAGTGAAAGACATGCGTGGAAGTCGTTTTCAGCCGGACGTGGTGGGATTGTGGATCCGTCAGTAACCGATCGCGTTCTACGAAACAGGAATTGATCGTTTCGCCTTCCAGTAAGATAAATATTTTAACGCGTGTGGTTACTATTTTTGGATGGAGGTGTTCGATTTTCATTTGACTGCCCCTCATATACCTCACACGGCCTTACTCTGACATGTTAATGTCTGAAACCAACATCTGAGTCACGTGATGGAGGGCAAGAAACCCACACGGCACACCAACGACGAGTCTGTGCTTGTTTTGGTTGCGTATCAAGTACCACAGGGCTGTGCCCGTCATTAGGGATTTACGTGAATTTGAGGGATTTGGGTTGTGTGCGTGTTTTCTGTGTGTAAGCTCGTGTTTGGTGTCTTATGTATATGTTATTGGTCGCTAAAGAGGCGTGTAAGGGTAATTTTGGGCGTTTGTGAGAAGCTTCTTGTGGTTCCTATCCTAAATTTTGTAGGAGAAAGTGGGGCGAAGTTTGTGTTGATTCTTAAAATTCAGTGGATTTGTCCTGAATAAGTGTGTAAATGGTAGGTTGGCTCAGGAAGTCTCTTATTTGTGTGTTGGGGACCTATCTGTCAACGCCTGAGATGACACGGAAAACTTTGTTCTGGAGACGTTGTAGTCGGGATAGACGCCATAGACCATACCTCGGAGCCGCACGTGATGACTGGAAGTATGAGCTGGCGCCAGAGGAGAAGTTTGTATTCCGTCGCCTTTCAACAGGGGATATAACCTATACAAGAGGGCGCAGCCTCTGTTTGCTGCGGTGGTGAAGTGCCTGTTCCATGTTCGGCGTCGATCTATTTCGATATCCACGTAAATAACTTAACTTCTCAAAGATAACTCTCTGCCGTCAATGGTGAGTTGATGATCAGGGAGCTTGACTTTACGTGTGAAATAGATCACCTGGCACCTGGTAAGATTGATCTTGATTTTCCAGCTGTTGCACCACTGCATTATCCTCTCGAGATGTTGTCGGAGGTGGCGATGTATGAGCAGGAGGCTGGGACTGCTTCTTTATATGGCGGTGTCATGCGCATAGAGAGCAATCTGTCCGCCAATCTGCCTAGGGATGTCATTCGCAAATATAGTATAAAGTACAGGACCAAAAACCGAACCTTGCGGGACTCCTGCTGCAATCCGTAGTGTCTGGCTGGACTTGTCTCCATTCCTTACCAAGAATTGACGTCCAGTAAGGAAGGAGTCTATGATCCAAGTTATGTGAACTGGGCACCCTATCTGATCTAGTTTGTAGATTAGTTCATCGTGCCCGATGCTGTCAAATGTTTCTTCTATTTCCAGGAACACTGCTCCTGTTGCTTCTCACCTTGCCCTGGCCAGACAAAGGTGCTCTACCAAGCGAAGGGATTGTAGGATAGTGGAATGCTCAGAGCGGAATCCAAACTGTTCAGGCAAAAGGACACTGTTTTCAGTCAGGGACTGATGGAGGGGTGACAGGATTATTAATTCTAGGATGTTACTCAGGCTAGTTAGGAGAAAACTGGGCCTGTAACTTTCGGTAAGGGGCTGGTTTTTATTGGGTTTGGAGAGGGTGACCTTTGGAGTTTTCCAAGCTGAGGGGAAGTACGTGAGTCGGCACACCACCCCTGTCGAGGATCCACTAGGCGCATTCGATCTGTGGCTGGCTCACCTCCCCTTCTACGAAGCGGAGCTTCAACACTCCTGGCCATCCGAGCGGGTATTAACCGTTTCTCTACTGACAACACAATACTCTCTGCCTCCTTCTATAGTAGTGGGTCCGTCTCTTGTGACATCTTATAGTCAACTGCATATTACCTAGGGGTGTCTGGATACTTTTGATCAGATAGAGTATTTACTACATACATAAATGATACTCCAGACAGTGTGTGCAGCAGTCTGCAGTTGTTTCTTAATAACGGCGTGGTGTTTGGGTAGGTGTAGAAGGTGAGTGACAGGAGGAGCATGCAAGATGACTTAGATAAAATTAATGGCAACTTGCTAGAAATGTAGAAAAATTTAAGTTAATGCAGATGAGTAGGAAAAACAAACCCACAACGCTCGAATACGCTCTGATATTGAGAAGGCTAACTACACTTACAGTGAAAATGTCCTTAATTCATTCAACAACAAATTAGAGGCAACTGGCATATTCTGTGACCTGTCAAAGGCTTTTGACTGTGTGAATCACAGCATTCTTTTAAGTAAATTAAAATATTATGGCATCACTGGACGTGCTGCAAAGTGGTTTCAGTCATATCTTACTTACAGAAAACAAAGCGTGTCATTACATAACACTTCAGCAGTAGGCAATCAGACATCATCTGACAGGGAAGAAATTACATGTGGTGTTCCTCAAGGTTCCATACTAAGTCCACTGCTATTTCTTGTGTATATTAATGACCTGTCATATGTTACATTACCAGATGCCAAGTTTGTCTTATTTGCGGATGATACAAACATTGCAATAAATAGTAAATCAAATATAAATTTAGAAAGGGCAGCTGATCAAATATCTGCTGACATTAATAAGTGGTTCATAGACAATTACCTGTCATTAAACTTTGAAAAGACCCACTATATGCAGTTCAGAACTTCCAAGAGATTTCCTTCTAGTGTGTGGTGTATCAAATATGATGGCATGGAAATAGGAGAAGTTGAGAGCGTAAAATTCTTGGGATTACAAGTTGATAACAAACTCAGTTGGGAGCGACATATTAACGAACTGCTAAAGCGCCTAAACAAATCTGTGGTTGCAATGGGAATGATGTCAGACATAGGAGATATAAATATAAAAAACTGGAATATTTTGCTTATTTTCACTCCATTATGTCATATGGTATCATATTTTGGGGTAACTCCACAAACCGAGAAAAAATTTTTAGAATACAGGAGCGTATAATAAGAGTAACGTGTAGTGTAAATCCAAGAACATCATGTCGAATCCTGTTCAAAGAATTGGGCATACTAACCACAGCTTCTCATTATATTTATTCCTTAATGAATTTTGTTGTAAATAATACATCTCTTTTTCCAACTAATTGCTTATACACAGTATCAATACTAGGAATAAGAACAATATACATAAAGATTTAAAATCACTTACTCTTGCCCAGAAAGGAGTCCAGTATTCAGCAACGCATATTTTCAATAAGTTACTGGCAACCATTAAGAGTTTAGTTTCAGACAAGGCACAATTTAAACATAATTTAAAAGAATTTTTGGTGGCCAACTCCTTCTATTCCATCCATGAATTTCTTAACAAGTGCAGTAGACCATTTTAATGAAAATTTATTATACTTTAATTTTTACAATACTTGCTTGTAACAGCCAAGTAACTATCTACTGTGTTAATGATGGATGTACGGAAAGCAGATGTAAGTCTTAAGGCTGTAAATAGTGGAAGTTCAATTTTAAGTCTTGTACATAATTTGACTGTTCTTAACTGAGGATCATTGAAATGAATAATTTACTTTAATTTTTGACAATACTTGGGTTTAATAGCCAGGAACTAGCTAATGTGTGAATGATGGATTTAATGAAAGCAGATGTAAGTATCAAACCTGTAAATATTAGAAGTTTAATTTTATTTCATGTGTATAGTTTTACTGTTTATTGACTGAGGATCATTAAAATTAATGTAACTCAAGTTTTTCTATTTACATTTTTGTAATGTGTTTATCTGTCATGTTCCACAGCCAGGAGGATCCCCTCTTTTGTGGGTCTATGGAATGAATAATTAATCTAATCTAATCTAATTAGTAGTGTACTGCTTGGTGCAGTCACGTCGTTAAAATATCTGAGCGTGACATTGCAAAGTGATTTGAAATAGATCGAGCGCGTGAGGATTGTGGTGTGGAAGGCGATTGGTCAACTTCAGTTTATTGGAAGAATTTTGGGGAAGTGTTCTTAATCCGTAAAGCAGACAGCATTGGGGCGCTAGTGCAACCTATTCTTGAGTACTGATCGACAGTTTGGGGAACGCCCCAAGTCAAATTAAAGGAAGACATCGAAGCAACTCAGAGACGAGCTGCTAGGTTTCCTACTAGTAGGTTCGAACAACACGCAAGTATTACGGAGGTGCTTCAGGGACTGAAATGGAAATCCGCGGAGGACAGGCGACGTTCTTTTCGAAGAACACTACTGATAAAATTTAGAGAACCGCCATTTGAGGCTGACCGTGTAACACCATCACAGCAGACAGAAGAACGAGTGTCCGAAACATCGTCTGCCACAGTTTGTACACAGGGACGCACAGTGCCTCCAACTTCTGGTACCTGAATTGGAGCCACAGTGCTTGCTTTGCTTCTCGTAGATCTTACCGCAATTGGATTCTTCTCCGTGAGTCGCGAGCTCCAACGTTCGTGTCATAAGCAGTGCACAATACTGTGACAAGTGGGTAATTTTAAATGTTAATCATAATAAGAATCGTAAAATGTTTGGATGCCAACTACCTTCGTTTTATTTCACCAACAGCAAAATTATTAAAACGATTTCTACAGACAGTCTATCGTTAATATTTATAACAAGATTCACGGTGATTAATCATTAGTTACCGACTACTGCAAAAGTCACAAAAATGCTGATATATTTGTTGCTCTGCCTTCAGTATCTACTTGAAATGGAACTGGATCTCCAGTCTGTAGAAGTTCCCTCCCGTTTGTGAGCTAATCTAGTAATTACAAATTCATATTCAGGTCCTTTCTCATACTCTGGAAAACAGTAAGATTGAAATGAATAGTGGTACATTCAATGCTACATTCGTTTTATTTTAAAATGAAGGTAGATTTGCACAAAAACAGGCACTGAACACTACAATTCAGAATTATCTTATGACAGTTATACTACGTGAGGAAAGCTTAAAATCTTCCTTCCACTACATTTTTGCTGATTTGTAATTGAAACAGTTTTAGTTTGCAGGGCTTAGACATGAATAAGAGATGGTTAACAGAGAGAGCACACTTTGTACGGAACCTGATCGTGTTTCCTAAAAGGAAAACATGTCTCTTTTCTTTTTGAATATTAACATTTTTCAATTTTAGGTGTAAAAGTCGCTTTGAAAGGATAACAGTTCATACAATTTACTTCATCTGTTAATTTCATTCGTAACACATTAACTGTGGTTAGACCCAAACATGCTAATAATAGCAGATAAATTTAGTTCTACTGTCACAATGACGTCTCCCATTGCAGTGTTACTTTTACAAATTAGACTATTAGGCTTCAACTGTTCATGATAGCCTAAAAAACTGGCAGAGAGTAACAATAGTGATTCTTTAACTGATTTTGTGTGTAATTTCATGGACCCTCCACGAATAAACTGATTAATCACGCAGTGTTGCCCTACCATCAATAGAAAACTTCCAAACACATATCATATCAACATCTGCAAACTGTGCATGTATTTTTGGTGTCACATAACCACACAGAACCATTCCACATGACACCCAAACAACTACTACTCTTGACTTGCAGTAATGCTTGGGCATTGGTGAATGAAACAGCAAGACAATGCCTTGTGAAGGAAAAGATGCACTGAGCTCTGAGTGTTCCAGAGAACCTGCACCGTGTAAGGCGTAATATGCCACTCTGGATTCTGTTTAGAAAAACTGGCTACAACGCCTTCTCAGTAACATCTGTTGCACTGTGTATCTTTGTTAATTTGTTGACAAGTATATTCTGCCGAAATCCAGGGCATTCTTCTTTTGCGATCTACAACGCAATAAGGTAATACGGTATGGACATTTATATAGATGTATTTTGGGGAGTAACATGTTCCATACTGCCTCATTTTTTACTTTACGTAATGACCTATACAATTTGCTTTCAGTTTGTGCTTATTTATGAAACATTTGTCATGGTAGTATGCGATACACGATGTTATTCTTTAAGGATTTATTTCCGTATTTCTTCAGTAGTTAAATGGCTAAACAGCAACTGGATGAGGCAGAAGAGATCCTGAACATTCTAGAAGAATCCTGTTCAGATGCGATGCTTTCTAATATTGGGGAACGGGGGGGGGGGGGGGGGGGGGGGGGGAGCGATAGATTCAGAAAATACACGAATTCATCCTCAACAAAGGATTGCCCTATCCCCCTCTGTTTCGATTCATCCTTTGCAGGCTTTATTGGTGTTGAACATGGGATTTCTGCAGTTGATAATGGGCCTGGAGATTCTTTGCATATTTCTCACAAGGCAGTAATTTTAAGATAGCACAAATACGTTTTCCGAGGCAAATTTAACAATTAATTCCGGTCGGCCGCTGTAGTCGAGAGGTTCTAGGCGCTACTACGGTCGCAGGTTCGAATCCTGCCTCGGGCATGGATGTGTGTGATGTCCTTAGGTTAGTTAGGTTTAAGTAGTTATAAGTGTAGGGGACTGATGACCTCAGATGTTAAGTCCCATGGTACTTAGAACCATTTGAACCATTTTTAAAGTTAATTCCGTCCTTTCCCGGTGCTGCATTTCACACACTAGTTAGGGTGTTGCCACCTGTAAAATCGGTCATAGTCTGCCTTGGATTAACACATCTCACAAGAACGTCATCCGAGGCAATTTTTCAGCAGACTGCTCCATCTTTTCACGAGATCTGATTTTATACACGGATTCTTGTACTACCTCCTCGGGAACCGACTGTAGACTAGTGGTGAGCTATTTTAGCAGTTTGACGACTGCCTTCTCAGGGCGCTCTTGTGACTGGTCCATCCTTTCCATCAAGAAGCACCGACGACAACTAAAATTTGTAATTAGCATTTCCTCATGAATTGAGTGATATCGAGATTATTGTTAATAAGTTCTCAGTGCAAGTAACGTCATTAGCACCGTTGGGATTGTACACTAATTTGAAATAGTAAACATACACGACAAAAGATTCGCTTTTTGGCGCCCAGCTTGGTAGGTGAGTCCCCACTGTCTGTCGCTGCTCCAGTAAGAGAAAGCTCTCCATCGTCCCGGCGGAGGTTCGAGTCCTCCCTCGGGCATGGGTGTGTGTGTTTGTCCTTAGGATAATTTAGGTTAAGTAGTGTGTAAGCTTAGGGACCGATGACCTTAGCAGTTAAGTCCCATAAGATTTCACACAAATTTGAACCTTTTCTCCCTCGTCCGGCCATTCTCACGCTTTGTAACCATCCGGTGCGGCTTTCGCGGTTTGTGATTCAACCTGCTTAGCATCCTCCCGTGATAAAATCTTCCTATACACTGCATTAAGAAATAGCAACAAAAATGTGATAAACATGGGGAGGGATGTGGCATATACCACCGTTCGCTCGACGAAAGATCCGTACCCAAAGACTGGAAACTTGCACAGGTCACATCAATATTCAAGAAAGGTAGTAGGGGGTACACACTAAATTGCAGACCCATATCATTAACGTCGAAATGCAGCAGGATTCTGGAACGTATATTGTGTTCTAACATTATGAATTACTTCGAAGAAAACGGTATATTGACAGACTTTCGACATAGATTTATAAAACATCGTTCTTGTGAAACACAACCAGCTCTTTACTCACACGAACTGTTGCGTGTTATTGACAAGGAATTTCAAACTGATTCCGTATTTCTGGATTTCCGGAAGGTTTTTGACATCGTACCACACAAGCGGCTTGTTGTGCAATTGCGTGCTTACGGAATATCGTCCCCGTTATGTGACTGGATTCGTGATTTCCTGTCAGAGAGGTCATAGCTCGTAGTAACTGACGGAAAGCCATCGAGTAAAGTAGAAATGATTTCTAGCGTTCCCCAAAGTAGTGTTACAGGACCTTTGCTGTTCCTTACTATTATAAACGATTTGGGAGACAATCTAAGCACCCGTCTTAGATTGATTGCAGATGACGCTGTCGTTTATCCACTAGTGAAGTCATCAGAAGATCAAAACAAATTGCAAAAAGATTTAAAAAAGATATCTACACTCCTGGAAATTGAAATAAGAACACCGTGAATTCATTGTCCCAGGAAGGGGAAACTTTATTGACACATTCCTGGGGTCAGATACATCACATGATCACACTGACAGAACCACAGGCACATAGACACAGGCAACAGAGCATGCACAATGTCGGCACTAGTACAGTGTATATCCACCTTTCGCAGCAATGCAGGCTGCTATTCTCCCATGGAGACGATCGTAGAGATGCTGGATGTAGTCCTGTGGAACGGCTTGCCATGCCATTTCCACCTGGCGCCTCAGTTGGACCAGCGTTCGTGCTGGACGTGCAGACCGCGTGAGACGACGCTTCATCCAGTCCCAAACATGCTCAATGGGGGACAGATCCGGAGATCTTGCTGGCCAGGGTAGTTGACTTACACCTTCTAGAGCACGTTGGGTGGCACGGGATACATGCGGACGTGCATTGTCCTGTAGGAACAGCAAGTTCCCTTGCCGGTCTAGGAATGGTAGAACGATGGGTTCGATGACGGTTTGGATGTACCGTGCACTATTCAGTGTCCCCTCGACGACCACCAGTGGTGTACGGCCAGTGTAGGAGATCGCTCCCCACACCATGATGCCGGGTGTTGGCCCTGTGTGCCTCGGTCGTATGCAGTCCTGATTGTGGCGCTCACCTGCACGGCGCCAAACACGCATACGACCATCATTGGCACCAAGGCAGAAGCGACTCTCATCGCTGAAGACGACACGTCTCCATTCGTCCCTCCATTCACGCCTGTCGCGACACCACTGGAGGCGGGCTGCACGATGTTGGGGCGTGAGCGGAAGACGGCCTAACGGTGTGCGGGACCGTAGCCCAGCTTCATGGAGACGGTTGCGAATGGTCCTCGCCGATACCCCAGGAGCAACAGTGTCCCTAATTTGCTGGGAAGTGGCGGTGCGGTCCCCTACGGCACTGCGTAGGATCCTACGGTCTTGGCGTGCATCCGTGCGTCGCTGCGGTCCGGTCCCAGGTCGACGGGCACGTGCACCTTCCGCCGACCACTGGCGACAACATCGATGTACTGTGGAGACCTCACGCCCCACGTGTTGAGCAATTCGGCGGTACGTCCACCCGGCCTCCCGCATGCCCACTATACGCCCTCGCTCAAAGTCCGTCAACTGCACATACGGTTCACGTCCACGCTGTCGCGGCATGCTACCAGTGTTAAAGACTGCGATGGAGCTCCGTATGCCACGGCAAACTGGCTGACACTGACGGCGGCGGTGCACAAATGCTGCGCAGCTAGCGCCTTTCGACGGCCAACACCGCGGTTCCTGGTGTGTCCGCTGTGCCGTGCGTGTGATCATTGCTTGTACAGCCCTCTCGCAGTGTCCGGAGCAAGTATGGTGGGTCTGACACACCGGTGTCAATGTGTTCTTTTTTCCATTTCCAGGAGTGTATATGGTGCGAAAAGTGGAAAGTGACCCTAAACAGCGGAAAGTGTAAGGTCATCCACACGAATACTAAAAGGAATGTGTTAAACTTCGGTTACACTATAAATCACTTAAAACTAAAGGCCGATAATTCAACTAAATATCTGGAAATTACAATTACGAACAACTTAAATTGGAAGGAGCACATAGAAAATGTTGTGGGGAAGGCTAACCGAAGACTGCGTTTTCTTGACAGGAGACAGAAAATTTAACAGATCTACTAAAGAGACTGCCTACACTACGCTTGTCCGTCATCTTTTAGAATACTGCTGCGCGGTTCGGGATCCTTACCAGATGGGAATGACGGAACATATCGAAAAATTTCAAAGAAGGGCAGCACGTTTTGTATTATCCCGAAATTGGGGAGAAACACGCGATTTTTAGTTGAGTATCAATTCTTTTTGTGAAGTTCCTGGCGAAATTTAGAAGAATTTGTACTTACAGTTTTCTAATGGTCCATTTGTGCAGAGAAGATTGCAAATATTTTCAAAAATCACAGAGTAAAAATTGGATTTTCTACATCTAATAAGCTACAGCAAAAACTAATACATAATATAAAGTGTAATCATGATCCATATTCAGACTCTGGAATATACAAGGTAACATGCCAGGAATGCTCCAAGTTCTGCCTAGGACAAACAGGCCGAAATTTCAACTCAAGGTACACAGAGCACATTCGAGCAAACACACACATCAAACACACTACATCAGCAATAGTGACACACATACATAATACGGGACACCCATTTGGAAAAATAGAGCAAAATGTCAAAGTACTCCACCGACTAAAGAAAGGACATAAAACGGATTTGCTTGAAGAACTGGAGATATATTCACATTACAGAAAATATGAAGATAAAATATTAAATGAAATACTTGAAAGTGAAACAGTGAATATCTTCAGATGTTTCGATAATCTACTTAAATAAAAATAATAAAACATAGAAATAAGCACAATTGTAAAATCAATATAAGTAATTTATGAGCCAAATTGTTGAGATAAATAACCTCTGTACCAAAGCATATCATAATCTGTGGAAGACCTATAATGTTATCTCTGTGGAGTACCTGTAAGAAGATCTTTGTAACTGTTTTGTTTATATAAGATATTTTCGATGTGTAAAGTGTACAACAAGTTGTGTGTGATGCTTAGTGTGTGTGAGACTCTGCACAAATGAACCATTAGAATAGTGTAAGTACAAATTCTTCTACATTTCGCCACTAACTTCAAAAAAGAATTGATATCCAACTAAAAAATCGTGTGTTTCTTATGTATTGCAGTAAAAGTAAACGAAATGAAACAGACTCACACACACACACTGACAACATCAAAAGAAATGGCTTAGTACACACAAAAAATGCCTTTGAAAATGGGATTTATTTCTCGAAACGCGTCCTGTGAAAAGTAAAATAAAGAAAAATCGTGACTGGTAGCAGAAGATTTATTTATAAACAAACCTATTATATAGGTGTTCATTTTTCCGCCCTATACGAGACTGGAGTAATACAGAATTCTGAAGGTAGTTTGATGAACCCTCTGCCAGGCACTTAAACGTGATTTACAGAGTATCCATGCAGATGTAGATGAAGATAAACGCCACAACGGCAGAACGATTCTGCTGCCGCCCTCATACATTTCTCGTAACGACCACGAAAGTAAGATACGAGAAATGAGGACTCTTACGGAAGCACACACATAATCATTTTTCGCACGCTCTGTTTGCCAGTGGAACAGGAGAGGTAATGACTAGTAGTGGTACAGGGTGCCCTCCGCCACGCACCGTACGGTGGCTTACGTAGTGTGTATGTAGATGTAGACAACTATTCCTCTGTACGTGTATGTAGAAGTAGATGTAGAGATGCCAGCTCCCTTGCTGTAAAGTCAGCCACGCTGGAACCGGGGTCAATTCGTCAGCTTTGAGCAATGACGTCATACCTAAGGCAGAGACACTACATAGAGACAGTCTTTGAAAGCAATGGATCATATTCGTAAACGAATGAATGCAGCATACGATAAAATTACACAGTTCACGTGATTAATTACTTAGCCTCAAATTATACCGACAAGAATTAAAGGTAACGAAAATAAATAAGAACAGAAAAAGACAAGTATACAGGTCTGAAATAAATTATTATAGTAGTTAAAGCGAGGAAGAAAACCACAGAAAACCTTTAAATCTAGTACAGTATAGCGAATGGTGAAGTCATAATATTATGAATCAGCGTTAACTTTTAATATCAATTGTTAAGTTTAACAGGAAGGGGACACAAATAACGAAAACTGACAAAAAGTAGGATCTAACAAATACTGCAATCGGTAACTGCAACTGACTTATATAGGTTAATTCTAGTTACCGATTCCAACCAAAATGTTACAGGATTTCTGCTTATGGTATTAGTGTCTTCATTACTATGAAAAAGAGACAAATTTGGGAGCTGCAACTACAATACTTATTAGTTTTTCGTAGTAGTTCGGAGATCAATAAGAAATCTAGAAATGCTACAAAAACATAGTCCACAGATTTATTGCAAAAATGTCCAAAATTATGAACCATCGAACCTAGGTCACTTCTAGTTACCGATTCCAGCCGTTCAATGATTCATTAATTAGAGCGTTTTTCAGCACTTGTGTGCACTAGAATGTAGCCTAATATGATTTCTGCATTTGCAAATTGCTCTATGCATTACTGCAGAAAGGTTACTAATATTGGAAGCGGTAACTAGAATTGACCTATATGGAAAGTCAGTTCTAGTTACTGATTCCAATTTGTGCTATAGACCGAAGCAGTTTTAGAGAGCAATTACAAAGGTAAAAATGGTATTACGATTCAGTGTGTACAACTGCAAAAATAATTCACATATGAATCATAGAGCGATTGGAATGTGTAACTGAAATTTACCTACATAGTTTAATTCTAGTTATCGACTGCAGTATTTTTCATTTTTTGTAGATATTCATTTGCAATGACTGGCTTTTCTTTTAGAATTTAGTGTATCGGTTTCTCCATATTTTATGCTACTGCTTCGTATTCGTTGTCATGCATTTAATTTTCCCGTTTTTCAGATACATTTTAGTTTCTCCCCGCCCAAAACCCGCACTTTCCAGCTCTTCTCCCATTTGATTCAGTAATTAATATAAAATTAACACTATTTTATAACGGTATGACTTCCCCATGCGCTTTACTCTAATGCAACCTAAAGATTCTCTGTGCTTTTCTAGTCGCATAAATTACGAGAATACTTCTTACCAGACATGAAAATTTGTTTTTAATTCTTCTTATTATTATTTACGTTATCTTCAGTTCGTTTCGATATAATTCATGACTAAGTAAATAACTGCGTGAATGTGATCGTAATTTTATCGTATGCTACCTTCGTTTGTTTACGAGTATGAATCGCTGCTTTCATAGATTGCCTATACGTAGCGTCTCTGCGTTAGGTAAGACGTAATTGCTCAAAGCCGACGAGTGGAATCGGACACTAGATGTACTGCTCTCCCTAAAACACCGTCTGTACCTGTATATAGAAGTAGATGTATAGAGATGCCAGGTCCCATACTGTAAAAGTCAGCCGCGCTGGAACCGCCGACATTGACACCCGCCAGAGCAGCAGACACGGCGGACGAGCGGGGGCGTATCTCTGACACAGTGGGGCTGGAGGTAGCCGTGCGGTGTTTTTCCTACCCCCGCAGTGGGGGGGGGGGGGGGGGGGGGGAGGGGCGGTGTGTTGTGACGGTGCCTCCTGTTCCTGTAATCCCCCCCTCCGCACCCCGTAAATCCCCACAGCTTCCGATCTCTTGACGTCACTGGCGCGTTTCCACGGCAACCACGTCGATGCGTGTGTACTACGATCGCCGCCGCACTCTCCCCTTTCCGCGCCGTCGCAGCGCCCGCGGAATTCACGGCGTGAGCCGCAAAGCACGGAAGCTCTTGGACGGGTATCGGAAAAGTGAAGTTTCCGATACTGCGTATCTGGTGGGACCAGCGACATAATGGAATCTTTTACTCTTCAGCGGAGTGCGCGGATCAACCAGAGTCGTCTGTATTAGCCCGTCGAGTTTGACAAATGACGTTGCAAAAGCACTAAAATGCTACAAAAAAAATTATTTCAAAATGACGAACAATGAGATCACCCGTTCCCATGGAGTGAAAATATACACATATAATAAAAGTAGCCAATCAGTATTCAGATTACTACGCAGCAGTTGTCGAAGATAAAAGGTTTATTCATCACAACATATTTCAGAACTACATTATCGCAGTATCAAGCTCTATAAAACAAGAAAACACAATTCATAAGCTCTTATTACTACACGTGCTAACATACATGTAGTGTAAATCTGTCTATACCACCCTGCAATATTACCTAACTTAAATTACGTGACATATCGTTAGGCACAGTCAAAATTAATAAGCAAGCAGCAAACATACATTGTCAAGGATATAAGACTCTTCCTTGCACATCTCATACTGACGCATAAAATTCTCACAAAAGTCATTTGAACTAAAGTTCACTCTCCTCACCTACCAATGATTGTACTATTATAATACCTATAGTATATCTTAGTCCCCAACAGTGCTGTATCGACAGTAAAATCTTTGAATGATTCTATGCCAACTGGTAGCAATGATTGCTATGAGATTCTGAAAAACGTTCTTGCTCTTACGATGCAGTTTTTACATCCTTTAGGTATAAACTAAAGTAAATTACAGCGATTTGGCTGTTGGCCATTTTTGAAGAGCTCGTCACTGAAATCGGCCCAGAAATGGGTTGCGGATATTCTATCTTTTCTTTTTAACGTTGACACATGCGAAATACTTTTCGTGATGGAGTTCTACAGCTTTAATGAATGTTAAGAACTGCATTATGAGACAAGGTACTGGCGCAAGTATAGCTGTGAGGAGGGGTAGTGAGTCGTGCTTGGGTAGCTCAGTCGGTAGAGCACTTGCTGCAAAAGGCAAACGTCTCGAGTTCCATCCTCGGTCCTGCACACAGTTTTAATCTGCCAGGAATTTTCAACTGGATTAAGCAATACACAGCTGTACCGGTATTTTTTCATTAGAGACGTTCGATTTCGGTCTAGGGTCAGACCACCATCGGGTCCTTAGAACACTCCACGGTACAACGTGGGATCTACCTTGGTCATTGCCAGAAGTCGTACCTGGATGGTAAAGCAGATGGAGAGTTTCGTCGTGACCCCTCACACTGTGTAGCAGTATTTGTCCCCTTACGTCTTTTTGTCCCCAGTGCGAAAGGTTCTTCGTAGTGTTTTTTGTTTCCCACCTAGTGCAAGACGTAGTACGGGTTAATGGTGGTACAGACTCCACCCTTAGGTTTTATTTAATGGCTTCCTTAGCCTCACACTTTGCTCTCTCTCTTTTTACCCTTTGCTGCAACTATCAGTATGTTTTCAGTTATGTACGGCCCCAATTTGACGCAACGAGTGTATTTATTAGTTTGTTACTTATTGCTTTAAAAAAATTAAATAAATAAAACAACAAAAAAACAAGTAACCAAATAAAAATAAATGGAAATAGACATTCATAACAATAAAACTGTTCCATCCCTTGTTCACATCCCCAGGAATGGGAGGGAGGATACATTGTGGCGAGGCCTCGGGTTGCGATCCCTGCCCACCCTGCCTCCGCCACCCCACGACCTGATCAATTTAAAAAATATTACAAAAAAGTCAATAGAGCACTTGCCGCAAAAGTCAAAGATCCCGAGTTCGAGTCTCGGTCCAGCACACAGTTTTGATCTGCCAGGTATTTTCAGCTGCATTATGCAATACACAGCTGTACCGTTATTTTTTCATTGGAGACGATCGATTTCGGTCTAGGGTCAGACCACCATCGGGTTCGAACACCATCTCAGCTACGCATTTGCGTAATTGGAATAATAGTTATGAGATGTGCATTGTTCCATCACTAATAGTAGCTGTATAAGCGTGACATATATGTCCATTTAACCTCAACTGGATGACAACTTCTTTGCTGCAACAAGTAATGTTGACCACATGACTGTCTGTAGATTGCCGCATGAGAACCAGCTGATCCGAGCCATGTATAGCGTACGCAGGCATTGTCTGCAACTGATATTCCTGCATGAGTACACTTAAGCAAATTCCTCATTCAGCAATGTGTCGACCCTCACTTTAGTGCAAATGGGCTCTTCACGGATGACGCTTCGTTTCAGAGCAGATGATTAATTTGTTGAAGGGTCCTAAGATGGAAATAAAGCGCTTCCGGTCTATAATGTTGTACTGTGCTAGCCATGAAAAGCCTATATGCATTGCCCCCATGTAATTTCATTGCTGCCTACAGTCTGGTATCAAAATATACGAATTGAAACACATTAATACCGTGATATGTGGTGAATTTCTGTTTTTGTTTTTCTGTGCGAAATACGTTTTGTAATTACAGCCATAATCCAAACGATTGGTCAGAGACTTTTGCTAAAGAGGCCAAACGGAACTTTTTTGCTGCAAAACAAATGAAACAGTAATTCATCTATTATAGCCATTTGCGGCATATATATATATATATATTGTCTGGCTGTTGTAGAGTAAGCACACGTGTTTCTGTGTACCGTAACATCAGATAAAATAATGATCTTATTAATACGCAAGTGAAATTTATCTGCCGTGTCAGACCTGATGATGTCCAATGATTATAATCATAACTTCGTATGAATTTTCATCTTCCCATTCAGAGAACGTAAAGAAAGTATTGGCAACGAATCGTTCGAGAAAGACCGAACACATCACGAGTCCTCTCGTTACCTATTCAATAATGCTAAGAAGAACCAGAGATCGAGTTGTCTATCATTTTCTTTCATTTTTTTTTTTTTTTACGTAAGAATCAAGTTAGGTTCATCGGTCAACTATCTTCGAACAATGACGTCAGCAGTCGCTTCGGTGGGTTGATTAATATCGTACCTCACGAGACTAATGGGATGTAAACTGATAATCACGTGAAAACGTAATTTACATCTTTTGACACTAATCGTTAACTTCATTTATCTATGTTTTTGCACAGGTTTGCTACCTAGGAACCTTTCTCTCGCCCTTCACGGAATTGCTTCAAAATTATTTTAATTTTCTGTGACGTATTGGGAAAAGTTTTCATAATGCTAATATCTCCGGCATTACTCTTGCACCATAAATTCCAGATGAGAAACGTTTCCGGATCCATGTCCATATAACATATTTTCCTCCTCTGTGTATGTGGAATGTTTTCTGTAATACTGACCGTATATTTTTCTTACGCCTCATGTAACTAAGAGAAATCTTTCTTGGAAAGAGTACCAATCGAGTAAAGCAAACATAAGTTCCACAGCCGTAATGGGTATCACAATGCACAGCACGAACAGAAAACTATTTTTTGTTCTGGTAGCAGTACAACTATTTGAATATATGTTTTCATCATTTCCGCTATCGCGATTTTGGCTTTGCAGCAATTGGGTGGTTTGTGGGGGTGGAAGGGACCAGACTACAAAGGCCATCGGTCCCTTTGCAGCAATTACCAAGTGCAATTGGCCAAGTATATCTTTAAATATAAACCAGGCGTCTCATCATAAAACATAAGAACAAATATGTCTGGCGTGTACTACGAAGAGCCAAAGAAAGTGGTACACCTGACTAATATCGTGTAGGGCCCCCGCAAGCACGCAAAAGTGCTACAGCACGACGTTACATGGACCTGACTAATGTCTGAAGTAGTGATGGAGGGAACTGACGCCATGAATCTTCCAGAGCTGTCGATTAACGAGGGAGTGCAGATCTCTTCTGAGTAGCACGTTGCATCCCAGATATGCTCAATAATGTTCATGCCTGGGGAGTCTGGTGGCCAGCGGAAGTGTTTAAACTCGGAAGAGCGTCTCTGGAGCCACTCTGTAGCAATTCTGAACGTGTGGGGTGTTTTATTATCCTAATTGAATTGCCCAAGTCCGTCGGAATGCACAATGGACATGAATGGATGCCTGTGATCACACACGATGCTTACCTACGCATCACCTGTCTGTATGACTTCATGATAGAAATCTGCCAAGGACAGTACTTACGGCATGTATCGGTTAGAAAAATGCACCGATGATGACTGATGTCAGTCGAAATCGATTTGCAACAAGATAAATAAATTACGTTTCCGCGACTGGTTGCTACATCTTTTTAATTTTATATTCCACGGTCGCTGCACAAAAAGGGAACCTTATGGAGCCCAACATACAAAACTACGGTAGCATTTCTGCGTGAAACTGAATGTACATTCAGCAAGCAAAAAAGCGTCTCCTTCGTCCACAGGAAACGGTAGACTACTGTTGTGATTCGAGTGTGCAGCAAATGGATTAGAGGGGACAGATGCGGAGTACGTATGTTGCTCCCATGTTTCTGTTCTTGTGGGAATTGGCGTTAGATTCTGTGGGTTAGGGAATAGAGAAGTAGATAAGGGCTGTGTGAGGAAGTCACAGAGAAAGGACTTAGGGCTCTGTTTCGGTGCGGTTCTCTAAAGTTCCGCATCCATCTTGAATACAGAACAGCGGTGAAATCGCGGTCGTAGCTAGGAATCGCCATAATGTGCCAAATGCAAGGTACTTCGACAGTGATTCAGTGTAAAGTCATTGTCGACCACAGCAGTGTTAAGCCTACAGTTCTGTAGAGTCGCTATTAATCACTGTTTATAATGCGTAACAATTCGGCAATGGCCGGCCGAAGTGGCCGAGCGGTTCTAGGCGCTACAGTCTGAAACCGCGCGACCGCTACGGTCGCAGGTTCGAATCCTGCCTCGGACATGGATGTGTGTGATGTCCTTAGGTTAGTTAGGCTTAAGTAGTTCTAAGTTCTAGGGGACTGATGACCTCAGAAGTTAAGTCCCATAGCGCTCGGAGCCATTTGAACCAATTCGGTAATGAAGAAAAAATCTTTAGCCAAGTTCGGGGAGAGGCAGATGATCTCTCTTGATAACCCTCCCCCCCCCCCCCCCCACCTCAGCCCCGTGGGGCGGTTCTCGTAATCTTGATATTTCTTGACTAACCCATTGGTTAGTTGTCGTAAATATTGGTTCCTTCCTGATCTCAGGGTGTGGTAATTGATAATTTTTTTTGCAAAAAGACGCCACAATTTATTCTTTAAAATTCATCGCAAAATTGGGTTCGCGGTGGAACTGAATACATCGTATTGTCTTTCTATCTTGAATTTTGATGGATTAATCAATGAACAAAAACGATAATCTGTAAGCGAGACCTGGCTAAATTGATTTTACACTCTTCCAAGTAAGTTAAATTTACTTCAAAAGTTATTTTTGCGGGTTGTTATAAAGTCAATGTTCATTGGTATTGCCAGTCAAAGATCCTATGCCTACGTTCTTTCTTTCGATATGAAGAAAAAATGACGATCGCCGCGCTGCATTAATGTAGCGATCGACAATAGCTTAAGTTCTCACAGTTTAAGCTTTGAATTAATTCTTGTCCATTGAAACACTACCTCACTTCCCTGAATTCACTTCAAAACTGAATCATCAATTCTTTTTAATTACAAAACTTTTTTCTCTTACAAAGATAATTACTTTCAGATAAAGTGGAACCTACTTTTGAAATTAAAGTTTTGAATACTTTCACACTACATACTTTCACAATAAGCACTCACCCGAGCTAAGACAATACAGACATCGCGAGACAAGTTAAGGTGAGGTAAAATGACAAAATGAGAGCGAACACTATTGTCTCAAATATTTAAAGACTAACACAAAAGAAAAGTTGACGTAACTATAACTTCTTATACCTACTTATTCGTTTTAAATGGTTATTCTTATATAATTCACAATCGCACAATAATATTAACAAAATTATTTAAAATCATGGCTTATGGCCGTATAGAAGTGGCTTCACCCGCCCTACTTGGACGTCTACAGTACAAGCGCACTTGCAGACTACGCCTTCGATCAGTCTGACCTCTGAACCTTTCACAGATCACTGAATTTTTCATCGCGCAATCAATACGTCGACCCGGAGCAAGGTTACTACTGCACCCGCACAACCCCGTCCCCACCTCTTGGGGCAACAAGAAACGAATTTCAGCTGAAAGAAACATTTCGTCGTTTGCTTTTGTACCAGAAGCAGCAGAATCTATGCATAACTGAAGCACTGAGCTAACGCACCGCTGAGGCAACTGACTGAATTCGATTAACGAGTTCTAAGCTGTAATCTATGCCCTTAGCAGAAACGTCGTAATAAATGAAAAATATATGTCAAGCGACCGACTCGGCCTTATTCGTTATTCGTGACAGTTATATTTCACAGCAGGCTACATACCGTATTATCGACACATTTTATTCAAGATGATGTTATGTTTAAATTATATGTATGTATCTTACACTAGGTGCTTCAGTCCGGAACCGCGCTGCTCGTACGGTCGCAGGTTCGAATCCTGCCTCGGGCATGGATGTGTGTGATGTCCTTAGGTTGGTTAGGTTGTAAGTAGGCTGTTTAGGTTTTCTTATTGGTAACGCCACGTAGCGCTCTGTATGAAAATCACTGGCTGTGCTGTGTGCAGTCTGTGGCTAGTTTGCATTGTTGTCTGCCATTGTAGTGTTGGGCAGCTGGATGTTAACAGCGCGTAGCGTTGCGCAGTTGGAGGTGAGCCGCCAGCAGTGGTGGATGTGGGGAAGTGAGATGGCGGATTTTTGAGAGCGGATGATCTGGACGTGTGTCCATCAGAAACAGTACATTTGTAAGAATGGATGTCATGAACTGCTATATATATTATGACTTTTGAACACTTTTAAGGTAAATACACTCCTGGAAATGGAAAAAAGAACACATTGACACCGGTGTGTCAGACCCACCATACTTGCTCCGGACACTGCGAGAGGGCTGTACAAGCAATGATCACACGCACGGCACAGCGGGCACACCAGGAACCGCGGTGTTGGCCGTCGAATGACGCTAGCTGCGCAGCATTTGTGCACCGCCGCCGTCAGTGTCAGCCAGTTTGCCGTGGCATACGGAGCTCCATCGCAGTCTTTAACACTGGTAGCATGCCGCGACAGCGTGGACGTGAACCGTATGTGCAGTTGACGGACTTTGAGCGAGGTCGTATAGTGGGCATGCGGGAGGCCGGGTGGACGTACCGCCGAATTGCTCAACACGTGGGGCGTGAGGTCTCCACAGTACATCGATGTTGTCGCCAGTGGTCGGCGGAAGGTGCACGTGCCCGTCGACCTGGGACCGGACCGCAGCGACGCACGGATGCACGCCAAGAACGTAGGATCCTACGCAGTGCCGTAGGGGACCGCACCGCCACTTCCCAGCAAATTAGGGACACTGTTGCTCCTGGGGTATCGGCGAGGACCATTCGCAACCGTCTCCATGAAGCTGGGCTACGGTCCCGCACACCGTTAGGCCGTCTTCCGCTCACGCCCCAACATCGTGCAGCCCGCCTCCAGTGGTGTCGCGACAGTCGTGAATGGAGGGACGAATGGAGACGTGTCGTCTTCAGCGATGAGAGTCGCTTCTGCCTTGGTGCCAATGATGGTCGTATGCGTGTTTGGCGCCGTGCAGGTGAGCGCCACAATCAGGACTGCATACGACCGAGGCACACAGGGCCAACACCCGGCATCATGGTGTGGGGAGCGATCTCCTACACTGGCCGTACACCACTGGTGATCGTCGAGGGGACACTGAATAGTGCACGGTACATCCAAACCGTCATCGAACCCATCGTTCTACCATTCCTAGACCGGCAAGGGAACTTGCTGTTCCTACAGGACAATGCACGTCCGCATGTATCCCGTGCCACCCAACGTGCTCTAGAAGGTGTACGTCAACTACCCTAGCCAGCAAGATCTCCGGATCTGTCCCCCATTGAGCATGTTTGGGACTGAATTAAGCGTCGTCTCACGCGGTCTGCACGTCCAGCACGAACGCTGGTCCAACTGAGGCGCCAGGTGGAAATGGCATGGCAAGCCGTTCCACAGGACTACATCCAGCATCTCTACGATCGTCTCCATGGGAGAATAGCAGCCTGCATTGCTGCGAAAGGTGGATATACGCTGTACTAGTGCCGACATTGTGCATGCTCTGTTGCCTGTGTCTTTGTGCCTGTGGTTCTGTCAGTGTGATCATGTGATGTATCTGACCCCAGGGATGTGTCAATAAAGTTTCCCCTTCCTGGGACAATGAATTCACGGTGTTCTTATTTCAATTTCCAGGAGTGTGCATTGTTTGTTCTCTATCAAAAACTTTCTTTTGCTAACTATGCCTATCAGTAATTAGTGCCTTCAGTGGTTTGAATCTTTTATTTAGCTGGCAGTAGTGGCGCTCGCTGTATTGCAGTAGTTCGAGTAAAGAAGATTTTCGTGAGGTGAGTAATTTGTGAAACGTATAGGTTAATTTAGTCAGGGCCATTCTCTTGTAGGGATTATTGAAAGTCAGATTGCGTTGCGCTAAAAATTATTGTGTGTCAGTTTAAGCACAGTCATGTATAATTTTTCTAAGGGGACGTTTCAAGGTTTAAGTAGTTCTAAGTCTAGAGGACTGATGACCTCAGATGTTAAGTCCCACAGTGCTCAGAACCATTATCTTACACTAGCGAAACCGACAGTGCTTCGCTATTGCTAAATATTATGGGAGCTAGATATACAGGCACATCCTAAACGCTTCCCCTCGCTCTCTTTGCCCTTAAGCCCTCCTGACTGCCACTGCAAAATGAGCTTAAAATGAATGGAGAAATCATTGGAATGTCGGGTATGAAAGAGATCTCTCCTGTTGCAGATTAGATGCAATGACAGTACTTCGCATATGAGGGCAAATCAGAAAGCCTTTGCCCTTATCTTTGGTTTTAAGAAATAATGGCTGTAAATGCGAAGTCATCCATTCCCATTGTTGCACCTCTCATGGTTCGTGTCGGCTTTGTCTGCTGATAGCTCCGCCCCTAAACGCTGCTGTCAGTCGTTAAAGATGGCGGTTGTGCTTCACACGTCCACGGCGTTAGAGCAACCAATTGCGATTCGTTGTCTATGGAGCTAGGGACGGATGCCCATCGAGATCCACAGGGAAATGCAGACCACATATGGGGAAAACTGTCTCGCTTTGAGAACCGCAAGGTGGTGAGTTCGACAAAGGCCATGGAATCCTGCATTGTCAATGAGTGATCGGAGAGTCCACATTCGTCGCTGACAACAAATCTCCCGCGTGAATGCAATGGTGAAAGTACACTCATGCTCATAAATTAAGGATAATTGCAGAATGTGGTGCCACACAACGTGGCACTACACAAAACTGGCGCTAATAACATGGACACATACGGAACACACACGACACAGATCTGTAAGTCCGCGGTATTGGTGGTAAGTTGAGAAAATCGTCCCGAAACACTTGTGCTACAAAACGCCACTGTTTCCTGCGCATGTACCCCGACATCAGTATGGGATATGATCACCATGCACACGTACACAGGCCGCACAACGGATTGGCATACTCTGGATCAGGTGGTCGAACAACTACTGGGGTACAGCCTCCCATTCTTGCACTAGTGCCTGTCGGAGCTCCTGAAGTGTCGTAGGGGTTTGAAGACGTGCAGCGATACGTCGACCGCGAGCATCCCAGACGTGCTCGATAGGGCTTAGGTCTGTTGAACAGGCAGGCCACTCCATTCGCCTAATATCTTCCGTTTCAAGGTGCTCCTCCACGATGGCAACTCGGTGGAGCCGTGTGTTATCATCAATCGGGAGGAAGGTGGGATCCACTGCACCCCTGAAAAGGCGGACATACTGGTGCAAAATGACGACCCGATACACCTGACCTGTTACAGTTCCTCTGTCAGAGACATGCAGGGGTGTACGTGCACCAACCATAATCCCACCTCACACCTCCATACAGGTCCCTTTCAAGGACATTAAGAGGTTGGTATCTGGTTCCTGGTTCACGCTAGATGTAAACCCGGCAGAGAATCACTGTTCAGACTATACCTGGACTCGTCCATGAACATAACCTGGGACCACTGTTCCAATGACCGTGTACTGTGTTCTTGACACCAGGCTTTACGGTCTCTCCTGTGATCAGGGGTCAGTGGAATGCACCTTGCAGGTCTCTGGGCGAATAAACCATGCATGTTCAGTCGTCTGTAGACTGTGTATCTGGAGACAACTGTTCCAGTGGCTGCGGTAAGGTCCCGAGCGAGGCTACCTGCAGTACTCCGTGGCCGTCTGCGGGCACTGATGATGAGATATCGGTCTTCTTGTGGTGTTGTACACTGTGGACGTCCCGTACTGTAGCGCATGAACACGTTTCCTGTCTGCTAGAATCGTTGCCATAATCTTGATATCACACTTTGTGGCACACGGAGGGCCCGTACTACGACTTGCTGTGTTTGACCAGCCTCCAGTCGCCCTAGTATTCTACCCCTCATAACGTCATCAATATGTGCTCTTTGAGACATTTTCAACACACAGTCACCATTAGCACGTCTGAAAACGTCTGCACACTTACTCGCTGCACCGTACTCTGACATGCACCAACACACCTCTGAGTATGTGGACTGCTGCCAGCGCCACTGTGCGGCTACAGCAGGTCAAATGCACCTCCTGGTCATACCCCGAGGTGATTTAAACCTGCATGTACCAGCATTATCCGTAATTTATGAGCATGAGTGTAGATGGACGTGCGCACGTCACGGCCGTTTCCCAGGAGCTTGGCATATCAAGTGCTAGTGCTTACAAGACCGCCCACGGGTCCTTAGAGTACCAGAAGGTTTCACGTCGGTGGCTGCCTAAGCAGTTGGATGACATGATGAAAGGCAAGCGAATGATCACTGAATCATCTGGAACGGTACTCCAAGGAGGGTAAAGATTTCCTGGACCGCATTGATACTGCCGATGAAACCTGGATACTGCATTGTATGCCAGAATCCAAACAGCAGAGCACGGTGGGGAAACATCTGAGTTCGCCTGTGACAAAAAGATTCCTGTCAGAGCAATCTGTTGGGAAAGTGACGTTAACGGCGTTCCGGGATAGACATGGACCACTCCTGCTGGATTATATGCCACAAGATGCAACCATCAATGCCGACAGTTACTGTTCCACAGTGTCGCGTCTGAGGGCTGTCATCAGGCGAGGTCGCCGACGGATCCTCTGTGTGGACAACGTGATTCTGGTACATGACAAGGCGAGACCACATGTAAACAACCAGAACTGCCTAAAAGTTCCACGCATTCACTGGCAGAATCTGGACCACCCACCACACATTCCAGACCTCGCTCCTACTGATTTCCACGTTTTCGGACGGCTGAAGAAGTTCCTGGCAGGGAAGCTATTCACAAGTAACGGTGAAGCTAAGACAGCAGTCCGACGGTAGTTCCGTAGTCCAGGGGCATCTCAAATTTAGTGCTCCGATGGGACAAATGTTTGAACCGGTGTGGGGACTACGTCGAAAAATAGTGTAAGGTACGTAGAATGGGATGTACATTTCCCATTACCTTGTCTTGGCTAGAAAAATTAGGGGCAAAGACATTCTGATTTGCCCTCGTAATTTTAATTTGCAAACGAGTAGAATTACAACGATTCAGATTCCGTAGTACTATATTTATCATAAGCTGATAAGCCATAAACACACATTTCCCGTTTTCTGTAAAACAGACGGCAAGGAAACAAACGAAAGGGCACGTTGTTTTCTGTACACTACTCGTTTCAAATTATACATACGGAGAAAGAGTATACAGGGTGAGTCACCTAACGTTACCGCTGGATATATTTCGTAAACCACATCAAATACTGACGAACCGATTGCACAGACCGAACGTGAGGAGAAGGGCTAGTGTAATTGTTTAATACAAACCATACAAAAATGCACGGAAGTATGTTTTTTAACACAAACCTACGTTTTTTTAAAATGGTACCACGTTAGTTTTGTTAGCACATTTGAACATATAAACAAATACGTAATCAGTGCCGTTTGTTGCATTGTAAAATGTTAATTACATCCGGAGATATTGTAACCTAAAGTTGACGCTTGAGTACCACTCCTCCGCAGTTCGATCGTGTCTATCGGAGAGCACTGCAACATACATCGCGTTTCTACAGAATGATCTGCCAACGTTGCTCGAAAATGTCCCACTGGAAACGCGTCGACGTATGTGGTATCAGCATGATGGTGCACCTGCACATTCCGCAATTAACACTAGGGTGACCCTTGACGGGAGTTTCATAGGACGTGGAGGACGCATAAATTGGCCAGCCCGTTCTCCTGATCTTACACCTCTGGACTTCTTTCTGTGGGGTACGTTAAAGGAGAATGTGTACCGTAATGTGCCTACATCCCCAGAGGATATGAAACAACGTATTGTGGCTGCCTGCGGCGACATTACACCAGATGTGCTGCGGCGTGTACGACATTCATTACGCCAGAGATTGCAATTGTGTGCAGCAAATGATGGCCACCATATTGAACATCTATTGGCCCGACATGTCGGTACACACTCTATTCCACTCCGTATTTGAAAACGGAAACCACGTGTGTACGTGTACCTCACCCCTCATGGTAATGCACATGTGCGTCAGTGAAAAAGACCAATAAAAAGGTGTTAGCATGTGGACGTAATGTGCTGTTCCAGTCTCTTCTGTACCTAAGGTCCATCACCGTTCCCTTTGGATCCCTAAGTAGTTCGGTGCTCTCCGATACACACGATCAAACAGCGGAGGAGTGGTACTCAAGCGTCAACTTCAGGTTACAATATCTCCGGATGTAATTAACATTTTACAATGCAACAAACGGCACTGATTACGTATTTGTTTATATGTTCAAATGTGCTAACAAAACTAGCGTGGTTCCATTTAAAAAAACGTAGGTTTGTGTTAAAAAACATACTTCCGTGCATTTTTGTGTGGTTTGTATTAAACAATTACACTAGCCCCTCTCCTCACGTTCGGTCTGTGAAATCAGTTCGTCAGTATTTGATGTGGTTTACGAAATATATCCAGCGGTAACGTTAGTTGACTCACCCTGTATATATGTGAAACAATCTGATAAATCATTTATATGTTTCTATCCCTTAGTTGAAATTGACTGTTAGAAAGAAAACGAAACGGCGCATTTTCACAGCAGAACACATCATTCTGTCGGTTTTTACAGAATATCTGTACCTTGTCGTTTAAAACGAAACGCTTAAAAATATACAGCCAATGTCAATCTGAATGTTTATTAGTGTATCCGGTGGAAATTTGAAGTAAATAGAATAAGAACTTTTCGAGATTTTTGATAACTACGTTTCCCTTACGTCGATTCGAATGTTCATTAGAATATCGTGTAGAAATTTGAAGTCATTCTGTCAATAACTTCACGAGATTTTTGATAACGTTTTAGCCTACGTTCGTGCAAATGGTCAGTAGTGTATAGCGTAAAAATTTGAAATAAATCGGTGAAGTGCTTTCGAGTCTTTTGTTAACAACATTTCCCCTTTATATATTGCATATATATTTATATTATATATTACACATATTATGCAGATGTAGGGGCTGTTCTTGGACCAAAAGTAGTGTTGAATGCGCGTCTCGTCACAGAGATATGTCCAAAATTTGAGTCAAATGTCTTTATGATCAACAAACGCTGTTCCGGTGTTAGTGCTTCCATCATTCTGAAATGTGAACTGACACATCGCTGAGTGAACCATAGAATTTTCAGAGCTACAATACCACCGTATTACAAGAAGAATCATTTACGGTGTAAGACGTGTATATTTCTATTGTCTAGTCGGTAGCAGGTCTGAAGCGAGAGGTTGAGAGGAGTGGTGTGCCTGCCAACCACCAGCTATGATTTACAAAAGATTATAAACGGATCTACAGAAACATCAGCTAACTATTATCACAAGAGGAACTAATATTATTGATTTTTTTTTTTTTTTTTTTTTTTTTTTTTTTTTTTTTTTTTTTTTTTTTTTTTGAAACTGAAGACTACTGAAGGTATGTTTGCGCAGTGCTAGTTGTAAGATTAAGGTAAAAAGTAAATCCCATTTGAACGTTTGTAAAATCATTTCATTACCAACAGTAAATATTTGAAGCATCGTTTTCAGAATATAATTAATTTTTGGCAGCAGTGTTTCATTACCGATTATAATCCATCTCAAAAACCATCAATGTAAAATATTGCAAAATTTTATTGTCGTCAAGAAAAAGTTTAACTATGAATTACGTAACAGTCAAATTAATTAAAGAATAACGTCAGCTCTGCTATTAAAGAATAACGTCCGCTTTGGTAATAAATACAGCCACTTAGCCATTTATTACGAAAGCCCACCAGCAGCTAATAGAGTATAGTAAACCAGAGTAAGTATATTCATGTCGCAGTTCGATGTAGCAATCAGATGGCGATCCAGTAACAGTAAAAAAAGGTAAGGAACAGTTTTGTGTTATCGCAGGTAACGACTGAGGGCCACGACGACGACACATTCTATATTTCGTCGAAATAATCAGAAAATCACTTTTAATAAGCAGCATTTAAATTTGCATGCGAAGATTGCCCTTATTATTATTGAGAAAGAGAATCAATTTCAAAGGGAAGATTTCATTTGTTATTATTAAGCAAGAGGTAGAAATCCTAAGGGAAGGTTTCATAGGTTATTGTAGAAGGGAATGTTGCGTAACAATAGAGATATAGAGGAGACGGGAAGGTTTCAATGGGGTACAATAAAACCACAATAGACAATTCTTTTCTAACACATTTTTCGCCACCCTGTAAAACTAGGCTATTTGCTGTCTGCCCTGGTGATCCAACTTGAATGCTTAGCTGCGTGCACTGGTAACGTCACACAGTGGACGTAACAGTTAGCCGCTGGCGGGCTGTTACGAAGCACATTCGGTCTCCTACCGCCCACGTCATTCATGCGATCCCCACGCCATTTCATGCACGGTATTCGTCGCAACGCGTGCGAAACCTGCTTTCGCAATAAATCCCCCCGTTTCTTGGTACGACGGCAGTTGGCTCTTTTATTCGGCACCGCCGTTCCACTGGTTACATCCGAAAGCCGAGTGACGCAAAAGCGTGCTGACGTCCGCCGGAACAGCAATTTGTGTGAAACGAACGAGCGCACACGTTTCTGCTGCCACCGCTGTGCTTGCTTGCTGTGTGTCTGAAAAGACTGACGCGAATGCCCGTCAACAGCCGATACCCCTGAGTGTGTCTACTCTGCAAACGTCGTTCGCAAGCTCCGTTACACGAGCTGCTTCAAAAAGATTTCGGACTACTACAATTCTTTCCTGAATACAGACAAAAACTTTGGGTAAATTTTAACTTGCGCAGAGCGCTAGAGGGATTGCATTTCCCAGAAAATATCCGATACGTGTTGTTGTTGTGGTCTTCAGTCCAGAGACTGGTTTCAAGCAGCTCTCCATGCTACTCTATCCTGTGCAAGCTTCTTCATCTCCCAGTACCTACTGCAGCCAACATCCTTCTGAATCTGCTTAGTGTATTCACCTCTTGGTCTATCTCTACGATTTTTACCCTCCACGCTGCCCTCCAATACTAAATTGGTGAGCCCTTGATGCCTCAGAACATGTCCTACCAACCGATCCCTTCTTCTAGTCAAGGTGTGCCAAAAATTTCCCTTCTCCCCAATTCTATTCAATACTTTCTCATTAGTTATGTGATCTACCGATCTAATCTTCAGCATTCTTCTGCAGCACCACATTTCGAAAGCTTCTATTCTCTTCTTGTCCAAACTAGTTATCGTCCACGTTTCACCTCCATACATGGCCACACGCCATACAAATACTTTCAGAAACGACTTCCTGACACTTAAATCTATACTCGATGTTAACTCATTTACTACTCTAAGCGCCTCATTTCCTGATCTAATAGCCTCAGCATCACCCGATTTAATTCGACTACATTCCATTATCCTCGTTTTGCTTTTTTTGATGTTCATCTTATATTTTCATTTCAAGACACTCTCCATTCCGTTCAACTGCCCTTCCTGGTCCTTTGCTGTCTCTGACAGAATTACAATGTCATCGGTGAACCTCAAAGTTTTTTTTTCTTCTCCATGGATTTTAATGCCTACTCTGAATTTTTCTTTTGTTTCCTTTACTGCTTGCTCAATATACAGATTGAATAACATCGAGGATAGGCTACAACCCAGTCTCACTCCCTTCCCAGCCACTGCTTCCCTTTCATGCCCCTCGACTCTTATAACTGCCATCTGGTTTCTGTACAAATTGTAAATAGCCTTTCGCTCTCTCTATTTTACACATGTCTAGTACCCATGGTCTAGGGGTAGAGTCTTTGATTAATAATCACAAACGTCTTCGGTCCCAGGTTCGATCCCAGCCACTGCCTAAATTTTGATAAATAATCAGCATTGGCGGCCGAAGACTTCCGGCATAAGAAGTCAGCCTCATTCTGCCAACGGCCTTGTCAAAGAGGGCGGAGGAGCGGATAGAGGTTCAGAGCACTCTCTTGTCCTAGGGGTGGGAAATTGCCCCTAAGGGCGGAAGAATCAGCAATGATCAACGACATGAGGATGCAGAAGGCAATGGAAACCACTGCTTTAAAGACACGTAACGTGTATCCGCAGGACATGTGGTCTGTAATTGAAGAAGTGTCATGATGATCTCTCCATTGGCAAAAGATTCCGGAATAGTCCCCCATTCGGATCTCCGGGAGGGGACTGCCAAGGGGGAGGTTACCATGAGAAAAAGATTGAATAGTCAACGAAAGAATAACGTTCTACGAGTCGGGGCGTGGAATGTCAGAAGCTTGAACGTGGTAGGGAAACTAGAAAACTGAAAAGGGAAATGCAAAGGCTCAATCTAGATTAGTAGGGGTCAGTGAAGTGAAGTGGAAAGAAGACAAGGATTTCTGGTCAGATGAGTATCGGGCAATATCAACAGCAGCAGAAAATGGTATAACAGGTGTAGGATTAGTTGTGAATCCGAAGGTAGGGCAGAGGGTGTGTTACTGTGAACAGTTCAGTGACCGGGTTGTTCTAATCAGAATCGACAGCAGACCAACAGCGACAACGATAGTTCAGGTATACATGCCGACGTCGCAAGCTGAGGATGAACAGATAGAGAAAGTTATGAGGATATTGAAAGGGCAATGCAGTATGTAAAGGGGGACGAAAATCTAATAGTCATGGGCGACTGGAATGCAGTTGTAGGGGAAGGAGTAGAAGAAAAGGTTACAGGAGAATATGGGCTTGGGACAAGGAATGAAAGAGGAGAAAGACTAATTGAATTCTGTAACAAGTTTCAGCTAGTAATAGCGAATACCCTGTTCAAGAATCACAAGAGGAGGAGGTATACTTGGAAAAAGCCGGGAGATACGGGAAGATTTCAATTAGATTACAACATGGTCAGACAGAGATTCCGAAATCAGATACTGGATTGTAAGGCGTACCCAGGAGCAGATATAGACTCAGATCACAATATAGTAGTGATGAAGAGTAGGCTGAAGTTCAAGACATTAGTCAGGAAGAATCAATACGCAAAGAAGTGGGATACGGAAGTACTAAGGAATGACGAGATACGTTTGAAGTTCTCTAACGCTATAGATGCAGCAATAAGGAATAGCGCAGTAGGCAGTACAGTTGAAGAGGAATGGACATCTCTAAAAAGGGCCATCACAGAAGTTGGGAAGGAAAACATAGGTACAAAGAAGGTAGCTGTGAAGAAACCATGGGTAACAGAAGAAATACTTCAGTTGATTGATGAAAGGAGGAAGTACAAACATGTTCCGGGAAAATCAGGAATACAGAAATACAAGTCGTTGAGGAATGAAATAAATAGGAAGTGCAGGGAAGCTAAGAGGAAATGGCTGCAGGAAAAATATGAAGACATCGAAAAAGATATGATTGTCGGAGGGACGGACTCGGCATACAGGAAAGTCAAAACAACCTTTGGTGACATTAAAAGCAACGGTGGTAACATTAAGAGTGCAACGGGAATTCCACTGTTAAATGCAGAGGAGAGAGCAGATAGGTGGAAAGAATTCATTGAAAGCCTCTATGAGGGTGAAGATTTCTCTGATGTGATAGAAAAAGAAACAGGAGTCGATTTAGAAGAGATAGGGGATCCAGTATTAAAATCGGAATTTAAAAGACCTTTGCAGGACTTACGGTCAAATAAGGCAGAAGGGGTAGATAACATTCCATCAGAATTTCTAAAATCATTGGGGGAAGTGGCAACAAAACGACTATTCACGTTGGTGTGTAGAATATATGAGTCTGGCGACATACCATCTGACTTTCGGAAAAGCATCATCCACACAATTCCGAAGACGGCAAGACCTGACAAGAGCGAGAATTATCGCACAATCAGCTTAACAGCTCATGCATCGAAGCTGCTTACACGAATAATATACAGAAGAATGGAAAAGAAAATTGAGAATGCGCTAGGTGACGATCAGTTTGCCTTTACGAAAAGTAAAGAGACGAGAGAGGCAATTCTGACGATACGGCTAATAATGGAAGCAAGGCTAAAGAAAAATCAACCTGGAAAAAGCGTTCGACAATATAAAATGGTGCAAGCTGTTCGAGATTCTGAAAAAAGTAGGGGTAAGCTATAGGGAGAGACGGGTCATATACAATATGTACAACAACCAAGAGGGAATGATAAGAGTGGACGATCAAGAACGAAGTGCTCGTATTAAGAAGGGTGTAAGACAAGGCTGTAGCCTTTCACCCCTACTCTTCAATCTGTACATCGAGGAAGCAATGATGGAAATAAAGAAAGGTTCAGGAGTGGAATTAAAATACAAGGTGAAAGGATATCAATGATACGATTCGCTGATGACATTGCTATCCTGAGTGAAAGAAGAAGAATTAAATGATCTGCTGAACGGAATGAACAGTCTAATGAGTACACAGTATGGTTTGAGAGTAAATCGGAGAAAGACGAAGGTAATGAGAAGTAGTAGAAATGAGAACAGCGAGAAACTTAACATCAGGATTGATGGTCACGAAATCAATGAAGTTAAGGAATTCTGCTACCTAGGCAGTAAAATAACCAATGACGGACGGAGCAAGGAGGACATCAAAAGCAGACTCGCTATGGCAAGAAAGGCATTTCTGGCCAAGAGAAGTCTACTAATATCAAATGCCGGCCTTAATTTGAGAAAGAAATTTCTGAGGATGTACGTCTGGAGTACAGCATTGTATGGTAGTGAAACATGGACTGTGGGAAAACCGGAACAGAAGAGAATCGAAGCATTTGAGATGTGGTGCTATAGACGAATGTTGAAAATTAGGTGGACTGATAAGGTAAGGAATGAGGAGGTTCTACGCAGAATCTGAGAGGAAAGGAATATGTGGAAAACACTGATAAGGAGAAGGGACAGGATGATAGGACATCTGCTAAGACATGAGGGAATGACTTCCATGGTACTAGAGGGAGCTGTAGAGGGCGAAAACTGTAGAGGAAGACAGAGATTGGAATACGTCAAGCAAATAATTGAGGACGTAGGTTGCAAGTGCTACTCTGAGATGAAGAGGTTAGCACAGGAAAGGAATTCGTGGCGGGCCGCATCAAACCAGTCAGTAGCCTGATGACAAAAAAAAAAAAAAATTACCCCTGCCACCTTGAGAATTTGAAAAAGAGTATTCCAGTCACCGTTCTCAAAAGCTCTCGCTAAGTCTACAAATGCTAGAAGTGTAGGCTACATTTCTTCCAAGGGACAGTACTAAAGTAGACCAAGATTTATAAAAAAACAATCACGACGCAGCACGAGGAAATTATGCGAATAGGACGGAAATCGGCAGATATGTTGTACAGACACGCAAGTGATGGCAATTTCAGTAAAACTGATTTATTCAATAAGACGTTGATCCACCTCTGCCCTTTACGCAAGAAATTATTCGGCTTGGCAGTGATTGACAGAGTTGCTCGACGTCCTTCTACGGGATACCGTTCCAAATCCTGGCCAATTGGGGCGTCAGAACTTCAAAATCCCGATCTAGTTGCAGGGCACTGCCCACAATGCTCCAAACTCTCTCAGCTGGGTAGAGATCTGGTAACAGGCAGGGATTGACAACCATGGAGGCAAGCAGTTGAAGCTCTTGCCGTGTGCTGGCGGGAATTACACTATGTGATCAAAAGTATCCGGACACCCCCAAAAACATACGTTTTTCATATTAAGTGCATTTTGCTGCCACCTACTGCCCGGTACTCCATATCTGCGACCTCAGTACTCATTAGACGTAGTGAGAGCGCAGAATGGGGCGTTCCACGGAAATCACGGACTTCGAACGTGGTCAGGTGATTGGGTGTCACTTGTGTCCTACGTCTGTACTCGAGATTTACACACTCCTAAGCATCCCTAGGTCCACCGTTTCCGATGTGACAGTGAAGTGGAAACGTGAAGGGACACGTAGAGCACAAAAGCGTATAGGCCGACCTCGTCTGTTGACTGACAGACACCGCCGACAGTTGAAGAGGGCCCTAACGTGTAATACGCAGACATCTATCCAGACCATCACACAGGAATTCCAAACTGCATCAGGATCCACTGCAAGTACTATGACAGTTAGGCGAGAGATGAGAAAACTCGTATTTGATGGTCGAGCTGTTGCTCATAAGCCACAAATCACGCCGGTAAATGCCAAACGACCCCTCTCTTTGTGTAAGGAGCGTAAACATTGGACGATTGAACAGTGGAAAAACGTTGTGTGGTGTGACGAATCACGGTACACAATGTGGCGATCCGATGTTGGGGTGTGGGTATGGCGAATCCCCGGTGAACGTCATCTGCCAGCGTGTGTAGTGCCAACAGTAAAATTCGGAGTCGGTGTGTTACAGCGTGGAGAGAGCTTGTACCCTTTGTTGTTTTGCGTGGCACTATCACAGCACAGGCCTACATTGATGTTTTAAGTACCTTCTTGCTTGCCACTGTTCAAGAGCAATTCGGGGACGGCAACTGCATCTTTCAACACGATCGAGCACCTGTTCACAACGCACGGCCTGTGGCGGAGTGATTACACGACAATAACATCCCTGTAATGGACTGGCCTGCACAGAGTCCTGACCTGAAACCTATAGGACACCTTTGGGATGTCTTGGAACGCCGACTTCGTGCCAGACCTCACCAACCGCCATCGATACCTCTCCTCAGTGCAGCACTCCGTGGAGAATGGACTGCCATTCCCCAAGAAACCTTCCAGCATCTGACTGAACGTATGCCTGTAAGAGTGGAAGCTGTCATCAAGGCTGAGGGTGGGCCTACACAATACTGAATTCCAACATTACCGACGGAGGTCGTCACGAACTTGTAAGGCATTTTCAGCCAAGTGTCCAGATACTTTTGATCACATAGAGTATCTTGCTGAAATCAAAGCGCAGGTTGGCTTGCGATGAAAGGCAACAAAACGGGGTGTAGAATGTCGTCGACTTACCGCTGTGCCATATTGGTGACAACCAAAGGCGTCCTGCTATGAAATGAAATGACACCCCAGACCATTATTTCTGACTGCCGGGCTGTATGATGGGCGACAGTTAGGTTGGTACCTAATTGTTGTGTACTTAGTTCCGCGTAGTCATCGCATACACAACTTTCCCAATAGAGCGCGCTCCGCTAAACACAACAGCGCAGGCGCAGCGCTCGTCCGTCACCGCACTACAAGATGGCGCTGTCTTAGAGACGGACCAAATTCTGCTTCCGCCGATCCGCATATTAATGTGTAACGCAGCCAATGAGATTGCTGCTAACGTAGAACCTTTTCAGCTCGCGGATCATACTCGCGCAGTGATACTTGAATGCGCGAGGTATTATAACGAGTGTACAGACCTCCAATAGGTCAGTCTGCATCAATCTGCAGTAGTCTATAGTCAAGTTTCAGTCTGCGCCTAATAAGATTATCATATTCCTGTACATAGCCATGAAGAGAAATGTATAGACACTTTGTCAAGTATCAGAGATATGTGAGAATAAGATTAATGTACCAAGAACAAAGGAACTTCATATTGTCAATTGTAAATAGCATCCAGAACCAAGTTAAGTAGTTTTTAGGCTTTTTATTATTTTAATAAATGTGTGTGAAAATTAATCAAGTTCTGTTTAAAGTTGGCCACCGTCAATCTGCTACTCTAAGCGTGCAAGTGGCATTTCTATCGTTTGACCTAACGGCAGAAGATAAACACGCCACGATAAGACCACGTGACATATTGCTGTCACTCGCCTACTTCGTTTGAGCGACAAGTCAAATAATCTGATGGTGTGTGTACCGAAGGTCTTTCAGTATGCACACCACACTAATGCTCTCTGGATTGTCTCCAGACACATCTTCACTGATCATGTGGGCTCTTTTCGGATCTTGACTCATCAGTGATGACAATTCTGCTGTAGTCAATGAAATTCCAGACCAAAGCCGTGTCTTGGGACGCTCCAAACAGGGGTGGTACACCAATGTGGCTGTTACCCGCCACCCAGCCCTACAGCCAGGAGTGACCAGGCCCCTTTCATTGTCAGCTTCAACACTCTTACATCACAGTGGATACATGGTGAAAGAACGCTCTGGTGGGTGGTTGCGGGTTTAAATCACCTCAGGCTATGACCGTGTGTTGCATTTGACCTGCGGTCGTAGCACAGTGCCGCTGGTAGCAGTCCATATACGCAATGTTGGTGCATGTCAGAGTACGGTGCAGCGAGTAAGTGTGCAGACGTTTTCAGACGTGCTAATGGTGGCTGTGTGTTGAAAATGACTCAAAGAACACATATTTATAACGTTATAGCGTGGAGGGGGGGGGGGGAATACTAGGGCGACTGGAGGCTGGTCAAACACAGTAGGTCGTAGCACGGGCCCTCCGTGTGACACAAAGTGTGATCTCATGGTTATGGCAACGATTCCAACGGACAGGGAAACGTGTCCAGGCGCTACAGTACGGACGTCCACAGTGTACAACACCAGAAGAAGACCGATATCTCATCATCAGTGCCCGCAGACGGCCACGGAGTACTGCCGGTAGCCTTGTTTGGGACCTTACCACAGCCACTGGAACAGTTGTCTGCAGACACACCATTCGGGAGGACGACGGTTCAATCCCGCGTCCGGCCATCCTGATTTAAGTTTTCCGTGATTTCCCTAAATCGCTCCAGCCAAATGCCAGGATGGTTCCTTTCAGAGGGCATGGTCGACTTCCTTCCCCATCCTTCCCTAATCCGATGAGGCCGATGACCTCGCTGTCTGGTCTCCTTCCCCAAAACAACCAACCAACCAACAAATGCACAGTCTAAAGACGACTGAAAAGACACGGCTTATTCACCCGGAGACCTGCAAGGTGCATTCCACTGACCCCTGGTCACAGGAGAGCCCGTAAAGCCTGGTGTCAAGAACACAATACATGGTCACTGGATCTGTGGTCCCAGGTTATGTTCACGGACGAGTCCAAGTATAGTCTGAACAGTGATTCTCGCTGGGTTTTCATCTGGCGTGAACCAGAACCAGACACCAACTCCTTAATGTCTTTGAAAGGGACCTGCATGGAGGTCGTGGTTTGATGGTGTGGGGTGAGATTATGATTGGTGCACGTACACCCCTGAGCAACTGTAACAGGTTAGGTGTATCGGGACGTCATTTTACATCGCCTTTTCAGGGGTGCAGTGGGTCCCACCTTCTTCCTGATGGATGATAACACACGGCTCCACCGAGCTGCCTTCATGTAAGAGTACCTTGAAACAAAAGATATCAGGCGAATGGAGTGGCCTGCATGTTCTGCAGACCTAAACCCCATCGAGCACGTCTGGGATGCTCTCGGTCGATGTATCGCTGCACTTCTTCAAACCCAAAGGACACTTCAGGAGCTGCGATAGGCACTGGTGCAAGAATGGGAGGCTATACCCAGCAGCTACTCAACCAGCTAATCCAGAGTATGCCAAACCATTGTGTGGCCTGTGTTCGTGTGCATGATGATCATATCCCATATTGATGTCGGGGTACATGTGCAGGGAACAGTGGCGTTTTGTAGCACATGTGTTTGGAGACGGTTTTCTCAACTTATCACCACTACCGTGGACTTACAGATCTGAGTCGTGTGTGTTCCCTATGTGCCTATGCTATTAGCGCCAGTTTTCTGTAGTGCCATGTTGTGTGGCACCACGTTGTGCAATTATCCTTAATTTATGAGCATCAGTGTACTTCTTGTCTTCATCCTTGACAAACCCCAATTGGCCAGAACGGTCACCGAATCTCACTGCAACTGAGAACGTTTGCAAACTTATGGGCAGGGCCCTCCAACCATCTGGGAATCCTGACGATCTAACCCGACAATAGTAGAGAATCTGGCAATTCTGTCAGTAGTTGCCAGGCCGAATAATTTGTTGCGTAAGGGCCAAAGGTGAACCAACGCGTTACTGACTTTCTCAGTTAGTGAAGCTCTTTCTTTTGAATAAATGTCCGACCCGATAACTGAGTGGTCAGCGTGACGGATAGCCGTCCTACGGACCAGGGTTCGAGTCACGGCTGGGTCGGGGATTTTCTGCGCTCAGGGACTGGGTGTAGTGTTGTCTTCATCATCAAGTGATCCCCATCCGGCGAGCAGGTCGCCCAATGTGGCGTCAAATGTAATAAGAACTTACCCATGGCGGCCGGACCTGCCCTGTAAGGGGCCTCCCGGCCAATGACGCCAAACGCTCATTTCCATTTTCTTGAATAAATTATCCATTTTTTCTAAAATTGTAATCATATCTTTGTCTGTACACGTACATCACATCTACCGACTTCCTTCCCATTAGAATAATTCCTACGTGGAGTGTCGTATTTTGTCTTTAGCACTCCGTCGTCAAGCCACAAGTGGCCCATCGGGACCATCCGACCGCCGTGTCATCCTCAGTTGAGCATGCAGGTAGGAGGGGCGTGTGGTCAGCACACCGCTCTACCGGTCGTTATGATGGTTGTCTTTGATCAGAGCCGCTACTATTAGGTCGAGTAGCTCCTCAATTGGCATCACGAGGCCGAGTGCATCCCGAAAAATTATAACAGCGCATGGCGGCTGGATGGTCACCCATCCAACTGCCGGCCACGCCCGACAGCGCTTAACTTCGGTGATCTCACGGGAACCGTTGTATCCACTGCGGCAAGGCCGTTGTCTCGTTTTTTTGCCTTAGAGTGTATTAATTATGAGCACTCCAAACTGAAATTGTGTAATTAATTTTTTGTTTGTATGTAATTGTCTGCAGTGGTGGCAGGCACTGAAATCATCGCGTCACACTACCGTGGCACGCCGGTAGAGGTGGCATAAGTAAATGGCGAGGGGCAGTGCTAAAGTTGGCTATTCTGGGGTAATGTGTTATCGATCCATAACCTTAATTAGTATGCAGTGTAAGTTCCTGGAAATAATTGCGTACAGTAGAATATGTTACAAGACCTTTGAAAGTATAGCGGTTGAACAGACACAATTCAGACCAAACCGCAGCTCCACATATGCCCTCGCCAACAACAATCATAAAAAGCTGGCTTCCAGACTCAAGAGAAGTCACCAGTCGTATTCATTTATCTAACGACTGCATATGATACGGTCTGAAGCAAGGTGTCGGGCCTTCTACAAATCATGTCAACCCTAAAAACATGGGCACTCCCACCAATGAAATGATGAGTATGCGATGCTGCCAAGTATTATTGAACAACAAGATAGGTCGAGAGAACAAGGTAAACAACCAGCTGCCACGGCGATCTGTTAGCGCGTGTGGGCGAGTTACAGTAAAGTTAGTGGAGCTTGCTGGAATGAGAGGTGAGTAACCAAATGGTTCAAATGGCCCTGAGCACTATGGGACTTAACATCTGAGGTCATCAGTCCCCTAGACTTAGAACTACTTAAACCTAACTAACCTAAGGACATCACATACGCCGGCCGGAGTGGCCGCGCGGTTCTAGGCGCTACAGTCTGGAGCCGAGCGACCGCTACGGTCGCACGTTCGAATCCTGCCTCGGGCATGGACGTGTGTGTTGTCCTTAGGTTAATTAGGTTTAATTAGTTCTAAGTTCTAGGCGACTGATGACCTCAGAAGTTAAGTCGCATAGTGCTCAAAGCCATTTTGACATCCATGCCCGAGGCAGGATTCGAACCTGCGACCGTAGCAGTCGCGCGGTTCCAGACTGAAGCGCCTAGAACCGCAAGGCCACACCGGCCGGCAAAAAGTAAAAGAACCTGTTAAAACTCGCTAAAATGGAACACACACCAGGGACAATAAAATTGATAGTAAAATTAAAACATCGTGGCTACTTCCCTTGTTGCAGCCGTGTCTTCCAAGGTGCATCTCTACATAGTCGTCAAAATATAAAAAACTCTAAAATGGTGTCGCCTATGATGTTCAACATCTAACCACATGGCTCTCTCCTCTAACGTCGTAAACCGCCCGTGCGTCTTCGTTGATATCACACACCACGTAGCCAAACACGACACTGAAACGCGAGTGAGCTCACGCGCAAGTAAACAAGGAAGTCACAGAGATTTCTATACAAACAGATAACATATACGTATTCCAAAGACCTCATGAAATGATGGTATCCTGCCAATTGCTAAAAATGCAGTTACTAAAAAAAACAGTGAAATGTTTGAAAAAGTTATTTGTATCACAAGTCTGTTCTAATTATCCACGCTATGTATCGTAATTTCCAGCTGTTCTAGTAGATCCAGCTTTTTGCCTTTGTCCTGTCTATGTAAAATAACGAGATCCTGATCTATTCCCAACATGGGGGTGTCCCGTTTCCTAAATATGCGTGGCTACAGCTGACTTTTCGAAATTATTAAGCCGGAAAGCATCGCTATGTTCATTGTAGCGTACTTTAAAGGACCTACCAGTTTGGCCTATATAGCTTGCCTTGCATGTGTTACACTGAATTTTATAGAACCCAGCTCTCTCTTGGAAGACATGGCTGCAACAAGGGAAGTAGCCACGATGTTTTAATTTTATTATCAGTTTTATTGTGCGTGGTGCATGTTCCATTTTAGCGAGTTTTAACAGGTTCTTTTACTTTTTTTATTATTCTGATGATAGAAGCTTGACTTCCGAAACGCATCAATCTTAGTGTTTTACACTGTACACAAGCGGTTGAGCCGATATATTTTTTAACATTACCATACCGACATACTCAGCACTTCTATGATGATGTTTTAAGTGGACACCCTTCAGCCGCGCTGCAACTTGCGTTGGTGCTGTTTGTAGGTTTCCATCATCTGTTGCAGGCCAGACCGTATCGTTTAGCTGGCATGGTTGTGGTTGTTTGTCTTCTTCTCGTGTTGACTGGCGCCGCTCGGTTTCGCAAGTGTTGCCTGTCCGCTAGTGGCAGCAACGGCGGTATCAATATGTAGTACCTGTTGCCCTATCTTTGGGGCAACGTCGTGGTTCTTCCGGGTCATGTGGGTGGGCCAGTTCGGTTGGGGACTCAGGAGGAGCCAGGTCCGCGCAGTGCGTGAAAATGCCAGGAATGCTGGCGGCGCGCGTGGACTGCCGGATCAGAGGGCTGTGGTCACGAGGGTGCACGACCTCGTCGTAAAGCAGATCCTGCAGGCTTTAAGATGAGTGCATTTCAATCCAAATTGAGAAACCTCCACCATTGTGATATCTCGCGATTCTCCAGTGACTTGGGATCGTGTTGCTGCTCGTAGTGTCGCCGAGGCAAAGAGCAGTGAGTAGAGTGCTTGGGGAAGGCGGATCTGATTAGCTTTTGTTGTGTACATAGTTCCGCGTACTCAGTGCGTACACAACTTCCCCACTAGAGCGCGCCCCGATAAGCACAACAGCGCAGGCGCAGCGCTCGTCTGTCTCCGCACTACGAGATGGCGCTGCCTTAGAGACGGACCAAATTCTGCTCCCGACGAACCGCGTATTAATATGTCACGCAGCCAATGAGATTGCTGCTAACGTAGAACCTTTTCTCCTTGCAGATCACACTCGCACAGTGATGATAAATACAATGCACGAGGTATTATAACGAGTGTACAGACCTCCGATCAGTCAGTCTGCATTTGCCTGCACCAGTCTGTAACAGTACATTAGTCTGTACCAGTCTATAGTCAAGTTTCAGTCTGTGCCTAATAAGATTATCATATTCCTGTTCATAGCCATGAAGAGAAATGAATAGACACTTTTGTCAAGTATCAGAGATATGTGAGAATAAGATTAACGTACCAATACCAAGGAAACTTCAGATTGTCAATTGTAAATAGCATCCAGAACCAAGTTAAGTAATTTTATGCTTGTTATTATTTTAATAAATGTCTGTGAAAATTAATCAAGTTCTGTTTAAAGTTGGTCACCGTCGATCTGCTACTCTAAGTGTGCAAGTGGCATTTCTATAGTCTGACCTAACGGTAGTAGATAAACACGCAACAGTAAGACCACGAGACATATTGGTGACATTCGCCTACTTCGATAAAGCGACAAGTCAAATAATCTGATGGTGTGTGTACCGAAGGTCTTACAGTATGCACATCACAGCTTTCCTCCACTTCTTATTACTATTTATTCCGTTCAGTTGTCGGCTGCGGTGGCCGTGCGGTTCTGGCGCTGCAGTCCGGAACCGCGGGACTGCTACGGTCGCAGGTTCGAATCCTGCCTCGGGCATCGGTGTGTGTGATGTCCTTATGTTAATTAGGTTTAAGTAGTTCTAAGTTCTAGGGGACTTATGACCTAAGATGTTGAGTCCTATAGTGCTCAGAACCATTTGAACCATTTTTTTAAGCCATTCCGTTCAGTTTGTTACTCTTTACTAAGTTCAACCAGCGGTTTTTTTCCTGCCTCGTGGCCGCTAACGCCCCAGTTACCTGCCCTGGTGGTTAGTGTATGTAACGGCAGTGCACGTTTCCTCACCTTGCCGCTGCTGCCCGGTGAGGCAAATAGTTTTGACAACTTTCTTGATTGTAGGTTCGTTGGCGATTCTTCTACTCTGGTGGTAGTGATTCCTTTCTCAATCCAGGCGCTCTAAGTGGAGTCCAGACTGCCGGTTCCGGCTTTGGAGTATTTTTACATCTTTGCGTTTGGCTTATTGGACGTCAGGTAGCCTCAGCAAGATTATCATTAGTCATTCGTTAGACTGCCATTAGTCTGATTTACCATCTTGTGAAGTGAATGCAACTCTTGGCTGCCTATCTCATCGCTCGTGAAAGTATTTTTTGCAAGATCTACTCAGGGGCCGATTCCTGGTGCAGCGTCTGTAACTGGCCCTAGTGTTTTATTATTGTATTTGCTGTTTTATTTTATGTTTCTAATTTTTTTATATAATTGCCATTCTTGGCGTTATAGCAGGTTTAAATGATTATGTTACCAAGTTTACCATCATTTTGTCTCACCTGTTTGGTGATCAGTTGCTAGTCCTTTTAAATTAACCTTTGCTGTTGTATTTGCTGTTGTACTGTATTTTTTTTTTTTTAATTTTTATATAATTGCCGTTCTTGGCGTCACAGCAGGTTTAAATGTTTGTGCTACCAGGTTTATCATCATTTTGTCTCATCCGTTTGGTGATCAGTTGCCTGTCTTTTTAAATTAACCTTTGCTATTGCATTGCTGTTTTACAGTATGTTTCTTAAAATTTTTATAATTGCCGTGACTGTGGTTACTTGCCTTAAAATCCTAATTGGGATCACATTGGCTTGTTTTTAAAACATTATTTGCTGTGTCTGTATTTTATGCTCATTTGGTAAATTGTAAAGCACTTAAAACACTATTAATTACACAGTTGTTTATTCCTTCATTAATACTGTGTGATATCTTGATTTATTGCTGAGTCTGGAATTACTGTGTTAAAATAAATATGTGTAATTGCAAAAGGGAACCAATAACAACTGATTACGGCCCGGTCCACACTCCTAATCGAATCCTGCCTTCCTCGACTACCAGCTTTCAACCCGTAAGCCTTTTTAAGCCTTTTTGACTTTTTTGACGGAGCTACAACCTCACCTCGGCTTTTATCGCTTCGTTGCTACGAAACTGAAGTCATCGCAGGGGTTCCTTAAGTTTTGGGAACAGATGAAAATCGGCTGGTGCCAAGTCAAGTCGGAACCATAAAAAGGATGATCGATGACAGCGAACCCAAGGCGTCGAATTGTTTCAGATGTCGCGGCACGCGTGTGTGATCTTGATTTGTCACCGTGGACTGTTTTCATTCTTCTATGGATTGCAATAGGAGACATGTTTCGTGCGCTTAAAAACTCCATTAGAGCACACTGTTTCTCACGCACTGGCACAGTTACGTTGCAATTGGTTGAATATTTCTGGTTTCTCAACTGCAGATTTTTCAGGACTCTGTATCTCAGAATGAACAAAAATGGACGTGTACCACTATTGAAATAAGCCCTTCATGTAATATCTCAACCGATATTGAGAACAGAATAAAGAATTGGAGGAATTGCTTTTCAGTAGCGCGTCTTCGTAAACACGTGCAGTACACACTTTCTGATTATGCACTGACCAATAAATCATAATTATAGTTGAAATATTCAGTTACGCGAAATCAAGAACAACACCACAACAAGAAATTTAAAAAAAAACAGAATCAATAAAGAAAACACTAAGACAAGAGACCTATATAAGGGGTGAATCACCTAAAATTTGCAATGCATATACTGCGAAAATGGAAAGTGCTATCGAAGTGCGGTTTTCACAGAATGGATTGTTATTCAGGGGCTCGTATTGTTAGCCACTCAACACATCACAATAATACTTGTAAAGTTCATTTTTGTGCAAACAAATGGAAGAATGGCTACCGACATTAACATTCTAAGGGAGAGAGACTGGTGTTTGTTGCGGGAATCTAGTGCGAGTCGCTTACGAGATGTATTTAAAAAAGTTCCCGCACCGACACTCGTACAATACCTTGTAACCTCACAACAGTTTAATTATTTCCGTAACCTCGCAATAAAATGTGACTAATTTCCCAATGAAAATGTGACTCATATACAACCTTTCAATAATTAACTGACTATGAATCTCGACTGGTAAATCTGGACGTCAGCAATGCAGCGTCATGGCCCTGAAAAGTCATTCTGAATAAACTGAAAATTCTTACCTCACTTATGTCGCCGGTTAACGCGTATATATCTGCTCCTATAAGATATTTTTTTGGGGCAGCCCAGTGCAATGCTGGCCACTAGATTTGTTATGTATAAAAAGAAACAACTGATTTTTCTTTACGATAACAGGAATGACCATGGGTAGGAGAAATTAGGAAAATACACTCCTGGAAATTGAAATAAGAACACCGTGAATTCATTGTCCCAGGAAGGGGAAACTTTATTGACACATTCCTGGGGTCAGATACATCACATGATCACACTGACAGAACCACAGGCACATAGACACAGGCAACAGAGCATGCACAATGTCGGCACTAGTACAGTGTATATCCACCTTTCGCAGCAATGCAGGCTGCTATTCTCCCATGGAGACGATCGTAGAGATGCTGGATGTAGTCCTGTGGAACGGCTTGCCATGCCATTTCCACCTGGCGCCTCAGTTGGACCAGCGTTCGTGCTGGACGTGCAGACCGCGTGAGACGACGCTTCATCCAGTCCCAAACACGCTCAATGGGGGACAGATCCGGAGATCTTGCTGGCCAGGGTAGTTGACTTACACCTTCTAGAGCACGTTGGGTGGCACGGGATACATGCGGACGTGCATTGTCCTGTTGGAACAGCAAGTTCCCTTGCCGGTCTAGGAATGGTAGAACGATGGGTTCGATGAAGGTTTGGATGTACCGTGCACTATTCAGTGTCCCCTCGACGATCACCAGTGGTGTACGGCCAGTGTAGGAGATCGCTCCCCACACCATGATGCCGGGTGTTGGCCCTGTGTGCCTCGGTCGTATGCAATCCTGATTGTGGCGCTCACCTGCACGGCGCCAAACACGCATACGACCATCATTGGCACCAAGGCAGAAGCGACTCTCATCGCTGAAGACGACACGTCTCCATTCGTCCCTCCATTCACGCCTGTCGCGACACCACTGGAGGCGGGCTGCACGATGTTGGGGCGTGAGCGGAAGACGGCCTAACGGTGTGCGGGACCGTAGCGCAGCTTCATGGAGACGGTTGCGAATGGTCCTCGCCGATACCCCAGGAGCAACAGTGTCCCTAATTTGCTGGGAAGTGGCGGTGCGGTCCGCTACGGCACTGCGTAGGATCCTACGGTCTTGGCGTGCATCCGTGCGTCGCTGCGGTCCGGTCCCAGGTCGACGGGCACGTGCACCTTCCGCCGACCACTGGCGACTACATCGATGTACTGTGGAGACCTCACGCCCCACGTGTTGAGCAATTCGGCGGTACGTCCACCCGGCCTCCCGCATGCCCGCTATACGCCCTCGCTCAAAGTCCGTCAACTGCACATACGGTTCACGTCCACGCTGTCGCGGCATGCTACCAGTGTTAAAGACTGCGATGGAGCTCCGTATGCCACGGCAAACTGGCAGACACTGACGGCGGCGGTGCACAAATGCTGCGCAGCTAGCGCCATTCGACGGCCAACACCGCGGTTCCTGGTGTGTCTGCTGTGCCGTGCGTGTGATCATTGCTTGTACAGCCCTCTCACAGTGTCCGGAGCAAGTATGGTGGGTCTGACACACCGGTGTCAATGTGTTCTTTTTTCCATTTCCAGGAGTGTATTTAAATCCAGATTTTTTTAAACATTTACATGGGACTTGATATAACAATAGTACAAAATCAGTTGTTATAAATTACATATGCGCGGTGCTATAAATAGTAATTCTTGGTTTTACCTTGTAGTACATCGATCAGGGACCGCCTTCGCTCTCCACGACCGGCCCAACCGCCCGACTGCGAGCTACTACCACTACTGCTGCCGACACTGCTCTCTGGTCTGCGATTCTGTTGTAGCCTGCATATCGCAGGCAGGGCGTGAGCAGTCCATCAAAGTTACATCTGCTCCAGTGCGCTAGCAATAAATTCCTTATTCATGGACCTTTTACAACCTGTAATATCACACACTAAAGAACAACAGAAGTGCATACACTCATGTGGATTCTGACCAGTAATGAGACGATTGACCATCCCAGGTTATGTTCAAAATGACCACCAGCAGCGGCAAGACACGTCTGTAGTTAGGTATGGAACGACTGCTGCATACGTGCTAGCATTTCAGCGGAGATGTCCTAGCAGGCTGCAGTAATACGTCGTTGCATTTCATCGGACGTAGTTAGTCCTTGTAGGCAGCGTCTTTCAGCTTTCCCACAGAAAAATTCTACAGGCACCAAATTCAGGGAATGGATCGGTCAAAGTACAGATCCTCTGCGATCAATCCAGCGACTTGGAAACAATTCGCTAAGACAGGCTATAGTACTTCATGCTCTATGGGCTGGACAACCATCATGCTGGCATCATATGTTCCTCCTAGCCTGTAGAGGAAAGTCCCTGGAAGATGGTCTGTCAGGAGGCTGCGATACAGGCCCGCGTTGTGTATTAAAAATGGGCCTTTGAGCTGATGGTTCGATTTTTCCACACCACACGTTTACACTCCGTGCATGTTGACATTCCACCTGACTAAGCCAACGGGGATGCCAACAAACCAACAGTGCATGTTTCGGCGGTTTACCTGGCCATGATAAGTAAATGTGACTTCTTAACTACACAACATTCATGACACATCTGGAGTATTCAGCTCTTGATACAGAGCGATGTGATAGGGGTGGAACCTTTGTCGATGGGGAATTCGGGGGACACCTGCGTGGCTCTTACCACTTCGGCGTGCGATTGCGCGGCAGCTAATGTGCGGATCAACTGCAGCATCAACGTTAATTTGCTCCTCTTCTGTCGTCACTTGTTTCCTTCTGTTACGTTGCCCACGTGTTACACTGGCACTTTCACATAACTGGGTGAAGACGATGATAATTAATTTCCTCGATGGTTGACGTACCGAAAACAACTACAAGAATCAAGTGCATTCCTCCTGCACTCTCCATACCCCATGACATGTCGGCTTTTTGCGCATTGGTAAATCCCACCATCCATTCACTACCCACTGCTTGGACTGCCACACACTAACTAACTAGCAAGTCACAGTGCACCCAGGGAACACATATCCATACTGTAAGTAAAAAACAACATCGTACCTGCCAACTACGCAGGTTGAATGGCACAAACAAGTGTCGGTGAGGAAATTTTTCAAAACACGATACCTCGTAAACGAGTCGCACTATAATCCCGCAGCAAACACCACTGACTTTCTAATTTACCCCTCTTTCATTCTTTTGCTGTCAATAGGTGTTGTTCCATTTTAAAAAGTAAGTATTATTACCGTCTGTTTGTTGGCTCACATAATGGTTCAAATGGCTCTGAGCACTATGGGACTTATGTTGATCGTGTTAGGACAGCAACCAGCCACAAATTTACTTTGAGTTCCTTTATTCAAAGGAAACCGTTACCGGTTTCGAATCGTTGCGATTCATCATCAGACGGTTTACACGCTTTCTTTCTACATTTGGTGTGTTTTTTACAGATTAATTGTCCTAAAATATAAATAAAACACAATTACAAACACGCCACACACAGATGGTTGCGTTGCAGATTTTTGTGTGTGTGGCGTGTTTGTAATTGTGTTTTATTTATATTTTAGGACAATTAATCTGTAAAAAACACACCAAATGTAGAAAGAAAGCGTGTAAACCGTCTGATGATGAATCGCAACGATTCGAAACCGGTAACGGTTTCCTTTGAATAAAGGAACTCAAAGTAAATTTGTGGCTGGTTGCTGTCCTAACACGATCAACATTTGTCTTCAAAAACAGCCACGGTCTCCAATATGTCATCATATGACAAAATTGCACTATGGGACTTAACTTCTGAGGTCATCAGTTCCTTAGAACTTGGAACTACTTAAACCTAACTAACCTAAGGACATCACACACATCCATGCCCGAGGCAGGATTCGAACCGGCGACCGTAGCGGTCGCGCGGTTCCAGACTGTAGCGCCTAGAGCCGCTCGGCCACCCCGGCCGGCTGTTGGCTCACAATACGAGCCCATGACTATCACTCCATTCTGTGAAAACCACAAATCAATAGCACTTTCCATTTCATCAATATTTTCGGTGCAAGTTTTAGGTGATTCGCCCTGTAAAAGGGGCAGTCAAACGAAAACCGAAACTAAACTAAACTAAAAATTTCAATAATGTTAATATTTACACTATATATATATATATATATATATATATATATATATATATATATATATATATATATATATCTTGTACTGTGACACTGTGACTTGTTCCAATTCATACCGATAAAATAATCGTGAAAATGATCTACGGAACATGGTATAACTAAACTATACTGAACCCCCTCCATAACATACATTCCACGTGACAGGTAACCATACTGTTGTTACGTTCGGGTACTCTCGCCGCTGTGGTAGAGGAACGGCACATGGCACATCACAGGTTCGCGCAGTTGTTGAGTTATGACCTTCGTTGTTGGCGGGTTGCTCTAATTGTCACAGTATCGTACGGCTAGCGCCTACGATTCGGCTACCCTTCATACAGCTGTGTGTCAGACGTGGCCTGCATTCCTCGCTCGCTCGCTACACGGACCGCGGTAATCACATGGAAACAAGTTCCTCTGGCGTGGAACCACAGTCGGTCGAATATACGCTTCAGCGATTTGGTTGGGTAAATGCTGTAGCATAATATATACAGCCTGAATTTTGCACTGTGTGATTTTCAGATACGAGGGCTATTCGGAAAGTAAGGTATGATAGGTCGCGAAATAGAAACCACAGTGGAAATCAAGACTGTTTTATTTGCAACGGTTAGCTACACCTTCCAGCTAGTTCTTTGTACAGTCGCCGATCAGACTTAGACATCTGTCGTAGCGCTGTACCAACTTTTCAATTTCCTCGTTATAGAAGACAGCCGGCAGTGCTTTTCGACAATTTTCTATTCTGGACTGCAGCTCGTTGTTTGTGTCAAAATATTGTCTTCGTAGCCAGCCGTTCGTCTGAGCAGAGATGAACCTCAGGGGTAGCCAATTATGGCTGTATTGTGGATAATCAAACACTTCCCATCGAAAACGCTGCAGGAACATCTTCATTGCCCCTGCAGAGTGCCGCCGAGAATTGTCGTGTAGAACGAACCGCATGAAGTTATGTTATGTGTATTGCATAGCTCCAGGCGAAATCGTTCACCAGGCCCCTCATACTTGGCGGGAGGCGCTAATTTCTAGCCATCTTTACGTTCTCCCTGTGAGCTCAGAACTGAAAAGATCGACATGATGCGATCGACGGGCGTACTAGACACACTGCCCAGCGCATCTGTCCAAAGCTTCATCAGATTTTCGCTGTATTTTCCATTTCGCGACCGGTCGTTCCTTACTTTCCGAATAACCCTCGTTTATGGCGACATGCGTGGAAGTCGTTTTCAGCCGGACGAGCAAATGCAAGAGCGGGTGTGATTGTGGATCCGTCAGTGACCGATCGTGTTCTACGAAACAGGAATTGATTGTTTCGCCTACCAGTAAGATAACTATCTTAGCCCATGTGGTTACTATTTTTGGATGGGGGTGTTCGGTTTTCATTTGACTGTCCCTCATAGACCGCACACGGCCTTACTCTGACATGTTAATGTCTGAAACCAACATCTGAGTCACGTGATGGAGGGCAAGAAACCCACACGGCACACCAGCGACGAGGCTGTGCTTGTTTTGGTTGCATATCAAGTACCACAGGGCTGTGCCCGTCGCTAGGGGTTTACGTGAATTTCAGGGATTTGGGTTGTGTGCGTGTTTTCTGTGTGTAAGCTCGTGTTTGGTGTCTTATGTATATGTTATTGGTCGCTAAAGAGGCGTGTAAGGGTTAATTTTGGTTTGAAGTAGATCGCTTGGCATATGGTAGGATTGATCATTATTTTCCAGCAGTTGTACCACTGCGTTATCCTCTCCAGATGTTGTCAGAGGTGGCGGTGTATAAGCAGAAGGCTGCGACTGCTTCTGTATATGGCGGTGTCATCCGCATAGATAGCAATCTGTCCGCTAATCTGCCAAGGGATGTCATTCGCAAATATGGTATAAAGTACAGGACCAAAAACTGAACCCTGCAGTACTCCTGCCGCAATCCATAGTGTCTGGCTGGACTTGTCTCCATTCCTTACCAAGAACTGACGTCCTGTAAGGAAGGAGCCTATGATCCAAGATATATGAACTGTGCACCCTATCTGATCTAGTCTGTAGTTTAGACCATCATGCCAGACGCGGTCCAATGCTTTTTCTATGTCCAGGAACACTGCTCCTACTACTTCTCTCCTTGCCCTGGCCAGACAAAGGTGCTCTACCAAGCGAAGGGATTGTAGGATAGTGGAATGCTCAGTGCGGAATCCTAACTGTTCAGGCAAAAGGACACTGTTTTCAGTCAGGGACTGATGGAGGGGTGAAAGGATTATTAATTCAGGATTTTACTCCTATTTAGGAGAAAAATGGGCCTGTAACTTTCGGGAAGGGGCAGGTTTTTATTGGATTTTGGGAGGGTGATGACCATTGGAGTTTTCCAAGCTGAGGGGAAGTACGTGAGTCGGCACACCAACCCTGTCGAGGATCCACCAGACGCATTCGATCTGTGCCTGGCTCACCTCCCCTTCCACGAAGTGGAGCTTCAACACTCCTGGCCATCCGAGCGGGAATTAATCGCTTCTCTACTGGCAACACAATACTCCCTGCCTCCTTCTATAATAGTGGGTCCGTCTCTTGTGACATCTGGTAGTCAACTGCATATTACCTAGGGGTGTCCGGACACTTTTGATCACATAAAGTTTTTACTACATATATAAATGATCCTCCAGACAGTGTGGGCAGCAGTCTGCAGTTGTTTCTTAATGACGGTGTGGTGTTTGGGCAGGTGTCGAAGGTGAGTGACAGGAGGAGCATACAAGATGACTAAGACAAAATGAATGGCAACTTGCTAGAAATGTAGAAAAATTTATGTTGATGCAGATGAGTAGGAAAAACAAACCCACAACGCTCGAATACGCTCTGATATTGAGAAGGCTATTTACACTTACAGTGAAAATGTCCTTAATTCACTAGACAACAAATTAGAGGCAACTGGTATATTCTGTGACCCGTCAAAGGCTTTTGACTGTGTGAATCACAGCATTCTTTTAAGCTAATTAAAATATTATGGCATCACTGGAAGTGCTGCAAAGTGGTTTCAGTCATATCTCACTTACAGAAAACAAAGCGTGTCATTAAGTAACACTTCAGCAGTAGGCAATCAGACATCATCTGATAGGAAGAAATTAGATATGGTGTTCATCAAGGTCCCATACTCGGTCCACTAGTTTTTCTTGTGTATGTTAATGACCTGTCATCTGTCACATTACCAGATGCCAAGTTAGTCCTATTTGCAGATGATACAAACATTGCAATAAATAGTAAATAAAATATAAATTTACAAAGGGCAGCTAATCAAATTTTTACTGACATTAATAAGTGGTTCATACCCATTACCTGTCATTAAACGCTATACGCAGCTCAAGTTCCAAGAGATTTCCATCTGCTGTGTGGTGTATAAAATATGATGACATGGAAATAGGAGAAGTTGAGAGTGTAAAATTCTTGGGATTACAACTTGATAACAAATTCAGTTTGGAGCGACATACTAACGAACTGTTAAAGCGCCTAAACAGGTCTGTGTTTGCATTGTGAATGATGTCAGACATAAGATATATAAATATAAAAAACTGACATATTTTGCATATTTTCACTCCATTATGTCATATGGTATCATATTTTGGGGTAACTCCACAAACCGAGAAAAATTTTTTAGAGTACAGAAGCATACATAATAAGAGTAATGTGTAGTTTAAATCTAGTAACATCATGTCGAAACCTATTCAAATAACTGGGTATACTAACCACAGCTTTTCAACATATATATTCCTTATTGCATTTTGTTGTAAATAATAGATCTCTTTCCCAACTAACTGCTTAGTATACAGTATCAAACTAGGAATAAGAACAATGTACATAAAGATTTAAAATCACTTACTGTTGTCCAGAAAGGAGTCCAGTATTCAGCAACGCATATTTTCAATAAGTTACCAGCAACCACTAAGAGTTTAGTTTCGGACAAGGTACAATTTAAACATAATTTAAAAGAATTTTTGGTGGCCAACTCCTTCTCTCCCATCCATGAATTTCTGAACAAGTGCAGTAGACCATTTTAATGAAAATTTATTATACTTTAATTTTTTACAATACTTGGTTGTAACTGCCAAGTAACTAGCTACTGTGTGAATGATGGATTTAATGAAAGCAGATGTAAGTATTAAACCTGTATATATTAGAAGTTTAATTGTAACTCATGTACATAATTTTACTGTTCATTGACTGAGGATCATTAAAATTTATTAAATCAAGTTTTTCTAATTACATTTTTGTAATGCGTTTATCTGACATGTTCCACACCCAGGAGGATCCCCTCTTTTGTGAGTCTATGGAATGAACAATTAATCTAATCTAAGCTAATTAGTAGTGTACTGCTTGATGCAGTCACGTCGTTTAAATATATGAGCGTAACACTGCAAAGTGATATGAAATAGATGGAGCACGTCAGGATTGTGATATGGAAGGCGACTGGTCAACTTCAGTTTATTAGAAGAATTTTGGGGAAGTGTTCATAATCTGTAAAGCAGACAGCATTAGGGCGCTAGTGCAACCTATTCTTGAGCACTGCTCGACAGTTTGGGGACCGCCCCAAGTCAAATCAAAGGAAGACATCGAAGCAACTCAGAGACGAGCTGCTAGGTTTCCTACCAGTAGGTTCGAACAACACGCAAGTATTACGGAGGTGCTTCGGGGACTGAAATGGAAATTCGAGGAGGACAGGCGACGTTCTTTTCGAAGAACACTACTGAGAAAATTTAGAGAACCGCCATTTGAAGCTGATCGTGTGACACCATCACAGCAGACAGAAGAATGAATGTCCGAAACATCGTCTGCCACAGTTTGTACACAGGGACGCACAGTGCCTCCAACTTCTGGTACCTGAATTGGAGCCACAGTGCTTGCTTTGCTTCTCGTAGATCTTACCGCAATTGGATTCTTCTCTGTGAGTCGCGAGCTCTAACGTTCGTGTCATAAGCAGTGCACAATAATGTGACAAGTGGGTACGTTTAAATGTTAATCATAATAAAAATCGTAAAATGTTTGGATGCCAACTAATTTCGTTTTATTTCACCAACAGGAAAATTATTAAAACAATTTCTACAGACAGTCTATCGTTAATATTTATAACAAGATTCACGGTGATTAATCATTAGTTACCGACTACTGCAAAAGTCACAAAAATGCTGATATATTTGTTGCTCTGCCTTCAGTATCTACTTGAAATGGACCTGGATCTCCAGTCTGTAGAAGTTCCCTCCCGTTTGTGAGCTAATCTAGTAATTACAAATTCATATTCAGGTCCTTTCTCATACTCTGGAAAACAGTAAGATTGAAATGAATAGTGGTACATTCAATGCTACATTCGTATTATTTTAAAATGAAGGTAGATTTACACAAAAACAGGCACTGAAAACTACAATTCAGAATTATCTTATGACAGTTATATTATGTGAGGAAAGCTTAAAATCTTCTTTCCACTACTTTTTTGCTGATTTGTAATTGGCTCTGAGCACTATGGGACTTAACATCTATGGTCATCAGTCCCCTAGAACTTAGAACTACTTAAACCTAACTAACCTAAGGACAGCACACAACACCCAGCCATCACGAGGCAGAGAAAATCCCTGACCCCGCCGGGAATCGAACCCGGGAACCCGGGCGGGGGAAGCGAGAACGCTACCTCACGACCACGAGATGCGGGCTGATTTGTAATTGAAACAGTTTTAGTTTGCAGGGCTTAGACATGAATAAGAGATGGGTAACAGAGAGAGTACACTTTGTACGAAACCTGATCGTGTTGCCTAAAATGAAAACATGTCTCTTTTCTTTTCGAATATTAACATTTTTCAATTTTAGGTGTAAAGGTTGCTTTGAAAGGATAACAGTTCATACAATTTACTTCATCTGTTAATTTCATTCGTAACACATTAACTGTGGTTAGACCCAAACATGCTAATAATGGCAGATAAATTTAGTTCTACTGTCACAATTACGTCTCCCATTGCAGTGTTACTTTTACAAATTAGACTATCAGGCTTCAACTGTTCATGATAGCCTAAAAAACTGGCAGAGAGTAACAATAGTGATTCTTTAACTGATTTTGTGTGTAATTTCATGGACCCTCCACGAATAAACTGATTAATCACGCAGTGTTGCCCTACCATCAATAGAAAGCTTCCAAACACATATATCAACATCTGCAAACTGTGCATGTACTTTTGGTGTCACATGACCACACACAACCATTCCACATGACACCCAAACAACTACTGCTCTTGACTTGCAATAATGCTTGGGCATTGGTGAATGAAACAGCAAGACAATACCTTGTGAAGGAAAAGATGCACTGAGCTCTGAGTGTTCCAGAGAACCTGCACCGTGTAAGGCGTAATATGGCAGTCTAGATTCTGTTTAGAAAAACTGGCTACAACGCCTTCTCAGTAACATCTGTTGCACTGTGTATCTTTGTTAATTTGTTGACAAGTATATTCTGCCGAAATCCAGGGCATTCTTCTTTTGCGATCTACAACGCAATAAGGTAATAAGGTATTGAGATTTATATAGATGTATTTTGGGGGGTAACATGTTCCATACTGCCTCATTTTTTACTTTACGTAATGACCTATACAATTTGCTTTCAAGTTGTGCTTATTTATGAAACATTTGTCATGGTAGTATGCGATACACGATGTTATTCTTTAAGGATTTATTTCCGTATTTCTTCAGTTGTTAAATGGCTAAACAGCAACTGGATGAGGCAGAAGAGATCCTCCACATTCTAGAAGAATTCTGTTCAGATGCGATGCTTTCTAATATTGGGGAACGGGGAGGGGGGGGGGATAGATTCAGAAAATACACGAATTTATCCTCAACAAAGGATTGCCCTATCCACCTCTGATTCGATTCATCCTTTGCAGGCTTTATTGGTGTTGCACATGGGACTTCTGCAGTTTATAATGAGCCTGGATATTTTTTGCATATTTCTGACAAGGCAGTAATTTTAAGATAGCACAAATACGTTTTCCGAGGCAAATTTAACAATTAATTCCGGCCGGCCGGAGTGGCCGAGCGGTTCTAGCGCTACAGTCTGGAACTGCACGACCGCTACGGTCGCAGGTTCGAATCCTGCCTCGGGCATGGATGTGTGTGATGTCCTTAGGTTAGTTAGGTTTAAATAGTTCTAAGTTCTAGGGGACTGATGACCTCAGCAGTTGCCATTTGAACCATTTGAACCATCAATAAGCACCGACGACAACTAAAATTTGTAATTAGCATTTCCTCATGAATTGAGTGATATCTAAATTATTGTTAACAAGTTATCAGTGCTAGTAACGTCATTAGCACCGTTGGGATTGTATACTAATTTGAAATAGTAAACATACACAACAAAAAATTCGCTTTTTGGCACCCAGCTTGGTAGGTGAGTCCCCACTGTCTGTCGCTGCTCCAGTACGAGAAGGCTCTCCCTCGTCCCGGCGGAGGTTCGAGTCCTCCCTCGGCCATGGGTGTGTGTGTTTGTCCTTAGGATAATTTAGGTTAAGTAGTGTGTAAGCGTAGGGACTGATGACCTTAGCAGTTAAGTCCCATAAGATTTCACACACATTTGAACATTTTTTTCCCTCGTCCGGCCATTCTCACGCTTTGTAACCATCCGGTGCGGCTTTCGCGGTTTCTGATTCAACCTGCTTAGCATCCTCCCGTGATAAAATCTTCCTATACACTGCATTAAGAAATAGCAACAAAAATGTGCTAAACGTGGGGAGGGATGTGGCATATACCACCGTTCGCTCGACGAAAGATCCGTACCCAAAGACTGGAAACTTGCACAGGTCACATCAATATTCAAGAAAGGTAGTAGGGGGTACCCACTAAATTGCAGACCCATATCATTAACATCGAAATGCAGCAGGATTCTGGAACATATATTGTGTTCGAACATTTTGAATTACTTCGAAGAAAACGGTATATTGACAGACTTTCGACACAGATTTATAAAACATCGTTCTTGTGAAACACAACCAGTTCTTTACTCACACGAACTGTTGCGTGTTATTGACAAGGAATTTCAAACTGATTCCGTATTTCTGGATTTCCGGAAGGCTTTTGACACCGTACCACACAAGCGGCTTGTTGTGCAATTGCGTGCTTACGGAATATCGTCCCCGTTATATGACTGGATTCGTGATTTCCTGTCAGAGAGGTCATAGCTCGTAGTAACTGACGGAAAGCCATCGAGTAAAGTAGAAATGGTTTCTAGCGTTCCCCAAAGTAGTGTTATAGGACCTTAGCTGTTCCCTACCATTATAAACAATTTGAGAGACAATCTGAGCACCCGTCTTAAATTGATTGCAGATGACGCTGTCGTTTATCGACTAGTGAAGTCATCAGAAGATCAAAACAAATTGCAAAAAGATTTAAAAAAGATATCTGTTTGGTGCGAAAAGTGGAAAGTGACCCTAAACAGCGGAAAGTGTAAGGTCATCCACACGAATACTAAAAGGAATCTGTTAAACTTCGGTTACACTATAAATCACTTAAAACTAAAGACAGTAAATTCAACTAAATATCTGGAAATTACAATTACGAACAACTTAAATTGGAAGGAGCACATAGAAAATGTTGTGGGGAAGGCTAACCAAAGACTGCGTTTTCTTGGCATGAGACAGAAAATTTAACAGATCTACTAAAGAGACTGCCTACACTACGCTTGTCCGTCATCTTTTAGAACACTGCTGCGCCGATTGGGATCCTTACCAGATGAGAATGACGGAGCATATCGAAAAATTTCAAAGAAGGGCAGCACGTTTTGTATTATCCCGAAATAGGGGAGAAAGTGTCACTAGCGTGATACAGGATTTGGGATGGACATAATTAAAACAAAGACGTTTTTCGTTGCGGCGGAAACCTCTCACGAAATTTCATTTACAAAATTTCCCGTCCGAATGTGAAAATATGTTGTTGATGCCGACCTACATAGGGAGAGACGATCACCATAATAAAATAAGGGAAATCAGGGCTCACATGGAAAGATATAGGTGTTCTGGTTTAATCCATTGTAAACGGTTTTTGAAAGCCTGCGACTGTAGAAACTATAGGTTTCTTTACTAATAAATCTTATTTTTTTGTGTATTAAGCCATTTCTTTTGATGTTGTGAGTGTGTGTGAGTGCTTCATTTCGTTGACTTTTACTGCAATACGTAAGAAACACGCGATTTTTAAGTTGGGTATCAATTCTTTTTGTGAAGTTACTGGCGAAATTTAGAAGAATTTGTACTTACAGTTTTCTAATGGTCCATTTGTGCAGAGAAGATTGCAAATATTTTCAAAAATCACAGAGTAAAAATTGGATTTTCTACATCTAATAAGCTACAGCAAAAACTAATACATAATATAAAGTGTAATCATGATCCATATTCAGACTCTGGAATATACAAGGTAACATGCCAGGAAAGCTCCAAGTTCTGCCTAGGACAAACAGGCCGAAATTTCAACACAAGGTACACAGAGAACATTCGAGCATACACACACAACAAACACACTACATCAGCAATAGCAACACACATACATAATACGGGACACCCATTTGGAAAAATAGAGCAAAATGTCAAAGTACTCCACCGACTAAAGAAAGGACATAAAACGGATTTGCTTGAAGAACTGGAGATATAGTCACATTACAGAAAATATGAAGATAAAATATTAAATGAAATACTTGAAAGTGAAACAGTGAATATCTTCAGATGTTTCGATAATCTATTTAAATAAAAATAATAAAACATAGAAATAAGCACAATTGTAAAATCAATATAAGTAATTTATGAGCCAAATTGTTAAGATAAATAACCTCTGTACCAAAGCGTATCATAATCTGTGGAAGACCTATAATGTTATCTCTGTGGAGTACCTGTAAGAAGATCTTTGTAACTGTTTTGTTTATATAAGATATTTTCTATGTGTAAAGTGTACAACAAGTTGTGTGTGATGCTTAGTGTGTGTGAGACTCTGCACAAATGAACCATTAGAATATTGTAAGTACAAATTCTTCTAAATTTCGCCACTAATTTCAAAAAAGAATTGATATCCAACTAAAAAATCGTGTGTTTGTTATGTATTGCAGTAAAAGTCAACGAAATGAAACAGACTCACACACACACTGACAACATCAAAAGAAATGGCTTAAGACACACAAAAAACGCCCTTGAAAATGGGATTTATTTCTCGAAACGCGTCCTGTGAAAAGTGAAATAAAGAAAAATCGTGACTGGTAGCAGAAGATTATTTATAAACAAACCTATTATATAGGTGTTCATTTTTCCGCCCTATACGAGACTGGAGTAATACAGAATTCTGAAGGTAGTATGATGAACCCTCTGCCAGGCACTTAAACGTGATTTTCAGAGTATCCATGCAGATGTAGATGAAGATAAACGCCACAACGGCAGAACGATTCTGCTGCCGCCCTCATACATTTCTCGTAACGACCACGAAAGTAAGATACGAGAAATGAGGACTCTTACGGAAGCACACACATAATCATTTTTCGCACGCTCTGTTTGCCATTGGAACAGGAGAGGTAATGACTAGTAGTGGTACAGGGTGCCCTCCGCCACGCACCGTACGGTGGCTTACGTAGTGTGTATGTAGATGTAGACAACTATTCCTCCTGAAACACCCTCTGTACGTGTATGTAGAAGTAGATGTAGAGATGCCAGCTCCCTTGCTGTAAAGTCAGCCACGCTGGAACCGGGGTCAATTCGTCAGCTTTGAGCAATGACGTCATACCTAAGGCAGAGACACTACATAGAGACAGTCTTTGAAAGCAATGGATCATATTCGTAAACGAATGAATGCAGCATACGATAAAATTACACAGTTCACGTGATTAATTACTTAGCCTCAAATTATACCGACAAGAATTAAAGGTAACGAAAATAAATAAGAACAGAAAAAGACAAGTATACACGTCTGAAATAAATTATTATCGTAGTTAAAGCGAGGAAGAAAACCACAGAAAACCTTTAAATCTAGTACAGTATAGCGAATGGTGAAGTCATAATATTATGAATCAGCGTTAACTTTTAATATCAATTGTTAAGTTTAACAGGAAGGGGACACAAACAACGAAAACTGACAAAAAGTAGGATCTAACAAATACTGCAATCGGTAACTGCAACTGACTTATATAGGTTAATTCTAGTTACCGATTCCAACCAAAATGTTACAGGATTTCTGCTTATGGTATTAGTGTCTTCATTACTATGAAAAAGAGACAAATTTGGGAGCTGCAACTACAATACTTATTAGTTTTTCGTAGTAGTTGGAGATCAATAAGAAATCTAGAAATGCTACAAAAACATAGTCCACAGATTTATTGCAAAAATGTCCAAAATTATGAACCATCGAAAAGTTGGAATCGGTAACTAGAATTGACCTAGGTCACTTCTAGTTACCGATTCCAGCCGTTCAATGATTCATTAATTAGAGCGTTTTTCAGCACTTGTGTGCACTAGAATGTAGCCTAATATGATTTCTGCATTTGCAAATTGCTCTCTGCATTACTGCAGAAAGGTTACTAATATTGGAAGCGGTAACTACAATTGACCTATATGGAAAGTCAGTTCTAGTTACTGATTCCAATTTGTGCTATAGACCGAAGCAGTTTTAGAGAGCAATTACAAAGGTAAAAATGGTATTACGATTCAGTGTGTACAACTGCAAAAATAATTCACATATGAATCATAGAGCGATTGGAATGTGTAACCTAAATTTACCTACATAGTTTAATTCTAGTTATCGATTGCAGTATTTTTCATTTTTTGTAGATATTCATTTTCCATGACTGGCTTTTCTTTTAGAATTTAGTGTATCGGTTTCTCCATATTTTATGCTACTGCTTCGTATTCGTTGTCATGCATTTAATTTTCCCGTTTTTCAGATACATTTTAATTTCTCCCCGCCCAAAACCCGCACTTTCCAGATCTTCTCCCATTTGATTCAGTAATTAATATAAAATTAACACTATTTTATAACGGTATGACTTCCCCATGCGCTTTACTCTAATGCAACCTAAAGATTCTCTGTGCTTTTCTAGTCGCATAAATTACGAGAATACTTCTTACCAGACATGAAAATTTGTTTTTAATTCTTCTTCTTATTATTTGCGTTATCTTCAGTTCGTTTCGATATAATTCATGACTAAGTAAATAACTGCGTGAATGTGATTGTAATTCTATCGTATGCTACCTTCGTTTGTTTACGAGTATGAATCGTTGCTTTCATAGATTGCCTATACGTATCGTCTCTGCCTTAAGTAAGACGTCATTGCTCAAAGCCAACGAGTGGAATCGGACACTAGATGTACTGTTCTCCCAAAAACACCGTCTGTACCTGTATGTAGAAGTAGATGTAGAGATGCCAGGTCACATACTGTAAAGTCAACCGCGCTGGAACCGCCGACATCGACGCCCGCCAGAGCAGCAGACACGGCGGACGAGCGGGGGCGTATCTCTGACACAGCGGGGGTGGAGGTAGCCGTGCGGTGTTTTTCCTACCCCCGCAGTGGGGGGGGGGGGGGGGGGTTGTGACGGCGCCTCCTGTTCCTGTAATCCCCCTACCCCACCGCACCCCGTAAATCCCTGCAGCTTCCGATCTCTTGACGTCACTGGCGCGTCTCCACGGCAACCACGTCGATGCGTGTGTACTACGATCGCCGCCGCACTCTCCCCTTTCCGCGCCGTCGCAGCGCCCGCGGAATTCACGGCTTGAGCCGCAAAGCACGGAAGCTCTTGGACGGGTATCGGAAAAGTGAAGTTTCCGATACTGCGTATCTGGTGGGACCAGCGACATAATGGAATCTTTTACTCTTCAGCGGAGTGCGCGGATCAACCAGAGTCGTCTGTATTAGCCCGTCGAGTCTGACAAATGACGTTGCAAAAGCACTAAAATGTTACAAAAAAAATTATTTCAAAATGACGAACAATGAGGTCTCCCGTTCCCATGGAGTGAAAATATACACATATAATAAAAGTAGCCAATCAGTATTCAGATTATTACGCACCAGTTGTCGAAGATAAAAGTTTTATGCATCACAACATATTTCAGAACTACATTATCGCAGTATCAAGCTCTATAAAACAAAAAAACACAAATCATAAGCTCTTATTACTACACGTGCTAACATACATGTAGTGTAAATCTGTCTATACCACCCTGCAATATTACCTAACTTAAATTACGTGACATATTGTTAGCCACAGTCAAAATTAATAAGCAAGCAGCAAACATACATTGTCAAGGATATAAGACTCTTCCTTGCACATCTCATAGTGACGCATAAAATTCTCACAAAAGTAATTTGAACTAAAGTTCACTCTCCTCACCTACCAATGATTGTACTATTATAATACCTATAGTATATCTTAGTCCCCAACAGTGCTGTATTGACAGTAAAATCTTTGAATGATTCTATGACAACTGGTAGCAATGATTGCTATGAGATTCTGAAAAACGTTCTTGCTCCTACGACGCAGTTTGTACATCCTTTAGGTATAAACTAAAGTAAATTACAGCGATTTGGCTGTTGGCCATTTTTGAAGAGCTCGTCACTGAAATCGGCCCAGAAATGGGTTGCGGATATTCTATCTTTTCTTTTTAACGTTGACACATGCGAAATACTTTTCGTGATGGAGTTCTACAGCTTTAATGAATGTTAAGAACTGCATTATGAGACGAGGTACTGGCGCAAGTATAGCTGTGAGGAGGGGTAGTGAGTCGTGCTTGGGTAGCTCAGTCGGTAGAGCACTTGCTGCAAAAGGCAAACGTCTCGAGTTCCATCCTCGGTCCTGCACACAGTTTTAATCTGCCAGGAATTTTCAACTGCATTAAGCAATACACAGCTGTACCGGTATTTTTTCATTAGAGACGTTCGATTTCGGTCTAGGGTCAGACCACCATCGGGTCCTTAGAACACTCCACGGTACAACGTGGGATCTACCTTGGTCATTGCCAGAAGTCGTACCTGGATGGTAAAGCAGATGGAGAGTTTCGTCGTGACCCCTCACACTGTGTAGCAGTATTTGTCCCCTTACGTCTTTTTGTCCCCAGTGCGAAAGGTTCTTCGTAGTGTTTTTTGTTTCCCACCTAGTGCAAGACGTAGTACGGGTTAATGGTGGTACAGACTCCACCCTTAGGTTTTATTTAATGGCTTCCTTAGCCTCACACTTTGCTCTCTCTCTTTTTACCCTTTGCTGCAACTATCAGTATGTTTTCAGTTATGTACGGCCCCAATTTGACGCAACGAGTGTATTTATTAGTTTGTTACTTATTGCTTTAAAAAAATTAAATAAATAAAACAACAAAAAAACAAGTAACCAAATAAAAATAAATGGAAATAGACATTCATAACAATAAAACTGTTCCATCCCTTGTTCACATCCCCAGGAATGGGAGGGAGGATACACTGTGGCGAGGCCTCGGGTTGCGATCCCTGCCCACCCTGCCTCCGCCACCCCACGACCTGATCAATTTAAAAAATATTACAAAAAAGTCAATAGAGCACTTACCGCAAAAGTCAAAGATCCCGAGTTCGAGTCTCGGTCCAGCACACAGTTTTGATCTGCCAGGTATTTTCAGCTGCATTATGCAATACACAGCTGTACCGTTATTTTTTCATTAGAGACGATCGATTTCGGTCTAGGGTCAGACCACCATCGGGTTCGAACACCATCTCAGCTACGCATTTGCGTAAATGGAATAATAGTTATGAGATGCGCATTGTTCCATCACTAATAGTAGCTGTATAAGCGTCACATATATGTCCATTTAACCTCAACTGGATGACAACTTCTTTGCTGTAACAAGTAATGTTGACCACATGACTGTCTGTAGATTGCCGCATGAGAACCAGCTGATCCGAGCCATGTATAGCGTACGCAGGCATTGTCTGCAACTGATATTCCTGCATGAGTACACTTAAGCAAATTCCTCATTCAGCAATGTGTCGACCCTCACTTTAGTGCAAATGGGCTCTTCACGGATGACGCTTCGTTTCAGAGCAGATGATTAATTTGTTGAAGGGTCCTAAGATGGAAATAAAGCGCTTCCGGTCTATAATGTTGTACTGTGCTAGCCATGAAAAGCCTATATGCATTGCCCCCATGTAATTTCATTGCTGCCTACAGTCTGGTATCAAAATATACGAATTGAAACACATTAATACCGTGATATGTGGTGAATTTCTGTTTTTGTTTTTCTGTGCGAAATACGTTTTGTAATTACAGCCATAATCCAAACGATTGGTCAGAGACTTTTGCTAAAGAGGCCAAACGGAACTTTTTTGCTGCAAAACAAATGAAAAAGTAATTCATTTATTATAGCCATTTGCGGCATATATATATATATATATATACACTCCTGGAAATTGAAATAAGAACACCGTGAATTCATTGTCCCAGGAAGGGGAAACTTTATTGACACATTCCTGGGGTCAGATACATCACATGATCACACTGACAGAACCACAGACACATAGACACAGGCAACAGAGCATGCACAATGTCGGCACTAGTACAGTGTATATCCACCTTTCGCAGCAATGCAGGCTGCTATTCTCCCATGGAGACGATCGTAGAGATGCTGGATGTAGTCCTGTGGAACGGCTTGCCATGCCATTTCCACCTGGCGCCTCAGTTGGACCAGCGTTCGTGCTGGACGTGCAGACCGCGTGAGACGACGCTTCATCCAGTCCCAAACATGCTCAATGGGGGACAGATCCGGAGATCTTGCTGGCCAGGGTATTGACTTACACCTTCTAGAGCACGTTGGGTGGCACGGGATACATGCGGACGTGCATTGTCCTGTTGGAACAGCAAGTTCCCTTGCCGGTCTAGGAATGGTAGAACGATGGGTTCGATGACGGTTTGGATGTACCGTGCACTATTCAGTGTCCCCTCGACGATCACCAGTGGTGTACGGCCAGTGTAGGAGATCGCTCCCCACACCATGATGCCGGGTGTTGGCCCTGTGTGCCTCGGTCGTATGCAGTCCTGATTGTGGCGCTCACCTGCACGGCGCCAAACACGCATACGACCATCATTGGCACCAAGGCAGAAGCGACTCTCATAGCTGAAGACGACACGTCTCCATTCGTCCCTCCATTCACGCCTGTCGCGACACCACTGGAGGCGGGCTGCACGATGTTGGGGCGTGAGCGGAAGACGGCCTAACGGTGTGCGGGACCGTAGCCCAGCTTCATGGAGACGGTTGCGAATGGTCCTCGCCGATACCCCAGGAGCAACAGTGTCCCTAATTTGCTGGGAAGTGGCGGTGCGGTCCCCTACGGCACTGTGTAGGATCCTACGGTCTTGGCGTGCATCCGTGCGTCGCTGCGGTCCGGTCCCAGGTCGACGGGCACGTGCACCTTCCGCCGACCACTGGCGACAACATCGATGTACTGTGGAGACCTCACGCCCCACGTGTTGAGCAATTCGGCGGTACGTCCACCCGGCCTCCCGCATGCCCACTATACGCTCTCGCTCAAAGTCCGTCAACTGCACATACGGTTCACGTCCACGCTGTCGCGGCATGCTACCAGTGTTAAAGACTGCGATGGAGCTCCGTGTGCCACGGCAAACTGGCTGACACTGACGGCGGCGGTGCACAAATGCTGCGCATCTAGCGCCATTCGACGGCCAACACCGCGGTTCCTGGTGTGTCCGCTGTGCCGTGCGTGTGATCATTGCTTGTACAGCCCTCTCGCAGTGTCCGGAGCAAGTATGGTGGGTCTGACACACCGGTGTCAATGTGTTCTTTTTTCCATTTCCAGGAGTGTATATATATATATATATATATATATATATATATATATATATATATAGTCTGGCTGTTGTAGAGTAAGCACACGTGTTTCTGTGTACCGTAACATCAGATAAAATAATGATCTTATTAATACGCAAGTGAAATTTATCTGCCGTGTCAGACCTGATCATGTCCAATGATTATAATCATAACTTCGTATGAATTTTCATCTTCCCATTCAGAGAACGTAAAGAAAGTATTGGCAACGAATCGTTCGAGAAAGACCGAACACATCACGAGTCCTCTCGTTACCTATTCAATAATGCTAAGAAGAACCAGAGATCGAGTTGTCTATCATTTTCTTTCATTTTTTTTTTTACGTAAGAATCAAGTTAGGTTCATCGGTCAACTATCTTCGAACAATGACTTCAGCAGTCGCTTCGGTGGGTTGATTAATATCGTACCTCACGATACTAATAGGATGTAAACTGATAATCACGTGAAAACTTAATTTACATCTTTTGACACTAATCGTTAACTTCATTTATCTATGTTTTTGCACAGGTTTGCTACCTAGGAACCTTTCTCTCGCCCTTCACCGAGTTGCTTCAAAATTATTTTAATTTTCTGTGACGTATTGGGAAAAGTTTTCATAATGCTAATATCTCCGGCATTACTCTTGCACCATAAATTCCAGATGAGAAACGTTTCCGGATCCATGTCCATATAACATATTTTCCTCCTCTGTGTATGTGGAATGTTTTCTGTAATACTGACCGTATATTTTTCTTACGCCTCATGTAACTAAGAGAAAGCTTTCTTGGAAAGAGTACCAATCGAGTAAAGCAAACATAAGTTCCACAGCCGTAATGGGTATCACAATGCACAGCACGAACAGAAAACTATTTTTTGTTCTGGTAGCAGTACAACTATTTGAATATATGTTTTCATCATTTCCGCTATCGCGATTTTGGCTTTGCAGCAATTGGGTGGTTTGTGGGGGTGGAAGGGACCAGACTACAAAGGCCATCGGTCCCTTTGCAGCAATTACCAAGTGCAATTGGCCAAGTATATCTTTAAATATAAACCAGGCGTCTCATCATAAAACATAAGAACAAATATGTCTGGCGTGTACTACGAAGAGCCAAAAAAACTGGTACACCTGACTAATATCGTGTAGGGCCCCCGCAAGCACGCAAAAATGCTACAGCGCGACGTTACATGGACTCGAGTAATGTCTGAAGTAGTGGTGGATGGAACTGACACCATGAATCCTACAGAGCTGTCGATTAACGAGGGAGTGGAGATCTCTTCTGAGTAGCACGTTGCATCCCAGATATGCTCAATAATGTTCATGTCTGGGGAGTCTGGTGGCCAGCGGAAGTGTTTTAACTCGGAAGAGCGTCTCTGGAGCCACTCTGTAGCAATTCTGAACGTGTGGGGTGTTTTATTATCCTAATTGAATTGCCCAAGTCCGTAGGAATGCACAATGGACATGAATGGATGCCTGTGATCACACACGATGCTTACCTACGCATCACCTGTCAGAGTCGTATGACTTCATGATAGAAATCTGCCAAGGACAGTACTTCTACTTACGGCATGTATCGGTTAGAAAAATGCACCGATGATGACTGATATCAGTCGAAATCGATTTGCAACAAGATAAATAAATTACATTTCCACGACTGGTTGCTACATCTTTTTAATTTTATATTCCACGGTCGCTGCACAAAAAGGGAACTTTATGGAGCCCAACATACAAAACTACAGTAGCATTTCTGCGTGAAACTGGATGTACATTCAGCAAGCCAAAAAGCGTCTCCTTCGTCCACAGGAAACGGTAGACTACTGTTGTGATTCCAGGATTAGAGGGGACAGATGCGGAGTACGTATGTTGCTCCCATGTTTCTGTTCTTGTGGGAATTGGCGTTGGATTCTGTGGGTTAGGGAATATAGAAGTCGATAAGGGCTGTGTGAGGAAGTCACAGAGAAAGGACTTAGGGCTCTGTTTCGGTGCGGTTCTCTAAAGTTTCGCATCCATCTTGAATACAGAACAGCGGTGAAATCGCGGTCGTAGCTAGGAATCGCCATAATGTGCCAAATACAAGGTACTTCGACAGTGATTCAGTGTAAAGTCATTGTCGACCACAGCAGTGTTAAGCCTACAGTTCTGTAGAGTCGCTATTAATCACTGCTTATAATGCGTAACAATTCGGCAATGGCCGGCCGAAGTGGTCGAGCGGTTCCAGGCGCTACAGTGTGAAACCGCGCGACCGCTACGGTCGCAGGTTCGAATCCTGCCTCGGACATGGATGTGTGTGATGTCCTTAGGTTAGTTAGGCTTAAGTAGTTCTCAGTTCTAGGGGACTGATGAGCTCAGAAGTTAAGTCCCATAGCGCTCAGAGCCATTTGAACCAATTCGGTAATGAAGAAAAAATCTTTAGCCAAGTTCGGGGAGAGGCAGATGATCTCTCTTGCTAACCCTCCCCCCCCCCCCCCCCCCCCCACCTCAACCCCGTGGGGCGGTTCTCGTAATCTTGATATTTCTTGACTAACCCAGTGGTTAGTTGTCGTAAATATTGGTTTCTTCCTGACCTCAGGGTGTGGTAATTGATAATTTTTTTTGCGAAAAGACGCCACAATTTATTCTTTAAAATTCATCGCAAAATTGGGTTCGCAGTGGAACTGAGTACATCGTATTGTCTTTCTATCTTGAATTTTGATGGATTAATCAATGAATAAAAGGGATAATCTGTAAGCGAGGCCTGGCTAAATTGATTTTACACTCTTACAAGTAAGTTAAATTTACTTCAAAAGTTATTTTTGCGGGTTGTTATAAAGTCAATGTTCATTGGTATTGCCAGTCAAAGATCCTATGCCTACGTTCTTTCTTTCGATATGAAGAAAAAATGACGATCGCCGAGCTGCATTAATGTAGCGATCGACAATAGCTTAAGTTCTCACAGTTTAAGCTTTGAATTAATTCTTGTCCATTGAAACACTACCTCACTTCCCTGAATTCACTTCAAAAATGAATCCTCAATTCTTTTTAATTACAAAATTTTTTTCTCTTACAAAGATAATTACTTTCAGATAAAGTGGAAGGTACTTTTGAAATTAAAGTTTTGAATACTTTCACACTACATACTTTCACAATAAGCACTCACCCGAGCTAACACAATACAGACATCGCGAGACAAGTTAAGGTGAGGTAAAACGACAAAATGAGAGCGAACACTATTGTCTCAAATATTTAAAGACTAACACAAAAGAAAAGTTGACGTAACTATAACTTCTTATACCTACTTATTCGTTTTAAATGGTTATTCTTATATAATTCACAATCGCACAATAATATTAACAAAATTATTTAAAATCATGGCTTATGGCCGTATAGAAGTGGCTTCACCCGCCCTACTTGGACGCCTATAGTACAAGCGCACTTCCAGACTACGCCTTCCATCAGTCTGACCTCTGAACCTTGCACAGATCACTGAATTTTTCATCGCGCAATCAATACGGCGACCCGTAGCAAGGTTACTACTGCACCCGCACAACCCCGTCCCCACCTCTTGGGGCAAGAAGAAACGAATTTCAGCTGAAAGAAACATTTCGTCGTTTGCTTTTGTACCAGAAGCAGCAGAATCTATGCATAACTGAAGCACTGAGCTAACGCACCGCTGAGGCAACTGACTGAATTCGATTAACGAGTTCTAAGCTGTAATCTATGCCCTTAGCAGAAACGTCGTAATAAATGAAAAATATATGTCAAGCGACCGATTCGGCCTTATTCGTTATTCGTGACAGTTATATTTCACAGCAGGCTACATACCGTATTATCGACACATTTTATTCAAGATGATGTTATGTTTAAATTATATGTATGTATCTTACACTAGGTGCTTCAGTCCGGAACCGCGCTGCTCGTACGGTCGCAGGTTCGAATCCTGCCTCGGGCATGGATGTGTGTGATGTCCTTAGGTTGGTTAGGTTGTAAGTAGGCTGTTTAGGTTTTCTTATTGGTAACGCCACGTAGCGCTCTGTACGAAAATCACTGGCTGTGCTGTGTGCAGTCTGTGGCTAGTTTGCATTGTTGTCTGCTATTGTAGTGTTGGGCAGCTGGATGTTAACAGCGCGTAGCGTTGCGCAGTTGGAGATGAGCCGCCAGCAGTGGTGGATGTGGGGAAGTGAGATGGCGGATTTTTGAGAGCGGATGATCTGGACGTGTGTCCATCAGAAACAGTACATTTGTAAGAATGGATGTCATGAACTGCTATATATATTATGACTTTTGAACACTTTTAAGGTAAATACATTGTTCTCTATCAAAATCTTTCTTTTGCTAACTATGCCTATCAGTAATTAGTGCCTTCAGTGGTTTGAATCTTTTATTTAGTTGGCAGTAGTGGCGCTCGCTGTATTGCAGTAGTTCGAGTAAAGAAGATTTTCGTGAGGTGAGTAATTTGTGAAACGTATAGGTTAATTTAGTCAGGGCCATTCTCTTGTAGGGATTATTGAAAGTCAGATTGCGTTGCGCTAAAAATTATTGTGTGTCAGTTTAAGCACAGTCATGTATAATTTTTCTAAGGGGACGTTTCAAGGTTTAAGTAGTTCTAAGTCTAGGGGACTGATGACCTCAGATGTTAAGTCCCACAGTGCTCAGAACCATTATCTTACACTAGCGAAACCGACAGTGTTTCGCTATTGCTAAATATCATGGGAACTAGATATACAGGCACATCCTAAACGCTTCCCCTCGCTCTCTTTGCCCTTAAGCCCTCCTGACTGCCACTGCAAAATGAGCTTAAAATGAATGGAGAAATCATTGGAATGTCGGGTATGAAAGAGATCTCTCCTGTTGCAGATTAGATGCAATGACAGTACTTCGCATATGAGGGCAAATCAGAAAGCCTTTGCCCTTATATTTGGTTTTAAGAAATAATGGCTGTAAATGCGAAGTCATCCATTCCCATTGTTGCAACTCTCATGGTTCGTGTCGGCTTTGTCTGCCGATAGCTCCGCCCCTAAACGCTGCTGTCAGTCGTTAAAGATGGGGGTTGTGCTTCACACGTCCACGGCGTTACAGCAGCCAATTGCGATTCGTTGTCTATGGAGCTAGGGACGGATGCCCATCGAGATATGCCCATCGAGATCCACAGGGAAATGCAGACCACATATGGGGAAAACTGTCTCGCTTTGAGAACCGCAAGGTGGTGAGTTCGACAAAGGCCATAGAGTCCTGCATTGTCAATGAGTGATCGGAGAGTCCACGTTCGTCGCTGACAACAAATCTCCCGCATGAATGCAATGGTGAAAGTACACTCATGCTCATAAATTAAGGATAATTGCAGAATGTGGTGCCACACAACGTGGCACTACACAAAACTGGCGCTAATAACATGGACACATACGGAACACACACGACACAGATCTGTAAGTCCGCGGTATTGGTGATAAGTTGAGAAAATCGTCCCGAAACACTTGTGCTACGTAACGCCACTGTTTCCTGCGCATGTACCCCGACATCAGTATGGGATATGATCACCATGCACACGTACACAGGCCGCACAACGGGTTGGCATACTCTGGATCAGGTGGTCGAGCAGCTGCTGGGGTATAGCCTCCCATTCTTGCACCAGTGCCTGTCGGAGCTCCTGAAGTGTCCTAGGGGTTTGAAGACGTGCAGCGATACGTCGACCGCGAGCATCCCAGACGTGCTCGATGGGGCTTAGGTCTGTTGAACAGGCAGGCCACTCCATTCGCCTAATATCTTCCGTTTCAAGGTGCTCCTCCACGATGGCACCTCGGTGGAGCCGTGTGTTATCATCAATCGGGAGGAAGGTGGGATCCACTGCACCCCTGAAAAGGCGGACATACTGGTGCAAAATGACGACCCGATACACCTGACCTGTTACAGTTCCTCTGTCAGAGACATGCAGGGGTGTACGTGCACCAACCATAATCCCAGCCCACACCATCAAACCACGACCTCCATACAGGTCCCTTTCAAGGACATTAAGAGGTTGGTATCTGGTTCCTGGTTCACGCTAGATGTAAACCCGGCAGAGAATCACTGTTCAGACTATACCTGGACTCGTCCATGAACATAACCTGGGACCACTGTTCCAATGACCGTGTACTGTGTTCTTGACACCAGGCTTTACGGGCTCTCCTGTGATCAGGGGTCAGTGGAATGCACCTTGCAGGTCTCCAGGCGAATAAACCATGTCTGTTCAGTCGTCTGTAGACTGTGTATCTGGAGACAACTGTTCCAGTGGTTGCGGTAAGGTCCCGAGCAAGGCTACCTGCAGTACTCCATCTGCGGGCGCTGATGGTGAGATATCGATCTTCTTGTGGTGTTGTACACTGTGTACATCCTGCACTGTAGCGCCTGGACACGTTTCCTGTCTGCTGGAAGCGTTGCCTTAATCTTGAGATCACACTTTGTGGCACACGGAGGGCCCGTGCTACAACCTGCTGTGTTTGACCAGCCTCCAGTCGCCCTAGTATTCTACCCCTCATAAGGTCATCAATATGTGTTCTTTGAGACATTTTCAACACACAGTCACCATTAGCACGTCTGAAAACGTCTGCACACTTACTCGCTGCACCGTACTCTGACATGCACCAACACACCTCTGAGTATGTGGAATGCTGCCAGCGCCACCGTGCGGCTACAGCAGATCAAATGCACCTCCTGGTCATACCCCGAGGTGGTTTAAACCTGCATGTACCAGCATTATCCGTAATTTATGAGCATGAGTGTAGATGGGCGTGTGCACGTCACGGCCGTTTCCCAGGAGCTTGGCATATCAAGTGGTAGCGCTTACAACACCGCCCAGGGGTCCTTAGAGTACCAGAAGATTTCACGTCGGTGGCTGCCTAAGCAGTTGGATGACATGATGAAAGGCAAGCGAATGATCACTGAATCATCTGGAACGGTACTCCAAGGAGGGTAAAGATTTCCTGGACCGCATTGATACTGCCGATGAAACCTGGATACTGCATTGTATGCCAGAATCCAAACAGCAGAGCACGGTGGGGAAACATCTGAGTTCGCCTGTGACAAAAAGATTCCTGTCAGAGCAATCTGTTGGGAAAGTGACGTTAACGGCGTTCTGGGATAGACATGGACCACTCCTGCTGGATTTTATGCCACAAGGTGCAACCATCAATGCCGACAATTACTGTTCCACACTGTCGCGTCTGAGGGCTGTCATCAGGCGAGGTCGCCGAGGGGTCCTCTGTGTGGACAACGTCATTCTGGTACATGACAAGGCGAGACCACATGTGAACAACCAGAACTGCCTAAAAGTTCCACGCATTCACTGGGAGAATCTGGACCACCCACCATACATTCCAGACCTCGCCCCTACTGATTTCCACGTTCTCGGACGGCTGAAGAAGTTCCTGGAAGGGAAGCTATTCACAAGTAACGGTGAAGCTAAGACAGCAGTCCGACGGTAGTTCCGTAGTCCAGGGGCATCTCAAATTTAGTGCTCCGATGGGACAAATGTTTGAACCGGTGTGGGGACTATGTGGAGAAATAGTGTAGGGTACGTAGAATGGGATGTACATTTCCCATTACCTTGTCTTGGCTAGAAAAATTAGGGGCAAAGACATTCTGATTTGCCCTCGTAATTTTAATTTGCAAACGAGTAGAATTACAACGATTCAGATTCCGTAGTACTATATTTATCATAACCTGATAAGCCATAAACACACATTTCCCGTTTTCTGTAAAACGGACGGCAAGGAAACAAACGAAAGAGCACATTGTTGTCTGTACACTACTCGTTCCAAATTATACATACGGAGAAAGAGTATACAGGGTGAGTCACCTAATGTTACCGCTGGATATATTTCGTAAACCACATCAAATACTGACGAACCGATTCCACAGACCGAACGTGAGGAGAGGGGCTAGTGTAATTGTTTAATACAAACCATAGAAAAATGCACGGAAGTATGTTTTTTAACAAAAACCTACGTTTTTTTAAATGGAACCACGTTAGTTTTGTTAGCACATCTGAACGTATAAACAAATACGTAATCAGTGCCGTTTGTTGCATTGTAAAATGTTAATTACATCCGGAGATATTGTAACTTAAAGTTGACGCTTGAGTACCACTCCTCCGCTGTTCGATCGTGTGTATCGGAGAGCACTGCAACATACATCGCGTTTCTACAGAATGATCTGCCAACGTTCGTCGAAAATGTCCCACTGGAAACGCGTCGACGTATGTGGTATCAGCATGATGGTGCACCTGCACATTCCGCAATTAACACTAGGCTGACCCTTGACAGGATGTTCGACGGGCGTTTCATAGGACGTGGAGGACGCATAAATTGGCCAGCCCGTTCTCCTGATCTTACACCTCTGGACTCCTTTCTGTGGGGTACGTTAAAGGAGAATGTGTACCGTAATGTGCCTACATCCCCAGAGGATATGAAACAACGTATTGTGGCAGCCTGCGGCGACATTACACCAGATGTGCTGCGGCGTGTACGACATTCATTACGCCAGAGATTGCAATTGTGTGCAGCAAATGATGGCCACCATATTGAACATCTATTGGCCTGACATATCGGTACACATTCTATTCCACTCCGTATTTGAAAACGGAAACCACGTGTGTACGTGTACCTCACCCCTCATGGTAATGCACATGTGCGTCAGTGAAAAAGACCAATAAAAAGGTGTTAGCACGTGGACGTAATGTGCTGTTCCAGTCTCTTCTGTACCTAAGGTCCATCACCGTTCCCTTTGGATCCCTAAGTAATTCGGTGCTCTCCGATACACACGATCAAACAGCGGAGGAGTGGTACTCAAGCGTCAACTTCAGGTTACAATATCTCCGGATGTAATTAACATTTTACAATGCAACAAACGGCACTGATTACGTATGTGTTTATATGTTCAAATGTGCTAACAAAACTAGCGTGGTTCCATTTAAAAAAAACGTAGGTTTGTGTTAAAAAACATACTTCCGTGCATTTTTGTGTGGTTTGTATTAAACAATTACACTAGCCCCTCTCCTCACGTTCGGTCTGTGGAATCAGTTCGTCAGTATTTGATGTGGTTTACGAAATATATCCAGCGGTAACGTTAGGTGACTGACCCTGTATATATGTGAAACAATCTGATAAATCATTTATATGTTTCTCTCCCTTAGTTGAAATTGACTGTTAGAAAGAAAACGAAACCGCGCATTTTCACAGCAGAACACATCATTCTGTCGGTTTTTACAGAATATCTGTACCTTGTCGTTTAAAACGAAACGCTTAAAAATATACAGCCAATGTCAATCTGAATGTTTGTTAGTGTATCCGGTGGAAATTTGAAGTAAATAGAATAAGAACTTTTCGAGATTTTTGATAACTACGTTTCCCTTACGTCGATTCGAACGTTCATTAGAACATCGTGTAGAAATTTGAAGTCATTCTGTCAAGAACTTCACGAGATTTTTGATAACGTTTTAGCCTACGTTCGTGCAAATGGTCAGTAGTGTATAGCGCAAAAATTTGAAATAAATCGGTGAAGAGCTTTCGAGTCTTTTGTTAACAACATTTCCCCTTTATATATCTATATTATATATTACACATATTATGCAGATGTAGGGGCTGTTCTTGGACCAAAAGTAGTGTTGAACGCGCGACTCGTCACAGAGATATGTCCAAAATTTGCGTCAAATGTCTTTAAGATCAACAAACGCTGTTCCGGTGTTAGTGCTTCCATCATTCTGAAATGTGAACTGAGACATCGCTGAGAGAACCATAGAATTTTCAGAGCTACAATACCACCGTATCACAAGAAGAATCATTTACGGTGTAAGACGTGTATATTTCTGTTGTCTAGTCGGTAGCAGGTCTGAAGCGAGAGGTTGAGAGGAGCGGTGTGCCTGCCAGCCACCAGCTATGATTTACAAGAGATTATAAACGGATCTACAGAGACATTAGCTAACTATTATCACAAGAGGAACTAATATTATTAATTTTTTTTTAAACTCAAGACTACTGAAGGTATCTTTGCGCAGTGCTAGTTGTAAGATTAAGGTAAAAAGTAAATCCCATTTGAACGTTTGTAAAATCATTTCATTACCAACAGTAAATATTTGAAGCATCGTTTTCAGAATATAATTAATTTTTGGCAGCAATGTTTTATTACTGATTATAATCCATCCCAAAAACCATCAATGTAAAATATTGCAAAATTTTATTGTTGTCTAGAAAAAGTTTAACTATGAATTACGTAACAGTCAAATTAATTAAAGAATAACGTCAGCTTTGCTATTAAAGAATAACGTCCGCTTTGGTAATAAATACAGCCACTTATTATGAAAGCCCACCAGCAGCTAATAAAGTATAGTAAACCAGAGTAAGTATATTCATGTAACAGTTCGATGTAGCAATCAGATGGCGATCCAGTAACAGTAAAAAAAGGTAAGAACAGTTTTGTGTTATTGCAGGTAACGACTGAGGGCCACGACGACGACACATTCTATCTTTCGTCGAAATAATCAGAAAATCACTTTTAATAAGCAGCATTTAAATTTGCATGCGAAGATTGCCCTTATTATTATTGAGAAAGAGAATCAATTTCAAAGGGAAGATTTCATTTGTTATTATTAAGCAAGAGGTAGAAATCTTAAGGAAAGGTTTCATAGGTTATTGTAGAAGGGAATGTTGCGTAACAATAGAGATATAGAGGAAACGGGAAGGTTTCAATGGGGTACAATAAAACCACAATAGACAATTCTTTTCTAACACATTTTTCGCCACCCTGTAAAACTAGGCTATTTGCTGTCTGCCCTGGTGATCCAACTTGAATGCTTAGCTGCGTGCACTGGTAACGTCACACAGTGGACGTAACAGTTAGCCGCTGGCGGGCTGTTACGAAGCACATTCGGTCTCATACCGCCCACGTCATTCATGCGATCCCCACGCCATTTCATGCACGGTATTCGTCGCAACGCGTGCGGAAACCTGCTTTCGCAATAAATCCCCCCGTTTCTTGGTACGACGGCAGTTGGCGCTTTTATTCGGCACCGCCGTTCCACCGGTTACATCCGAAAGCCGAGTGACGCAAAAGCGTGCTGACGTCCGCCGGAACAGCAATTTGTGTGAAACGAACGAGCGCACACGTTTCTGCTGCGACCGCTGTGCTTGCTTGCCGTGTGTCTGAAAAGACTGACGCGAATGCCCGTCAACAGCCGATACCCTTGAGTGTGTCTACTCTGCAAACGTCGTTCGCAAGCTCTGTTACACGAGCTGCTTCAAAAAGATTTCGGACTACTACAATTCTTACCTGAATACAGACAAAAACTTTGGGTGAATTTTAACTTGCGCACAGCGCTAGAAGGATTGCATTTCCCAGAAAATATCCGACACGTGTTGTTGTTGTGGTCTTCAGTCCAGTGACTGGTTTCAAGCAGCTCTCCATGCTACTCTATCCTGTGCAAGTTTCTTCATCTCCCAGTACCTACTGCAACCTACATCCTTCTGAATATGCTTAATGTATTCACCTCTTGGTCTATCTCTACAATTTTTACCCTCCACGCTGCCCTCCAATACTAAATTGGTGAGCCCTTGATGCCTCAGAACATGTCCTACCAACCGATCCCTTCTTCTACTCAAGGTGTGCCAAAAATTTCCCTTCTCCCCAATTCTATTCAATACTTTCTCATTAGTTATGTCATCTACCCATCCAATCTTCAGCATTCTTCTGTAGCATCACATTTCGAAAGCTTTTATTCTCTTCTTGTCCAAACTATTTATCGTCCACGTTTCACCTCCATACATGGACACACGTCATTAAAATACTTTCAGAAACGACTTCCTGACACTTAAATCTATACTCGATGTTAACTCATTTACTACTCTAAGCGCCTCATTTCCTGATCTAATAGCCTCAGCATCACCCGATTTAATTCGACTACATTCCATTATCCTCGTTTTGCTTTTTTTGATGTTCATCTTATATTTTCATTTCAAGACACTGTCCATTCCATTCAACTGCCCTTCCTGGTCCTTTGCTGTCTCTGACAGAATTACAATTTCATCGGTGAACCTCAAAGTTTTTTTTTCTTCTCCATGGGTTTTAATTCCTACTCTGAATTTTTCTTTTGTTTCCTTTGCTGCTTGCTCAATATACAGATTGAATAACATCGGGGATAGGCTACAACCCAGTCTCACTCCCTTCCCAGCCACTGCTTCCCTTTCATGCCCCTCGACTCTTATAACTGCCATCTGGTTTCTGTACAAATTGTAAATAGCCTTTCGCTCCCTGTATTTTACACCTGTCTAGTACCCGTGGTCTATGGGTAGCGTCTTTGATTCATAATCACAAACGTCTTCGGTCCCAGGTCCGATCCCAGCCACTGCCTAAATTTTGATAAATAATCAGCATTGGCGGCCGAAGACTTCCGGCATAAGAAGTCAGCCTCATTCTGCCAACGGCCTTGTCAAAGAGGTCGGAGGAGCGGATAGAGGTTCAGCACACTCTCTTGTCCTAGGGGTGGGAAATTGCCCCTAAGGGCGGAAGAATCAGCAATGATCAACGACATGAGGGTGCAGAAGGCAATGGAAACCACTGCTTTAAAGACACGTAACGTGTATCCGCAGGACATGTGGCCTGTAATTGAAGAAGTGTCATGATGGTCTCTCCATTGGCAAAAGATTCCGGAATAGTCCCCCATTCGGATCTCCGGGAGGGGACTGCCAAGGGGGAGGTTACCATGAGAAAAAGATTGAATAGTCAACGAAAGAATAACGTTCTGCGAGTCGGGGCGTGGAATGTCAGAAGCTTGAACGTGGTAGGGAAACTAGAAAACTGAAAAGGGAAATGCAAAGGCTCAATCTAGACATAGTAGGGGTCAGTGAAGTGAAGTGGAAAGAAGACAAGGATTTGTGGTCAGATGAGTATCGGGCAATATCAACAGCAGCAGAAAATGGTATAACAGGTGTAGGATTCGTTGTGAATCGGAAGGTAGGGCAGAGGGTGTGTTACTGTGAACAGTTCAGTGACCGGGTTGTTCTAATCAGAATCGACAGCAGACCAACACCGACAACGATAGTTCAGGTATACATGCCGACGTCGCAAGCTGAGGATGAACAGATAGAGAAAGTGTATGAGGATATTGAAAGGGTAATGCAGTATGTAAAGAGGGACGAAAATCTAATAGTCATGGGCGACTGGAATGCAGTTGTAGGGGAACGAGTAGAAGAAAAGGTTACAGGAGAAAATGGGCTTGGGACAAGGAAAGGAAGAGGAGAAAGACTAATTGAGTTCTGTAACAAGTTTCAGCTAGTAATAGCGAATACCCTGTTCAAGAATTACAAGAGGAGGAGGTATACTTGGAAAAAGCCAGGAGATACCGGAAGATTTCAATTAGATTACTTCATGGTCAGACAGAGATTCCGAAATCAGATACTGGATTGTAAGGCGTACCCAGGAGCAGATATAGACTCAGATCACAATATAGTAGTGATGAAGAGTAGGCTGAAGTTCAAGACATTAGTCAGGAAGAATCAATACGCAAAGAAGTGGGATACGGAAGTACTAAGGAATGACGAGATACGTTTGAAGTCCTCTAACGCTATAGATGCAGCAATAAGTAATAGCGCAGTAGGCAGTACACTTGAAGAGGAATGGACATCTCTAAAAAGGGCCATCACAGAAGTTAGAAAGGAAAACATAGGTACAAAGAAGGTAGCTGCGAAGAAACCATGGGTAACAGAAGAAATACTTCAGTTGATTGATGAAAGGAGGAAGTACAAACATGTTCCGGGAAAATCAGGAATACAGAAATACAAGTTGCTGAGGAATGAAATAAATAGGAAGTGCAGGGAAGCTAAGACGAAATGGCTGCAGGAAAAATGTGAAGACATCGAAAAAAATATGATTGTCAGAAGGACAGACTCAGCATACAGGAAAGTTAAAACAACCTTTGGTGACATTAAAAGCAACGGTGGTAACATTAAGAGTGCAACGGGAATTCCACTGTTAAATGCAGAGGAGAGAGCAGATAGGTGGAAAGAATTCATTGAAAGCCTCTATGAGGGTGAAGATTTATCTGATGTAATAGAAAAAGAAACAGGAGTCGATTTAGAAGAGATAGGGGATCCAGTATTAGAATCGGAATTTAAAAGAGCTTTGGAGGACTTACGGTCAAATTAGGCAGAAGGGATAGATAACATTCCATCAGAATTTCTAAAATCATTGGGGTAAGTGGCAACAAAACGACTATTCACGTTGGTGTGTAGAATACATGAGTCTGGCGATATACCATCTGACTTTCGGATAAGCATCATCCACACAATTCCGAAGACGGCAAGAGCTGACAAGTGCGAGAATTATCGCACAATCAGCTTAACAGCTCATGCATCGAAGCTGCTTACAAGAATAATATACAGAAGAATGGAAAAGAAAATTGAGAATGCGCTAGGTGACGATCAGTTTGGCTTTAGGAAAAGTAAAGGGACGAGAGAGGCAATTCTGACGATACGGCTAATAATGGAAGCAAGGTTAAAGAAAAACCAAGACACTTTCATAGGATTTGTCGACCTGGAAAAAGCGTTCGACAATATAAAATGGTGCAAGCTGTTCGAGATTCTGAAAAAAGTAGGGGTGAGCTATAGGGAGAGACGGGTCATATACAATATGTACAACAACCAAGAGGGAATAATAAGAGTGGACGATCAAGAACGAAGTGCTCGTATTAAGAAGGGTGTAAGACAAGGCTGTAGCCTTTCGCCCCTACTCTTCAATCTGTACATCGAGGAAGCAATGATGGAAATAAAAGAAAGGTTCAGGAGTGGAACTAAAATACAAGGTGAAAGGATATCAATAATACGATTCGCTGATGACATTGCTATCCTGAGTGAAAGTGAAGAAGAATTAAATGATCTGCTGAACGGAATGGACAGTCTAATGAGTACACAGTATGGTTTGAGAGTAAATCGGAGAAAGACGAAGGTAATGGGAAGTAGTAGAAATGAGAACAGCGAGAAACTTAACATCAGGATTGATGGTCACGAAATCAATGAAGTTAAGGAATTCTGCTACCTAGGCAGTAAAATAACCAATGACGGACGGAGAAAGGAGGACATCAAAAGCAGACTCGCTATGGCAAGAAAGGCATTTCTGGCCAAGAGAAGTCTACTAATATCAAATACCGGCCTTAATGTGAGGAAGAATTTCGGAGGATGTACGTCTGGAGTACAGCATTGTATGGTTGTGAAACATGGACTGTGGGAAAACCGGAACAGAAGAGAATTGAAGCATTTGAGATGTGGTGCTGCAGACGAATGTTGAAAATTAGGTGGACTGATAAGGTAAGGAATGAGGAGGTTCTACGCAGAATCGGAGAGGAAAGGAATATGTGGAAAACACTGATAAGGAGAAGGGACAGGATGATAGGACATCTGCTAAGACATGAGGGAATGACTTCCATGGTACTAGAGGGAGCTGTAGAGGGCGAAAACTGTAGAGGAAGACAGAGATTGGAATACGTCAAGCAAATAATTGAGGACGTAGGTTGCAAGTGCTACTCTGAGATGAAGAGGTTAGCACACGAAAGGAATTCGTGGCGGGCCGCATCAAACCAGTCAGTAGACAGATGACAAAAAAAAAAAAAAATTTACCCCTGCCACCTTCACAATTTGAAAGAGAGTATTCCAGTCACCGTTGTCAAAAGCTTTCTCTAAGTCTACAAATGCTAGAAACGTAGGCTACATTTCTTCCAAGGGACAGTACTAAAGTAGACCAAGATTTAAAAAAAAAAAAAAACAATCACGACGCAGCACGAGGAAATTATCCGAATAGGATGGAAATCGGCAGATAAGTTGTACAGACACGCAAGTGATGACAATTTCTGTAAACTGATTTATTCAATAACACGTTGATCCACCTCTGCCCTTTACGCAAGAAATTATTCGGCTTGGCAGTGATTGACAGAGTTGCTCGACGTCCTCCTACGGGATACCGTTCCAAATCGTGGCCAATTGGGGCGTCAGAACTTCAAAATCCCAATCTAGTTGCAGGGCACTGCCCACAATTCTCCAAACTCTCTCAGCTGGGTAGAGATCTGGTAACAGGCAGGGATTGACAACCATGGAGGCAAGCAGTTGAAACTCTTGCCGTGTGCTGGCGGGAATTACACTATGTGATCAAAAGTATCCGGACACCCCCAAAAACATACGTTTTTCATATTAAGTGCATTTTGCTGCCACCTACTGCCCGGTACTCCATATCTGCGACCCCAGTACTCATTAGACGTAGTGAGAGCGCAGAATAGGGCATTCCGCGGAAATCACGGACTTCGAACGTGGTCAGGTGATAGGGTGTCACTTGTGTCATACGTCTGTACGCGAGATTTCGACACTCCTAAACATCTCTAGGTCCACCGTTTCCGATGTGACAGTGAAGTGGAAACGTGAAGGGACACGTAGAGCACAAAAGCGTATAGGCCGACCTCGTCTGTTGACTGACAGACACCGCCGACAGTTGAAGAGGGCCCTAATGTGTAATATGCAGACATCTACGCAGATCATCACACAGGAATTCCAAACTGCATCAGGATCCACTGCAAGTACACTCCTGGAAATTGAAATAAGAACACCGTGAATTCATTGTCCCAGGAAGGGGAAACTTTATTGACACATTCCTGGGGTCAGATACATCACATGATCACACTGACAGAACCACAGGCACATAGACACAGGCAACAGAGCATGCACAATGTCGCCACTAGTACAGTGTATATCCACCTTTCGCAGCAATGCAGGCTGCTATTCTCCCATGGAGACGATCGTAGAGATGCTGGATGTAGTCCTGTGGAACGGCTTGCCATGCCATTTCCACCTGGCGCCTCAGTTGGACCAGCGTTCGTGCTGGACGTGCAGACCGCGTGAGACGACGCTTCATCCAGTCCCAAACATGCTCAATGGGGGACAGATCCGGAGATCTTGCTGGCCAGGGTAGTTGACATACACCTTCTAGAGCACGTTGGGTGGCACGGGATACATGCGGACGTGCATTGTCCTGTTGGAACAGCAAGTTCCCTTGCCGGTCTAGGAATGGTAGAACGATGGGTTCGATGACGGTTTGGATGTACCGTGCACTATTCAGTGTCCCCTCGACGATCACCAGTGGTGTACGGCCAGTGTAGGAGATCGCTCCCCACACCATGATGCCGGGTGTTGGCCCTGTGTGCCTCGGTCGTATGCAGTCCTGATTGTGGCGCTCACCTGCACGGCGCCAAACACGCATACGACCATCATTGGCACCAAGGCAGAAGCGACTCTCATCGCTGAAGACGACACGTCTCCATTCGTCCCTCCATTCACGCCTGTCGCGACACCACTGGAGGCGGGCTGCACGATGTTGGGGCGTGAGCCGAAGACGGCCTAACGGTGTGCGGGACCGTAGCCCAGCTTCATGGAGACGGTTGCGAATGGTCCTCGCCGATACCCCATTAGCAACAGTGTCCCTAATTTGCTGGGAAGTGGCGGTGCGGTCCCCTACGGCACTGCGTAGGATCCTACGGTCTTGGCATGCATCCGTGCGTCGTTGCGGTCCGATCCCAGGTCGACGGGCACGTGCACCTTCCGCCGACCACTGGCGACAACATCGATGTACTGTGGAGACCTCACGCCCCACGTGTTGAGCAATTCGGCGGTACGTCCACCCGGCCTCCCGCATGCCCACTATACGCCCTCGCTCAAAGTCCGTCAACTGCACATACGGTTCTCGTCCACGCTGTCGCGGCATGCTACCAGTGTTAAAGACTGCGATGGAGCTCCGTATGCCACGGCAAACTGGCTGACACTGACGGCGGCGGTGCACAAATGCTGCGCAGCTAGCGCCATTCGACGGCCAACACCGCGGTTCCTGGTGTGTCCGCTGTGCCGTGCGTGTGATCATTGCTTGTACAGCCCTCTCGCAGTGTCCGGAGCAAGTATGGTGGGTCTGACACACCGGTGTCAATGTGTTCTTTTTTCCATTTCCAGGAGTGTACTATGACAGTTAGGCGAGAGGTGAGAAAACTCGTATTTGATGGTCGAGCTGTTGCTCATAAGCGACAAATCACGCCGTTAAATGCCAAACGACCCCTCTCTTTGTGTAAGGAGCGTAAACATTGGACGATTGAACAGTGGAAAAGCGTTGTGTGGTGTGACGAATCACGGTACACAATGTGGCGATCCGATGGTAGGGTTTGGGTATGGCGAATCCCCCGTGAACGTCATCTGCCAGCGTGTGTAGCGCCAACAGTAAAATTCGGAGTCGGTGTGTTACAGCGTGGAGAGAGTTTGAACCATTTGTTGTTTTGCAATAGCACAGGACTACATTGATGTATTAAGTACCTTCTTGCTTCCCACTGTTCAAGAGCAATTCGGGGACGGCAACTGCATCTTTCAACACGATCGAGCACCTGTTCGCAACGCACGGCCTGTGGCGGAGTGATTACACGACAATAACATCCCTGTAATGGACTGGCCTGCACAGAGTCCTGACCTGAATCCTATAGGACACCTTTTGGATGTCTTGGAACGCCGACTTCGTGCCAGGCCTCACCGACCGCCATCGATACCTCTCCTCAGTGCAGCACTCCGTGGAGAATGGACTGCCATTCCCCAAGAAACCTTCCAGCATCTGACTGAACGTATGCCTGTAAGAGTGGAAGCTGTCATCAAGGCTGAGGGTGGGCCAACACCAAACTGAATTACAACATTACCGATGGAGGTCGTCACGAACTTGTAAGACATTTTCAGCAAAGTGTCCGGATACTTTTGATCACATAGAGTATCTTGCTGAAATCAAAGCGCAGGTTGGCTTGCGATGAAAGGCAACAAAACAGGGTGTAGAATGTCGTCGACTTACCGCTGTGCCATATTGGTGACAACCAAAGGTGTCCTGCTATGAAATGAAATGACACCCCAGACTATTATTTCTGGCTGCTGGGCTGTATGATGGGCGACAGTTAGGTTGGTACCTAATTGTTGTTTACTTAGTTCCGCGTAGTCATCGCATACACAACTTTCCCAATAGAGCGCGCCCCGCTAAGCACAACAGCGCAGGCGCAGCGCTCGTCCGTCTCCGCACTACGAGATGGCGCTGTCTTAGAGACGGACCAAATTCTGCTTCCACCCGATCCGCACATTAATGTGTAACGCAGCCAATGAGACTGCTGCTAACGTAGAACCTTTTCTGCTCGCGGATCATACTCGCGCAGTGATACTTGAATGCGCGAGGTATTATAACGAGTGTACAGACCTCCAATAGGTCAGTCTGCATTAGTCTATAGTCAAGTTTCAGTCTGCGTCTAATAAGATTATCATATTCCTGTACATAGCCATGAAGAGAAATGTATAGACACTTTGTCAAGTATCAGAGATATGTGAGAATAAGATTAACGTACCAAGACCAAAGGAACTTCATATTGTCAATTGTAAATAGCATCCAGAACCAAGTTAAGTAGTTTTTAGGCTTTTTATTATTTTAATAAATGTGTGTGAAAATTAATCAAGTTCTGTTTAAAGTTGGCCACCTTCAATCTGCTACTCTAAGCGTTCAAGTGGCATTTCTATCGTCTGACCTAACAGCAGAAGATAAACACGCCACGATAAGACCACGAGACATATTGCTGACACTCGCCTACTTCGTTAGAGCGACAAGTCAAATAATCTGATGGTGTGTGTACCGAAGGTCTTACAGTACGCACACCACACTAATGCTCTCTGGATTGTCTCCAGACACGTCTTCACTGATCATGTGGGCTCTTTTCGGATCGAGACTCATCAGTGAAGACAATTCTGCTGTAGTCAATAAAATTCCAGACCGAAGCCGTGTCTTGGGACGCTCCAAACGGATGTGGTACACCAATGTGGCTGTCACCCGCCAACCAGCCCTACAGCCAAGAGTGACCAGGCCCCTTTCATTGTCATCCTCAGTACTCTTACAGCACAGTGGATACATGGTGAAAGAATGCTCTGGTGGGTGGTTTGCGGGTTCAAATCACCTCAGGCTATGACCGTGTGGTGCATTTGACCTGCGGTCGTAGCACAGTGCCGCTGGTAGCAGTTCATATACGCAGAGTGTTGGTGCATGTCAGAGTACGGTGCAGCGAGTGAGTGTGCAGACGTTTTCAGAAGTGCTAATGGTGGCTGTGTGTTGAAAATGACTCAAAGAACACATATTTATGACGTTATGGCGGGGAGGGGGGGGGGGGAGAATACTAGGGCGGCTGGAGGCTGGTCAAACACAGTAGGTCGTAGCACGGGCCCTCCGTGTGACACAAAGTGTGATCTCATGGTTATGGCAACGATTCCAGCGGACAGGGAAACGTGTCCAGGCACTACAGTACGGACGTCCACAGTGTACCCATCAGTGCCCGCAGACGGCCACGGAGTACTGCCGGTAGCCCTGTTCAGGACCTCACCGCAACCACTGGAACAGTTGTCTGCAGACACACAGTCTACAGACGACTGAAAAGACACGGTTTATTCACCCGGTGACCCGCAAGGTGCATTCCACTGACCCCTGGTCACAGGAGAGCCCGTAAAGCCTGATGTCAAGAACACAATACATGGTCATTGGAACTGTGGTCCCAGGTTATGTTCACGGATGAGTCCAGGTATAGTCTGAATAGTGATTCTCGCCGGGTTTTCATCTGGCGTGAACCAGGAACCAGTCACCAACTCCTTAATGTCTTTGAAAGGGACCTGCATGGAGGTCGTGGTTTGATAGTGTGGGGTGGGATTATGATTGGTGCAGGTACACCCCTGAGCAACTGTAACAGGTCAGGTGTATCGGGACGTCATTTTACACCGCCTTTTCAGGGGTGCAGTGGGTCCCACCTTCCTCCTGATGGATGATAACACACGGCTCCACCGAGCTGCCTTCGTGTAAGAGTACCTTCAAACAGAAGATATCAGGTGAATGGAGTGGCCTGCCTGTTCTACAGACCTAAACCCCATCGAGCACGTCTGGGATGCTCGCGGTCGACGTATCGCTGCACTTCTTCAAACCCAAAGAACACTTCAGGAGCTCCGACAGGCACTGGTGCAAGAATGGGAGGCTATACCCAGCAGCTACTCAACCATCTAATCCAGAGTATGCTAACCCATTGTGCGGCCCGTGTTCGTGTGCATGGTGATCATATCCCATATTGATGTCAGGGTACATGTGCAGGAAACAGTGGCGTTTTGTAGCATATGTGTTTGGGACGGTTTTCTCAACTTATCACCACTACCGTGGACTTACAGATCTGTGTCGTGTGTGTTCCCTATGTGCCTATGCTATTAGCGCCAGTTTTCTGTAGTGCCTCGTTGTGTGGCACCACGAAATTATCCTTAATTTATGAGCTTGAGTGTACTTGTTGTCTTCATCCTTGACAAACCCCACCTTGGCCAGAACGGTCGCCGAATCTCACCGCAACTGAGAACGTTTGCAAACTTATGGGCAGGGCCCTCCAACTGTCTGGGAATCCTGACGATCTAACCCGAAAATAGTAGAGAATCTGGCAATTCTGTCAGTAGCTGCCAAGCTGAATAATTTGTTGCGTATGGGCCAAAGGTGGACCAACGCGTTACTGACTTTCTCAGTTTGTGAAGCTCTTTCTCTTGAATAAATGTCCGCCCCGATAACTAAGTGGTCAGCGTGACGGATAGCCGTCCTACGGACCAGGGTTCGAATCACGGCTGGGTCGGGGATTTTCTGCGCTCAGGGACTGGGTGTTGTGTAGTCTTGATCATCATGTGATCCGCATCCGGCGAGCAGGTCGCCCAATGTGGCGTCGAATGTAATAAGACCTTCACCATGGCGGCCGGACCTGCCCTGTAAGGGGCCTCCCGGCCAATGACGCCAAACGCTCATTTCCATTTTCTTGAATAAATTATCCATTTTTTCTAAAATTGTAGTCATATGTTTGTCTGTACATGTACATCACATCTACCGACTTCCTTCCCATTAGAATAATTCCTACGTGGAGTGTCGTATTTTGTCTTTAGCACTCCGTCGTCAAGCCACAAGTGGCCCATCAGGACCATCCGACCGCCGTGTCATCCTCAGTTGAGCATGCGGGTAGGAGGGGCGTGTGGTCAGCACACCGCTCTCCCGGTCGTTATGATGGTTGTCTTTGACCAGAGCCGCTACTATTCGGTCGAGTAGCTAATCAACTGGCATCACGAGGCCGAGTGCACCCCGAAAAATTACAACAGCGCATGGCGGCTGGATGGTCACCCATCCAACTGCCGGCCACGGTGATCTCACGGGAACCGGTGTATCCACTGCAGCAAGGCCGTTGTCTCGTTTTATGTCTTAGAGTGTATTAATTATCAGCACTCCAAACTGAAATTGTGTAATTAATTTTTTGTTTGTATGTAATTGTCTGCAGTGGTGGCAGGCACTGAAATCATCGCGTCACACTACCATGGCACGGCGGTAGAGGCGGCATAAGTAAACGGCGAAGGGCAGTGCTAAAGTTGGCTATTCCGGGGTAATGTGTTATCGATCCATAACCTTAATTAGTATGCAGTGTAAGTTGCTGGAAATAATGGCGTACAGTAGAATATGTTACAAGACCTTTGAAAATATAGCGGTTGAACAGACACAATTCAGACCAAACCGCAGCTCCACATATGCCCTCGCCAACAACAATCATAAAAGCTGGCTTCCAGATTCAAGAGAAGTCACTGCATATGATACGGTCTGAAGCAAGGTGTCGGGTCTTCTACAAATCATGTCAACCCTAAAAACATGGGCTCTCTCACCAATGAAATGATGAGTATGCGATGCTGCCAAGTATTATTGAACAACAAGATAAGTCGAGAGATGAAGGTAAACAACCAGCTGCCACGGGGATCTGTTAGCGCGTGTGGGCGAGTTACAGTAAAGTTAGTGGAGCTTGCTGGAATGAGAGGTGAGTAACCAAATGGTTCAAATGGCCCTGAGCACTATGGGACGTAACATCTGAGGTCATCAGTCCCCTAGACTTAGAACTACTTAAACCTAACTAACCTAAGGACATCACATACGCCGGCCGGAGTGGCAGTGCGGTTCTAGGCGCTACAGTCTGGAGCCGAGCGACCGCTACGGTCACAGGTTCGAATCCTGCCTCGGGCATGGACGTGTGTGTTGTCCTTAGGTTAATTAGGTTTAATTAGTTCTAAGTTCTAGGCGACTGATGACCTCAGAAGTTAAGTCGCATAGTGCTCAAAGCCATTTTGACATCACATACATCCATGCCCGAGGCAGGATTCGAACCTGCGACCGTAGCAGTCGCGCGGTTCCGGACTGAAGTTCCTAGAACCGCTCGGCCACGGAGGCCGGCTAGGTTAGTAACGTTTCAAAAAGAGCGCACCTGTGTTTGCATGTCAGAAATTTTGGGAAAATTTTTAACGCTGCTCAGAAAGGTAGAATGGGGTAGGTGGAGTAGCTTTTCAGTCAGAGACTTTTAAACAGGAGTATACTCGTCATTTTTGTGCTCCTGAAGGAGCGTTTTTCCATTGATCTGTTACACTGTATACGCCAAAAAGTGAAATTTCACTATTTGCTATTCTTCCTGGTGCTGCATTTTTAATGTTCATCAGCGTATACAAACAATAAAGATCCGATTTCAGTTTACGGGTCATGACAGCGAGACAAGTCACGTGTTGCTCCGAACGCATATTAGTGTCTTGTTACTGTCCCTCAGCTGTACAAAGCAGTCGGGTCTATATCTGCCATTCAACAATAGAAAAATAAAATAAAAAGGGCTGAGTGCGAATAGGGCTCACTCTCTGAGGGTTCCGCTACTCATGTAGACAGCTCATCCACACATTCTGACAAATGAGTTTCCAAGTATCATAATATGTAACGTAAATGACTGTAGCTTTTGATTTAATTGATTTAGAACCTTAAATGTTTTACGACGCCAAGGGGGGGTAGACCTTAGTATGTGACATAATTTTCAGCTTGCTACCTCTACTCTTTCCTCAGAAAAAGGGGTCTTAACTGATGGAACACAAATGGTAAAAAAATCTTTTATGTTATAGAATTACAAATTTAAAATTTTCGCATTTTTTTACCTTAATTGTAGTGTGAAATCTTGCTTTTTGCCAAATTTCAAAAAAAAATTTACGGGAAGTACCATACAGGTTTTGATGAGTGTGTTTGCGACTGTCAAAATATGTGACATAAGTGGTTGTATCGACTGCATTGACTTAGAAGCGTAAAGTTTTTCAAATGCAAAGGGCCCGTCCATTTAGTATCTGACATAAACTGCAACTTTATACCGGTACCATTACTGAGAAAAATGGGTCATAACTGACGGACAACAAACAGCAAAAAAATTTTTTTTACTAATATAGTTACAAATTAACGATTTTGGATTATTTTCCTTTACTTGTGCTGTTAAACCATGCTTATTGCCAGATTCCATGGTTCTACTTCAACGGGAAAATCCCTTTAACTTTTCATGTATCAAAATATGTGACATAAATGGAGGTATCTTTTGATTGCATTGACTTAGAGGCTTAAATATTTTAAATCGACAAGCATCCCTACACCTTAGTATTAGACATGAATTTCAACTTGGTAACTCTACCCGGTACTGAGAAAAAAGGAGTCTTAACAGATATAAAAGTGGGACTATATGGGTTCCGTTTCTACCGACTGAGATACAAAAAATGTGCTAACTTGTATCGCAACAGAAATAAAACACAAAATACTAACCAACTCTCTCAGTTAACGTAAAAACCAATCACTCTTTGTGAAATAGAATTGTAGATAGGGGCATGTCTGTGAGCAGAAAATAATTATTTTCTTTCTGTTATTCTATATGATAGCAGTGATCGGGTTTACTCGCACAGTGCATGGTTTCAGCTGAGGTACAATAACATAGAAGTGCGCTGGGGATGTCGCCTCGCCGAACTGTGAAAAAACTGTCGCTGAATAAGAGTGACGTTTCGGCCGCAGCCACCGTGAGCCCAATGCAGGTCTTATTCAGTGACCGATATTCGATAGTATGGCGCAGCACCACCGTAGAACTCTTCTGTGTTCACTGACTCTGGCCTACGCAGTTGTATACCGCCCAATAACACTGTACAGAAAGACATAGTAGAACTATGTGATTCAAGGGAACTAGAATGAATTGCCAAAGGCAACGGAATACCACCGCAGATTATTTTCCCAATAGAACGCAGTCTCCATTTTACGTAGGTTGGAACTTAAAAAGGGGCAACACTGCTGTGGAGACACTATGCAATGAACCCTACTATTGTCGCTGACAGCACACGTTATTGACATACTTCCCTTACCTCCGAGAAAATGGACTCGCCCGTCCCACGTCACCGGCGTGCGCACAATCGAGGGAAACACAGTCACTTGTGAGCGAGCGGTCTAACGTAACGGTGACACTATGTTTTCGAAACAGGAACAACGGAATTGGATCAAGATTGAATGCGCCGTTTTTGGAGCATCACCTGCGACCAGCTTTGCGAAAGAAGTGGGCGACACTTTCTGCGCAACCCACCCATCATTTTGCACGGCAATGCGCGGGCGCATACAGCCCAAGCTGTGGCTGCTCTGTTCGGTCGATGGTACTGGGAAGTACTGTACCATCCACCGTACTCCCTGGACTTAAGCGTTTGTGACTTTGATTTGATTCCGAAGATGAAGGAACCACTTCGTGGCATTCGCTTCAGAACTTTTCCAGAGATTCGACAGCGAGTAGACCGCTCCATTCGCACCATCAACAGAACAGGCTCTGCTAACGGTATACTACGCCTTCCACATCGCTGGCAACGGGTTCTACACAACGCTGGTGACTACTTTGAAGGACAGTAGCAGGTGCTAACATAGAACTCTTTTGTATCGGTTGTGAATAAATACACTCCTGGAAATTGAAATAAGAACACCGTGAATTCATTGTCCCAGCAAGGGGAAACTTTATTGACACATTCCTGGGGTCAGATACATCACATGATCACACTAACAGAACCACAGGCACATAGACACAGGCAACAGAGCATGCACAATGTCGGCACTAGTACAGTGTATATCCACCTTTCGCAGCAATGCAGGCTGCTATTCTCCCATGGAGACGATCGTAGAGATGCTGGATGTAGTCCTGTGGAACGGCTTGCCATGCCATTTCCACCTGGCGCCTCAGTTGGACCAGCGTTCGTGCTGGACGTGCAGACCGCGTGAGACGACGCTTCATCCAGTCCCAAACATGCTCAATGGGGGACAGATCCGGAGATCTTGCTGGCCAGGGTAGTTGACTTACACCTTCTAGAGCACGTTGGGTGGCACGGGATACATGCGGACGTGCATTGTCCTGTTGGAACAGCAAGTTCCCTTGCCGGTCTAGGAATGGTAGAACGATGGGTTCGATGACGGTTTGGATGTACCGTGCACTATTCAGTGTCCCCTCGACGACCACCAGTGGTGTAGGGCCAGTGTAGGAGATCGCTCCCCACACCATGATGCCGGGTGTTGGCCCTGTGTGCCTCGGTCGTATGCAGTCCTGATTGTGGCGCTCACCTGCACGGCGCCAAACACGCATACGACCACCATTGGCACCAAGGCAGAAGCGACTCTCATCGCTGAAGACGACACGTCTCCATTCGTCCCTCCATTCACGCCTGTCGCGACACCACTGGAGGTGGGCTGCACGATGTTGGGGCGTGAGCGGAAGACGGCCTAACGGTGTGCGGGACCGTAGCCCAGCTTCATGGAGACGGTTGCGAATGGTCCTCGCCGATACCCCAGGAGCAACAGTGTCCCTAATTTTCTGGGAAGTGGCGGTGCGGTCCCCTACGGCACTGCGTAGGATCCTACGGTCTTGGCGTGCATCCGTGCGTCGCTGCGGTCCGGTCCCAGGTCGACGGGCACGTGCACGTTCCGCCGACCACTGGTGACAACATCGATGTACTGTGGAGACCTCACGCCCCACGTGTTGAGCAATTCGGCGGTACGTCCACCCGGCCTCCCGCATGCCCACTATACGCCCTCGCTCAAAGTCCGTCAACTGCACATACGGCTCACGTCCACGCTGTCGCGGCATGCTACCAGTGTTAAAGACTGCGATGGAGCTCCGTATGCCACGGCAAACTGGCTGACACTGACGGCGGCGGTGCACAAATGCTGCGCAGCTAGCGCCATTCGACGGCCAACACCGCGGTTCCTGGTGTGTCCGCTGTGCCGTGCGTGTGATCATTGCTTGTACAGCCCTCTCGCAGTGTCCGGAGCAAGTATGGTGGGTCTGACACACTGGTGTCAATGTGTTCTTTTTTCCATTTCCAGGAGTGTAGTCCCTCACTCGCATCTCCAGGGAGAGGGTACACAACTTTTAATGAGGTATAGTACTCAAATGAGGAATGGTACCTGGAATGTCGGAACACTTCTACTAGAAGGGAAACTAGAAAATCTCAAAAGTGAGTCGGCCACGAATAATATGAGCGTGGTAGCAGTTGCTAAGATGGACGGGAGTAATTGCAGTCAAATCAGTACATAATGTACTCCTCAAGAGGACAAATAAAAGGAAGGAATGGAGTAGCAGTGATTGTGACAAAGAAACTGATTAAGTGTGTGGAAAATTTAGACTATTTGAGTGACAGGGTGGTTGGTGCAAGGTTGAAAGGAGTACAGAAAGATTACCCAGGAGTGCATGGCAGCTTCAGAACGTGATGGCGGGCTTGTAGAGGAGTTATGCAAGATAAGTGAGACCTGTGATCTAGGGATAGTGTCTTTCATTCATAATCAAAACATCATTGGTCCCGGTTAAGAAACCCGCCACCGCTGATTAATAATCAGCATTGGCGGCCGAAGACTTCCGACATAAGAAGTCACCCTCATTCTGCCAGCGGCCTTGTCAAAGAGGTCGGAAGAGAACACAGAAGTTCAGGTCATTTCCTTGCCCTTAGGATGGGAAACTGCCCCAAAAGGCGGTAGAATCAGCAACGATCAATGGCATTAGGATGCAGGAGGCAATGTAAACCACTACATTAAAGACAAGTGTATACACAGGACATGTGCCCTGTAATTGAAAAAGAGTCATGAAGATCTCTCCATTTGCGAAAGATTTCAGAATAGTCCCCCATTCGGATCTCTGGGAGGGGACTGCCAAGGGGGAGGTGACCATGAGAAAAATATTGAATAATCAACGAAAGGATAATGTTCTACGAGTCGGGACGTGGAATATCAAAAGCTTGAATATGGTAGGGAAGTTAGAAAATCTGCAAACGGAAATACGAAGACTCAGTCTAGATATAGTAGGGGTCAGTGAAATGAAAAGCAAAGGAGACAACGATTTCTGGTCAGATAAGTGTAGGGTAATATCAACAGCAGCAGAAAATGCTATAACGGGTGTAGGATTCGTTATGAACAGGAAGGTAGGGCAGAGCAGTTCAGCGATAAGATTATTCTTACCAAAATGAACAGGAAACGAACAACGATAACGATAGTTCAGGTATACATTCCGACGTTGCAAGCTAAAGATGAAGAGCTAAAGAGAGTATATGAGGATATAGGAAGGGTAATACAATACGCAAAGGGAGATGAAAATCTAATAGTCATCGGGGACTGGAATACAGCTGTAGGGGAAGGAGTAAAAGAAAAGGTTACAGAAGAATATGGGCTTGGGACAAGGAATGAGAGAGGAGAAAGACTAATTGAGTTCTGCAATAAATTGCAGCAAGTAATAGCAAATACTCTGTTCAAGAATCACAAGAGGAGGAGGTACAACTGGAAAAAGCCAGGTGATACGGGAAGATTTCAATTACATTACATCATGATCAGACAGATTCCGAAATCAGATTCTGGATTGTAAGGCCTACACAGGAGTAGGTGTAGACTCAGATCACAATGTAGTTGTGATGAAGAGTAGGCCGAAGTTTAAGGGATTAGTCACTAAGAATCAATACGCAAAGAAGTGGGATACGCAAGTACTAAGGAATGACGAGATAAGCTTGAAGTTCTCTAAGGCTGCAGATACAGCAACAAAGAATAGTCCAGTAGGCAGTGCAGTTAAAGAAAAATAGACATCTCTAAAAGGTGTAATCACATAAACTGGAAAGAAAAACATAGGTATAAAGAAGAGAGATTGCAAAGAAACCATGGGTAGCAGAAGAAATACTGCAGCTGATCGATGAAAGAAGGAAGTACAAAAATGTTCACGGAAATTCAGGAATACAGATATACAAGTCGCTGAGGGATGAAATAAATAGGAAGTGCAGGGAAGCTAAGGCGAAATGGTTGGATGAGAAATGTAAAGAAATCGAAAAAGGAATTATAGTCAGAAGGACTAACTCAGCATATAGGAAAGCCAAAGAAACTTCGGTGAAATTAAAAGCGAGGGTGGTAACATTAAGAGTGCAACCGGTATTCCATTGTTAAACGCAGAGGAGAGAGCGGATAGGTGGACAGAGTACATTAAAGGCCTCTATGAGGGGGAAGATTTGTCTGATGTGATAGAAGAAGAGACAGGAGACGATTTAGGAGAGATAGGGGATCCAGTATTAGAATATAAGAGAGCTTTGGAGGAATTAAGATCAAATAAGGCAGAAAAGATCGATGACATTCCATCAGAATTTCTAAAATCATTAGGGGAAGTGGCAACAAAACGACTATTCACGCTGGTGTGTAAAACGTATGAGACTGGCAATGTACCGTATGACTTCCGGAAAATCATCCACACAATTCTGAACAGCTAACAAGTGCGAGAATTATCGCACTGTCAGCTTAGCAGTTTATGCATCCAAGTTGTTGACAGGAATAATACATACAAGAATGGAAAAGAAAATTGAGGATGTGTTTTATGACGTTCACTATGGCTTTGGAAAGGCAAATGCACCAGAGAGGCAATTCGGATGTAGAGGTTGATAATGGAAGCAAGACTTAAGAAAAATCAGGCCACTTTCATAGGATTTGTCGACCTGTAAAAAGCGTTCGACATTATAAAATGGTGCACGATGTTCGAATTTCTAAAAAAAGTAGGGGTAAGCTATAGGGAGAGACGGGTAATATACAATAAGTACAAGAGCCAAGAGGGAATAACTAGTGTGGATGACCAAGAACGAAGCGCTCAGATTAGACTCGGATGTAGCCTTTCGCCCCCTACTGTTCAATCTGTACATCGAGGAAGCAATGATGGAAATAAAAGATAGGTTCAGGAGTGGAATTAAAATTCAAGTTGAAAGGGTATCATTGATACGAGTCGCGAATGACTTTACTATCCTGAGTGAAAGTGAAGAAGAATTACATGCTCTACTGAATGGAATGAACAAGCTAACGAGTACAGAATATGGACTCAGACTAAATCGAAGAAAGACGAAAGTAATGAGAAGTATTAGAAATGAGAACAGCGAGAAACTTAACGTCAGGACTGATGGTCGCAAAGTAGATGAAGTTAAGGAATTCTGATACCTAGGCAGTAAAATTGCCAATGCGGACGGAGCACAGAGGACATCAAAAGCAGACCAGCAATGGCAAAAACGGCATTCCTGGCCAAGAGAAGTCTACTAGTATCAAACATAGGCTTTAATTTCAGAAAGAAATTTCTGAGAACGTACGTCTGGAGTACAGCATTGTATGGTAGTCAAACAGGGACTGGGGGAAAACTAGAACAGAAGAAGCATTTGAAATGTGGTGTTACAGACGATTGTTCAAATTTAGGTGGCTTATAAGGTAAGGAATGAGGAGGTTCTGCGCAGAATCGGAGAGGAAAGGAATACGTGGAAAACATTGATAAGGAGAAGGGATAGGATGACAGTACATATATTAAGACATGAGGCAATGACTTCTATGGTACTAAAGGGACCTGTACTGGCCAAAAACTGTAGAGGAAGACAGAGATTGGAATACGTCCAGCAAACAATTGAGGACGTAGGTTTGCAAGTGCTACTCTGAAATGAAGAGGTTAGCACAGGAGAGGAATTCGTCGCGGGCCGCATCACACCAGTCGGAAAAAAAAAATAAAGTGAGAAAATAATATAATCAAGGATGCTCGAAAATAATAATGGGTGATTGAAATGTCATTGTGGGAGAAGGAAAGGAGGGAACCGTTGTTGACTGCCATGGTCTTGGAGGGAGGAATGACAGAGATGGAGTTCTGCAGAGGAAGAGAGCTGGTAGTGACTAGTACGAGGTGCTGAAAAATAATGCCTCCGAATTTTTTATGTGAAACAGTGACGTACTCTACGGTATTCTTTAAGTTCTGGAAACAAATTAAAATCGGATGGAGCCAAGTCGGGGCTGTTTGGAGCATGATTGATGATTTAGGTTTTCCGTAATTTCTCTAAATCGCTACAGGCAAATGCCGGAATGGTTCCTTTGAAAGGGCACGATCGATTCCTTTCCCGTCCTTCCCTAATCCGATGAGACCGATGACCTCGCAGTTTGGTCTCTTCCCCCAAACAATCCAACCCAACCCAACCATGATCGATGACAGTGAACACGAGGTGTCGGAATGTTGCAGGTGTCACAGCGTTCGTTTATGATCTTGCATTGTCATGCTGAAGTAAAGAGGGTGCTCCATGTGTTGACGAACTCATAGAATTCGAAACTCATTACAGCAGACTTTCTCTCACGCATCGACATAATTACGTTACACACCGCCATGTTACATGCTACAATTCGGAACCCTCTGGCAGCGGAGGGCTGCAGATATGTAAACATGAAGAAGAAAGATGCAGGATGTTAATAACAGTTGTGTTAAGTCAAAAGCTTTAAGTGTTTTCTCAGTAAAAATTGGGAGACATTACTTATCAGCAAGCCTTCGTAAATGGTTCAAAAATCACAGGAGAAAGACTTGTAAATCACCAAGGGATAAATATAGAAAACAAACTGAATTTATAGCTGTGGAAGAAAGATACAGAGATGGAAAAAGGGTATGTGCACATTTTATCATGTGCACGTGGTAATAGAGATCACAATTTGCTTATTGCATAAATAGAAATAAAGATAGAGAAACTGAAGAAGGTTACTGTGATGAAGAAGAGGAACCTAGAGAAGATGAGGTGAGGGTAAAGAATAGTTAGCGAAATTCTATCACTTGAGATAACAAACATATTGTGAGACAAAGAAACACCAGAAACTATTGTCGCTTCTCCCCACCGCGCACTTTTTGATTTTATATGCAGTTTATGTTGCATACCTTTTGAATTAACTGTATATTGCTTATTGTTGCGACCACAAAAGATAACATGCGATTCTCACTATTAATTTCTGTAGTTGAAAAACTTTAACTTTGTACACCTCAACCTATTATGTGGGGATACGGACAACACCAAAAGATTTCCTGCTGTGAACGTGTGATCTTTAATATGCAAACTATTTTCATATAACCCTGATCTGGCCTGTTAGAAATGGAACATGGTATTATTACTGTAACTAATTATGAAATTAAACATGTCCTTCTCTGCTTCCATCTCTAAAATGCACTGAAAATTACTCTTACTTACACGTAGCGAAGATACCCTATGCTATGTTCGCTAAACATAAAAGCTGCAGTTGATTTTTTAACATATGAACACTATTGATTGCCACGACTTACACGAGAGCATGAAACAAAAAATGAAATTTGAATGTAATATTATTATTAGCCAGAAAAGGTTTCAGCACAGCAGTCTTTGATATCACACAAGTAAAGTTTTACCACTCTCATTTACATAAATTATTTACGTCACTGAGATTGTAATAGCAGTTGCCCATGTCCACCTGAAAATGACATAATAAAATCCACAATTCTCCTCTGAGGTCTCTGGGAAGCTGAAAGAAATAATTTTAATGTACCAGTACCTGCCCGCTTAAGTGCGAGAAAACTTGCTTTCATTCAGTTATAATTTGAATTTGCCAAGGTAGCGGCTCCCGCGATCATGGCGCTATTCTGCTTCATGAAAAATTCAAATATTCTGAAAACTTCTAAAAATGTGGAATGAAATACTGGGCAAGCTATCAATAAATTATTACAACTATTTTTTAACAATTTCTATATTCAAAAATCAATATAAATTCAAAGTACACACCTTTTTTTATACACAAGCCTCCAATGGCGTCTTTCTCGAATAAAGAACAAAAGAAATCTAACCAAACTTTCAAGCGAGCGTCACAGGCTACAAGAAGACAAAGAGAGTAACATTTAACCCTCCAGGATAATCAGTTCAGTACGCTAGTAATAAGTTTGTTAATTTTTTTCAGTTATCATTGTCTGCTTCGATTTCTACACTCGCCAACCACAGACGTTATTTGCAAAATATAGATACGTAAATATTGCACAAAGATAAAAATGAGAAATGATTATTTCGTTTTTTAATTACACAATCGACAACCGTTCATACAGAAATGCAATAACAATAATAATACAGGTAAATGTTTCTTTTTTTCACATATATTACACCGATTTTGCAAATGTCTTGCCAGGAGACGTCACAATATCAAAGTGTATTGGAATATGCCGGAAGAAGGAATAGTGAAAGGATGGCAGAAAAGTATAGGTTATATAAACAGGAAGAGGACAAAAAGCCATGGGTTGGGCAGGAAATTATTTTGAAGACGGATGAGAGAAGGAAAATCAAAAAGAAGAGCAATGAAGAAGAAAGAAAGATGTACTGAAAATTGGATGACGAACTGCGTACAGCAACAGAGCAGGCCAGAAAAAAATGGTTAAAGAAGGTGTGTGACGCAACTGAATAACTGGAGTTGAAGGGAAGATATGATTTACTGTACGGAAGAGTAAAGGCTACAATATGGGATCAAACAGAGCAAGAAGTTCTACTAAGTAAATTCTCAGTTATGACCAAAATTCAGCCTAGAAAGATCACGAGGACGTCCTCCACAGAAGGGAAGAATATTTAAAGCAGCATATGGCAAATATCGGAAACCAACAAATCTGGAACTTTAATCCTTCAACAGTGTGGGTGATATTGAGAAACGAGCACCAATGGCTATGGAAGCACTAAAGAGGTCAATAAACACAATGAAAAATGGGAAACCGGCAGGAATAGATACGATACTAGGAGAAATACCATAATCTCTGAACACAGAAGGAATAAGAAAAATAACAGGAGAGACGAGTATCAAAGTACACAGCAGTGCCGAATGGCCAGAAGGGTTTCTGACAATAGTAATGATTCCAATACTAAAGAAACAAGGAACCAAGAAATGCAATGAAGACATGACAATAAGCCTCATTTCATGTGCAACCAAACTTATGTTAGGAATCATCAGTAAAATACTGGAAAATGTTTTTCTTAGTAATTGTCTTCAGATTGATTTGATGCGGCGTTTCAGAATACCAGGCTAATACTTACAACCCACATCGTCAGTTATTTGGTGGGCGAATTCCAGTATCTGTCTTTCCCTACAGTTTTTTACCATCTACATCTACATAGATACTCTGCAAGCCGCCGTTCAGTGCGTGGTGGAGGGTACCATGTATCATTACTAGTCATTCCCTCCCTTGTTCCAATCCCAAATTTAGCGAGGGAAAAACGATTATCTATATGCCTCCGTATGAAGAATAATTTCTCGTATGTTATTTTCGTGGTTCTTACGCGAAATGTACACTACTGGCCATTAAAATTGCTACACCAAGATGAAATGCAGATGATAAATGGGTATTCATAGGACAAATATATTATACTAGAACTGACATGTGATTACATTTTCACGCAATTTGGGTGCATACATCCTGAGAAATCAATACCCAGAACAACCACCTCTGGCCGTAATAACGGCCTTGATACGCTTGGGCATTGAGTCAAACAGAGCTTGGATGGCGTGTACAGGTACAGCTGCCCATGCAGCTTTAACACGATAACACAGTTCATCAAGAGTAGTGACCGGCGTATTGTGACGAGCCAGTTGCTCGGCCACCATTGACCAGACGTTTTAAATTGGTGAGAGATCTGGAGAATGTACTGGCCAGGGCAGCGGTCGCACATTTTCTGTATAAAGAAAGGCCCGTACAGGACCTGCAACATGTAGTCGTGCATTATCTTGCTGAAATGTAGGGTTTCGCAGGGATCAAATGAAGGGTAGAGCCACTGGTCATAACACATCTTAAATGTAACGTCCACCGTTTAAAGTGACGTCAATGCGAACAAAAGGTGACCGAGACGTGTAACCAATGGCACCCCATACCATCACGCCGAGTGATACGCCAGTATGGTGATGACGAATACACGCTTCCAATGTGCGTTCACCGCGATGCCGCCAAACACGGATGCAACAATCATGATGCTGTAAACAGAACCTGGATTCATCCGAAAAAATGACGTTTTGCCATTCGTGCTCACAGGTTCGTCGTTGAGTACACCATCGCAGGCTCTCATGTCTGTGATGCAAAGTCAAGGGTATCCGCAGCCATGGTCTCCGAGCTGATACTCCATGCTGCTGCAAACGTTGTCCAACTGTTCGTGCAGATGGTTGTTGTCTTGCTTACGTCCCCATCTGTTGACTCATGGATCGAGTTGTGGCTGCACGATCCGTTACAGCCATGCGGATAAGATGCCTGACATTTCGACTGCTTGTGATACGAGGCCGTTGGGATCCAGCACGGTGTTCCGTATTACCCTCCTGAACCCACCGATTCCATATTCTGCTAACAGTCATCGGATCTCGACCAACGCGATCAGCAATGTCGCGATACGATAAACCGCAATCATGATAGTGTAACCTTTATCAAAGTCGGAAACGTGAAAAAAAAAATGGCTCTGAGTACTATGGGACTTAACAAAAATGGTTCAAATGGTTGTGAGCACTATGGGACTCAACTGCTGAGGTCATTAGTCCCCTAGAACTTAGAACTAGTTAAACCTAACTAACCTAAGGACATCACAAACATCCATGCCCGAGGCAGGATTCGAACCTGCGACCGTAGCAGTCGCGTGGTTCCGGACTGAGCGCCTAGAACCGCTAGACCACCGCGGTATTTTGTGTATGAGAAATATGTTGGAAACTTTGCTCATGTCATCACCGGCGCCAATCTTGTGTGAATACTGTGAAGAGGTAATCATTTGCATATCACAGCATCTTCTTCCTGTCTGTTTAATTTTGCGTCTGTAGCACGTCATCTTCGTGGTGTAGCAATTTTAATGGCCAGTAGTGTATGTTGGCGGCCGTAGAATCGTCCGGCAGTCAGCTTCAAACGCCGGTTCTCTAAATTTTTTCAGTAGTGTTCGTCGAAAACAACGTCGCCTTCCCGCCAGGGATTCGCATCTGTGTACCCGAAGCGTCTCCGTAACACGTGTTGCTCGAACCTACCGGTAACAAATCTAGCAGCCCGTCTCTCAATTGTTTCGACGTCTTCTTTCAATCCGACCTAGCACGGATCCCAAACACTCGAACAGTACTCACGAATAGGTCGCACCAGTGACCTATACTCGGTCTCCTAGGCATGTGAACCACACTTTCCTAAACTTCTCACAATACAGCGAAGACGACCATTAGTTTTTCCTACCACAGTTCTCACACGTTCCTTCCGTTTCATATTGCTTTGCAACGTTGCGCCCAGAAATTGAAACGTCTTCACAGTGTCAGGCAGGGCACTACTAATACTGTATCCGAACTTTCGTTCTTCCTACCCATAGCATTAACTTACAATTTCCCACATTTAGAGCGAGCTGACATTCATGACACCAACTAGAAATTTTGTGTAGGTCATCTCGTATCAGCCTACAGTCACTCAACTTCGACACATTACTGTACACCACAGAATCATCGGTGAATAATCGCAGATCGCTGCCCACCCTGCACACCAGATCATTCATGTATACAGAAAATAACAACGGTCCCATCACACTTCCCTGGCGCACCCCTGATGTTACCCCTACCTCCGATGAACACTCGCCGTCGAGGACAACATACTGGGTTCTGTTATAAGTCTCCGGGACACTCACATACCTGTGAACTTACTCCATATCCTCGTATCTTTGTTAACAGCCTCGAATGGGGCTCCGTGTCAAACGCTTTCCGGAAATTTGGAAATGTGGAATCAGCTTGTTGCCCTTCACCCACAGTTCGCAGTATATCATGTGATCAAAGGGCAAGCGGAGTTTCACACGAGCGTTGCTTTCTAAAACCACGCTGATTCGTGGACGTCACCTTCTCAGTCTCAAGAATGATTATTATACTGGAACTGGTAATATATTCAACGGTTCTGTAGTAAACTGAAAACTGAAATTAAAGATAATGGATTATAATTTTGTGGATACGTTCTTTTACCCTTCTTACATACAGCAGTCACTGAAACGTGGGACTTAGGGAAAGCAGGAAAAGGTGAGAACGGGGCCTGATCAGAAATAATTTTTAAAAAACAATCCTTTAAAAAAACTGTCTGTAACACAAGCAACACTGACGACTGAAGGCCTTGTTAAGAAAGAATTCAAAATTATTTGTCGGCTGAAGGCCACAAGCAATACTTCAGAACAATTAGCGGCTGATGACCTGAATTACAGATGAGGAAGACAACTACAAACTGAAAATACCAAAATAATTTTTAAAACAATCATTTAAAAAAATGACTGTAACACAAGCTACACTGATGGCTGAAGGCCTTCTTAAGAAAGAATACAAATTATATCTCGGCTGAAAATCACGAGCAATACTTCAGAACAATTAACGGCTGAAGGCCTGAATTACAAATGAGGAAGACAAGTACACGTTAAAAATACCAAAGTAATTTTTTAAACGATCATTAAAAATTGACTGTAACGCAAGCTACACTGACGGCTGAAGGCCTTATTAAGAAGAATTCAAATTTTTTGTCGGCGGAAGGCCACATACAATAGGAATAATTTCAATATTATTTTTAAACAATTGACACAATCAGACCAAATAAAGACCTGAGAAAAGCCCGTACAGCTGCGTAAGTGGTGAGACAGACAGCCAAAAGTTATGCTCAGTGCCGGCCGGAGTGGTCGAGCGGTTCTAGGCGCTTCAGTCTGGAACCGCGCGACCGCTACAGTCGCAGGTTCGAATCCTGCCTCGGGCATGGATGTGTGTCATGGCCGTAGGTTAGTTAAGTTCTAAGTTCTAGGGGACTGATGACCTCAGAAGTTAAGTCCCACAGTGCTCAGAGCCATTTGAACCAATTATGCCCACTTAACAGGATGGCAACTCGAACTAGGGACGACTTAAACGCCGACCAGCACACTCGCAAAATCCACCTATGAAGCGATAACCAATACCACGATAGAATAACAGTTAACATCGTCAAATGATAAGCATTTAATTACACAAGTTGGCTCCACCAAATCCTAGTACGCAGACAGGGTTAAGGCCAAACTGCCTATTCAAAATCTGACTAGATGCACATGGAACCGCAAAAGACAATTCCACAAACAACTCAAACAAAGCTAAAACAGTCACTATACATCAACAAGACGAATTGCACGTAGACATGAACGCTAACAACGGAACCTCCCCATCGCACCCACTCAGATTTAGTTATAAGTTGGCACAGTGGATAGGCCTCGAAAAACTGAAAGAAGATCAATCGAGAAAACAGGAAGAAGTTGTGTGGAACTATGAAAAAATAAGCAAAATATACAAACTGAGTAGTCCAAGATAGGCAACATCGAGGAGAAAGTGAGCTCGTGAGCGCCGTGGTCCCGTGGTTAGTGTGAGCAGCTGCGGAACGAGAGGTCGTTGGTTCAAGTCTTCCCTCGAGTAAAGAGTTTACTTTCTTTATTTTCGCAAAGTTATGATCTGTCTGTTCGTTAATGTTGACTGTCATAAGTTTAGTGTCTGTGTTTTGCGACAGCACCGCAAAACCGTGCGATTAGTAGACGAAAGGACGTGCCTCTCCAATGGGAACCGAAAACATTTGATCGCAAGGTCATAGGTCAACCGATTCCTCCACAGGAAAACACGTCTGATATATTCTATACGACACTGGTGAAGGCATGTGCGTCACATGACAGGAATATGTTTTCGACCTACCTAACTTGTACACTTGGCGAATGGGTAAAAAGAGTCTTCTACCTTGCCCGATTTAGGTTTTCTTGTGGATGTGATAATCAGTCCCAAAAAAGTGATGAAAACATAAGAGTTTGTCACATAAGCTGCAACAAATGATTGCAACAGTTTCACAGTCGCACACTTTTTCCCTGTGCTCTGTCATAATATATGTTTTTAACGTTTTCAAATTTTTCCGTATGTAGACCGTCAAATCCTGCATATGTCCAAGCAAATCTGAACATGTCCTGGAATTTTGGAGAGCGAAGTTTTATGTGTGAGTGCCTGAACTTTGATAATTGTCTGAAAATAAAAAATTAAAACTTTTCACTCAACGGAGGTCTTGAACCAAGGACCTCTCGTTCCGCAGCTACTCACGCTAATCGCGGGACCACGGCACTCTGAGCTCATTCTTCACTTCATGTTGCCTATCGTGCACATGGACTACTCAGTTTGTATATTTTGTTTATTTTTTCATAGTTCCACACAACTTCTTCCTGTTTTCTCGATTGACCTGTGTTAAGTTTTTCAAGGCCTATCCACTGTGCCAACTTATAACTAAATCTGATGGGGGAGCGATGGGGAGGTTCCCTTGTAAGAGCACAGAAACGGTCGAGAGGCCAGATACACGCCGTCCACTGAGACGACCGACCGAACGACCAACCATCTGTCGTTGCCAATCAAGTCAGGCAAGGGAAACGTCGGAGTATTAAATCGCCATCTGACAGCTTGATGGCATGAGGTCACTTCGACGGACAGACACACACATAAGTCAAAGTTGCACTACTCGAATACAACGATGCATTCAACTTGTTGTTGTTGTTGTTGTTGTGGTCTTCAGTCCTGAGACTGGTTTGATGCAGCTATCCATGCTACTCTTTCCTGTGCAAGCTTCTTCATCTCCCAGTACCTACTACAACCTACATCCTTCTGAATCTGCTTAGTGTATTCATCTCTTGGTCTCCCTCTACGACTTTTACCCTCCACGCTGCCCTCCAATGCTAAATTTGTGATCCCCTCATGCCTCAGAACATGTCCTACCAACCGATCCCTTCTTCTTGTCAAGTTGTGTCACAAACTCCTCTTCTCCCAATTCTATTCAATACCTCCTTATTAGTTATGTGATCTACCCATCTAATCTTCAGCATTCTTCTGTAGCACCACATTTCGAAAGCTTCTATTCTCTTCTTGGCCAAAGTATTTATCGTCCATGTTTCACTTATATACATGGCTACACCCCATACAAATACTTTCAGAAAAGACTTCCTGACACTTAAATCTAAACTCGATGTTAACAAATTTCTCTTCTTCAGAAACGCTTTCCTTGCCATTGCCAGTCTACATTTTATGTCCTCTCTACTTCGACCATCATCAGTTATTTTGCTCCCCAAATAGCAAAACTCCTTTACTACTTTAAGTGTGTCATTTCCTAATCTAATTCCCTCAGCATCACCTGACTTAATTCGACTACATTCCATTATCCTCGTTTTGCTTTTGTTGATGTTCATCTTATATCCTCCTTTCAAGACACTGTCCATTCCTTTCAACTGCACTTCCAAGTCCTTTGCTGTCTCTGACAGAATTATAATGTCATCGGCGAACCTCAAAGTTTTTATTTCTTCTCCATGGATTTTAATACCTACTCCGAATTTTTCTTTTGTTTCCTTTACTGCTTGCTCAATATACAGATTGAATAACATCGGGGAAAGGCTACAACCCTGTCTCACTCCATTTCCAACCACTGCTTCCCTTTCGTGCCGCTTGACTCTTATAACTGCGATCTGTTTTCTGTACAAATTGTAAATAGCCTTTCGCTCCCTGTATTTTACCCCTGCCACCTTCGGAATTTGAAAGAGAATATTCCAGTCAACATTGTCAAAAGCTCTCTCTAAGTCTACAAATGCTAGAAATGTAGGTTTGCCTTTCCTTAATCTTTCTTCTAAGATAAGCCGTAAGGTCAGGATTGCCTCACGTGCTCCAATATTTGTACGAAAACCAAACTGATCTTCCCCGAGGTCGGCTTCTACCAGTTTTTCCATTTTTCTGTATAGAATTCGAGTTAGTATTTTGCAGCTGATAGTTCGGTAATTTTCACATCTGTCAACACCTGCTTTCTTTGGGATTGGAATTATTATATTCTTCTTGAAGTCTGAGGGTATTTCGCCTGTCTCATACATCTTGCTCACCAGATGGTAGAGTTATGTGAGGACTGGCTCTCCCAAGGCTGTCAGTAGTTCTAATGGAATGTTGTCTACTCCGGGGGCCTTGTCGACTCAGGTCTTTCAGTGCTCTGTCAAACTCTTCACGCAGTATCGTATCTCCCATTTCATCTTCATCTACATCCTCTTCCATTTCCATAATATTGTCCTCAAGTACATCGCCCTTGTATAGACCCTCTATGTACTCCTTCCACCTTTCTGCTTTCCCTTCTTTGCTTAGAACTGGGTTTCCATCTGAGCTCTTGATATTCATACAAGTGGCTCTCGTTTCTCGAAAGGTCCCTTTAATTTTCGTGTAGGCAGTATCTATCTTGCCCCTAGTTAGGTAAGCCTTTACATCCTCACCTTTGTCCTGTAACCATCCCTGCTTAGCCATTTTGCACTTCCTGTCGATCTCATTTTTGAGACGTTTGTGTTCCTTTTTGCCTGCTTCATTTACTGCATTTTTATATTTTCTCCTTTCATCAATTAAATTCAATATTTCTTCTGTCACCCAAGGATTTCTACTAGCCCTCGACTTTTTACCTACTTGATCCTCTGTTGCCTTCACTACTTCATCCCTCACAACTACCCATTCTTCTTCTACTGTATTTCTTTCCCCCATTGCTGTCAATTTTTCCCGTATGCTCTCCACGAACCTCTGTACAACCTCTGGTTTAGTCAGTTTATCCAGGTCCCATCTCCGTAAATTCAAGTTAAACTCGCTGAATCCGGACCTCGGCGTGGTCGTGCACTCTCGCGACCACACCCTTCCATCGGGCATTGCATGTATCGCCAGCTCCCTCGGCGAGCACTGGCGCTGTCGGACCGCACTGCTGCTCCGTCCCTCACCGAACTCCTGACATACGACGACCCGGAAATACTAGAGGTCGCTCCAAAAATAGTACCACAGTACGCGCTATCGATAAGCGCTGCTGCTGCCACTGACGGACAGACAAAGCGAGAAAACGTATTGGCGCCAGTGAACGCACTAAGAAAACGAGAGTTCCATCCGAATACACGACGCCAAACTGTCAACGGCACAAACGCGAGCCGGAGCACGGCTCCGTCACCTACAGCTCGCTGTATTACGATGCAGGCTTCTCCCTAATATCGTAATACATGTCCTATCATCTTTTCCCTTCTTCTTGTCAGTTTTTTTCATATATTCCTGTCTTCGCCGATTCTGTGGGGAACCTCATTTCTTATCATCCCACTTAATTTATTAACATACTTCCGTAACACCACATTTCAAACGATTCTCTTCTCTTCCGGTTTCCCACTGTCCATGATTCACTACCATACAATGTCCTCACATAAAGGCCAACGTTTGATACCAGTACACCTCTCTTGACCAAGGATGCCCTGTTTGTTTATGCTAGTCTCCTTTGGCCTTCTTGCTTCGCTCGTCATGGGTAATTTTGCTTCCTAGGTAGCAAAATTCCTTAACCTCACCTACTTCGTGATCCCCAGTTTTAAAGTCAAGTTTCTCGCTGTTCCCATTTCTATTACATCTCATTACCTTTGTCTTTTTCCAGTTTACTCTCAGTCCATATTCCGTACTCAAGAGGTCGTCTGTTCCATCAAACAGATCTTCACTTTTACTGAGGATAGCAATGTCATCAGTGAATCTTATCATGGTATTCTTTCACCATGAATTTTAATCACAGCCTTGGATCTTTCATTTTTCCATCACTGCATTTTCCATGTGTAGATAGAACAGCAGAGGCGAAATACTGCATCACTGTGGTGCACCCTTTTTGATCCGAGCACTTCGTTTCTGGTCTTCTACCTGGCAGGGTAGCCGAGAGCACTAATGCACTTTTCCTGGACTCGGGTAAGCGCGCCGGCCCCGGATCGAATCCGCCGGGCGTATTAACGAGATGGACCGGTCCTCCTGCCAGCCTGGATGTGGTTTTTTGGCGGTTTTCCACATCCCGCTAGGTGAATACCGGGCTGGTCCCCACATTCCGCCTCAGTTACGCGACTCACAGACATTTGCAAACGTTTCCACTATTTCATGGCTTAAACTAGACGCAGACAGCTCGGGTACACTGCTTACGTCCCGGGGGGTTTGGGGTGGCGTGAGGAAGAGCATCCAGCCACCCTATGCAACTAACACTGGCACGTCCGTCAGAACAAACGACCCTGCGCTGACGTGGGACGAAGGTCTAAAGACAGAAAGAAAGAAAGAAAACTTCGTTTCTGGTCTTCTAATTTGGTAATGGAAGAAAGTCAGGCTAAGGAACAACTTAGTTTTAGACAAAACAATGGCACAAGGTATGAAATAGGATCGTTGTGAATTTTAAGAGAGAGTCTTGTTGAAAACGGGTAGAGACATACACTATTTGATCAAAAGCATCCGGACACCCCCAAAAGCATACGTTTTTAATATTAGGTGCAGTCTGCTGCCACCTACTGCCAGGTATTCCATATCAGGGACCTGAGGGACACGTACGTGAAGGGACAGATACAGCACAAAAGCGTACAGGCCGACCTCGTCTGTTGACTGACAGAGACTGCCGACCGTTGAAGAGGGTCCTAATGTGTAACAGACAGACATCTATACAGATCATCACACAGGAATTCCAGACTACATCAGGATCCACTGCAAGTACTATGACAGTTGGGCGGGAGGTGAGAAAACTCGTATTTGATGGTCGAGCAGTTGCTCATAAGCCACAAATCACGCCGGTAAATGCCAAACGGCGCCCCGCTTTGTGTAAGGAGCGTAAATATTGGACGACTGATCAGTGGAAAAACGTTAAGTGGAGTGACGAATCATGGTACACAATGTGGCGATCCGATGTCAGGGTTTGGGTATAGCAAATGCCCGCTGAACGTCATCTGCCAGCGTGTATAGTGACAACAGTAAAATTCGGAGGCGGTGGTGTTATGGTGTGGTCGTGTTTTTCGTGGAGGGAGCTTGCACCCTTTGTTGTTTTGCGTGGCACTATCACAGCATAGGCCTAGATTGATGTTTTAAGCACTTTCTTGCTTCCCACTTCCCAAGACCAATTCGGGTATGGAGATTGTATCTGTTCATATTGCACGGCCTGTGGCGGATTGCTTACACTACAATACTATCCTTGTAATGGACTGGCCTGCACAGAGTCCTGACCTGAATCCTATAGAACACCTTTGGGATGTTTTGGAACGCTGACTTCGTGCCAGGCCTCACCGACCTACATCGATACCTCTCCTCAGTGCAGCGCTCCGTGAAGAATGGGCCGCCATTCCCCAAGAAACTTTCCATCGCCTGATTTAACGTATGCCTGCGAAAATGGAAGCTGTCATCGAGGCTAATGGTGGGCCAACACCATATTGAATTCCAGCATTACCAATGGTGGGCGCCACAAACTTGTAAGTCATTTTCAGCCAGGTGTCCGGATACTTGTGATCACATAGTGTATATACGTGTTTTGTAGTCCTGGTAAAGGCATTAGAGAATGTGGATTGTGATAAGATTGTAGCTACGAGAGCTATTTGGCAAGTAAGGCCCGATCGGTCTCTAACTGAAAACAACTATGAAAAAAAATGTTTCATTTGCTACAGGTTATTACTCCTACGACCACTTCTATGCATAGTCACCGCTCCAACTTAAACACTTGTCGTAGCGTTGTAACAACTTTCGAATACACTGATCACAAAAGGCAGCCACCTGTGGTTTCCATCAATTCTCGTTGTCTGCGCCAAAATGTTGTCTTCATAGCCTGCGATTCATGAGAGCAGAGATGAAATCAGAAGGAGCCAAGGCCGGGCTATACGGTGCGTGATCAGTTTCCAACAGAAACGTTGCAAGAGTGGGTTCATTGACCCTGCATAGTGCGGCCGAGAATTGTCATGAAGAAGAAAATGCAGGACAGTTACAGTAAGCGAACTGTATGAAGTCAGGCGAAATCTCCCGGCAGGCACCCATACATGGAGGGAGATCGGCAGGCGTACTAGAGACATTGTCCAACACATCTGTGCAAGGCGTCATCAGGTTTTCACTGTGGTTACCATTTCGATCTCGACCGGACCTTACTTTGCGAATAGGCCTCGTACAACGAGCGAAAATAGAGTGTGTAACGTCTACGCTCGGGCGTACGTTAACTCTTTAAGGCCTGTACTATGGTAAGTTGACGGGCTTCACCTTATAAGAAAGGATTTTAGTAAATATGTTGACCGCGTGTACCTGAATGGAGGTAAAATCAGACTTACACCCACTCAGTAACAACAATGATACGTCAAGCAAGTCTAAAGTGCAACTACACGTTAGGACTGGCAAGAAACATACACAGCAGATGCTACCAATTGTTAATAATACGGTCGCCAGCCTAATTAGGCATTAAGTGAGTTTTTTCCTTGTACAAGTGGATGTACGTACAAGCATAACAACACGTAGTAATACTACATTATATGGTAAATTTTAGAACCGGAAAAATCTACTGAACTAATATTTTCCCTTTCTGTACTAATTTGGACAAGCTATAAATACACAACATTACACCATAATGATTACTACAAACTGCGTTTTGTCTATTGATCCGACTGAAATCGGGCATAGGTTACCCTAGAAATAGTACTTTTGAAACACACATACAATGTCAGTTTTAAGAAGGGTAAAACACTGATAAATTTAGGTTTTATATTGACTTTAACTTTGCTGGTCAAATCAGTTCAGTACACTTCAGAATTTAAATGAATAGAAAAAAAGGGGGGGTGGGGGGGGGGGGGGGACCCTGAAACTGTAATTGTCACTATATTGAAATTCTTTGACTATTGAACTCATTAAGCACTCAAGATTTCCAATATATGAGTTACTACTCTTTTTGTCTTATTTCTTGCTTATTTAACTACCATTATTTTTGTCTCAAATTAATTATACTTCATTACTAAACCAATTTCAACATTATCTTCCAACTTTGTCAGACCTATGTTCTTTACTTGTATATTCATTAACAATAAAGTTCCTTAAACATCATTCTAGCATAGATAGGTCTGCAGGTAATTCTTATTAACATAAACTTTAAATCTTCATTTCGGGACACTCGGATTGCACAACATGTGGAAAGGACCCTGTCTAGGTTAGTGATGAGGATAATTAAATGATAGGACAATTCTGGTAAAAGTTAAGTTGTTATTGAACATTCAGGAACAAAAGTAACACTGGTCCACACGAATACAGTACTAAATGTTTCAACCTGTTCGTGTCGATGCGGCGTTTGACGGGCGGCGAGATGGCGAGGCGCACAGCACACGTACAATCACAGCTATGGCTCTTGATGTATCGGCACTTTGCTTCTTCTTAGCGTCGCAATCCATTTCCATTTAGTGCCTATGGAATATAGCCATGCTGTATAGTCGTCGGAAACAGCACATCCGAGGCTCAATGAAATCACGTTTTCCAGGAGAGCCTCCTCGATCCAGAGCGTGTTTCTCAGACCGATGCCCAACTCCGACTAACTCTGCTGAGCCCGTTATGCCGTGCAGCGCCCGTGTGCATTTTCCCGCGCTCGCCTGCCTCCACCTTTTACCGCTCCCCTACAGACAGGGTACTCACCAAAGGTTTTGCATTCCACATATCCTAATACATTGCCTACGTATGGACCAGGCGCACAATTACAATTTTAAACATGTTACAATAGATTCAACATGGGTTACACTTCAATTCTGTTATAGCATTGCTTGAAATTTGACATAAATATTAATATTCACATCGAAAGTTGCTTACAGTTTCTTTAACATAATGACACGAAAAGAAAAAGAAATGAAATCAAAACATTGCTTACACTAATTTATCGAAAATCAGAAGAAAAAATTATTATATGTACAGTTGTTGTTACACATGCCCCAGTTTCCAGTAAATTTTACTAAGTACAAATTTGATGGGAACACTAAATTTTACATTTATACAGTGGTTCTGAATCTTTATGTGAATTTCCCATCCAAAAAAAAATTTATACCACAAGCTTCCTTTCACTCACATTATATAGGTCTACACTTTTTAACATATCAAGAACATTTACTTACCATTTACTTAAGTGCCTTTGGCACAGTCCACTCTCCTATCACAACATTATTTAAACAGCAAATTACTCATTTTTAGTAAATTTCTCAAAGAAATAATTTCAAAATCTGGAACACAACCACTTAACTACAAAAGCAAATACAAATATCTATATACACTATAAGACAATTTGTTGCTGCTTGCATTGAATGGCAGTCCATTTCCTTATTTACTAAAAAAAAAACACACACAATAATATTTAGAAAATTACTACACACATTTGCTGCCTATTATTCAGATTTGGGCAGTCCTTTTCACCTCATATTGTCACATCTCCTGTATCACACTTACAATTCTCCTTTGACTATTTATCTGCCCTCTTTGGTGTGTGGCAGTCCTTTATATTATGGCTCATACACTGCCCATTTTCATTTTTGACAGTCCCATCTTTTATCTGGCTGATAGCATTTATCCTTTCTTTTCAGCCCTTTTTCTCCATACCTCTTTACATTTATAGTACAATTGGTAATCTGAAACTCACATAATTGCATTAGTACACTGATATTGGTCTACCTAAGTTACAAAGGTTTGTTACATATGGCATAAATTAGCTTCAGCATAATATACAGCATATTTACTGTAAATTGTTTTCTGATTGTACTTAGTTCACTCACTTCTAGGAACATACAGTTTCAGGTCCATAATATTTCTTACAACAAAAGGTCTTTTGGATTTTGGGTAGATCAGGTAGTAAGCATTCTCGTGTGGAATGTTCTGTATTATATACGGTCCATTATAAATATATTTAAATTTGGAAATTTCATGGTTCAGTTCACTAGATTTTTCGTGGGTTTTTAAAAGAACATAATCTCCAATTTTAAATTTTGAAACTTTCAGATTTTTATCATGTCTTTTAGATCTCGATTCAGCTTTTTGCTTTGCCCTATTTCTGACTAATTCTTTCTTTTGATTCAACCCCAAGCTTGTACAAGGCGGAAACTCTAGTTTTTCCTCAATTAAACTTTTACTTCTGCTGCCTAACAAAATTTCTTCCGGTGGGAACCCAGTAGATTCGTGACGTACTGTGTTCATGATATTCTCAAAGTCCAATATAAATCTGCCCCAGGCTCTAAATCATGCCCCTTCCTGTTTTTTCCACAACGCGCCTTGGTCGACTGTGACACGTCTCAAGATACGTTCCTGACCCGTGAACCATTTATATCTGGTGGCTTTCTCGGTTTCTGGAGTTCAAAGTATTTTCTTACTTGAACTCTTTGTAACAATAACACTGAGTCGTCAGGTTGTTCTTTCTTTCTTTGTTCAGTCTCAACATCTGGATTTTGTTTTGAAACTTCGTCATCATTAGGTACAATATCGCAATTAGCTGCATCCCCATTATTTTCACCAGTACCGAAATATTCGTCATCTGAACTATCATCCGAATCCGACCATTCTGGATCGCTTTCAGGTTCTAACATAGAAGCTTTTCTGAGACAGGCACTAAGTTCTTCCTCTGCGTTTTCGTCAGGTTTAGATTTTAACTCAGTATCCTCTTTCGGCAAAACGTCCTCATTATCAGCTTTACTCACATCTACTGTTAATTCATATTTCGTGTAATCCTCGTGGACTTCAATTACTTTCAGGTAATTACCTGCTCCTTCCTCACGGTGCTTTTCGGTAGCAGCTCGTACTGTTGGCGGATCGTTAACAGAAGTTACTTCCTCGGCAATGCTTAGTATTTCATCCTCCAATTCCTTCCTATCTTTAATCATCGTCCTATCGGCAGCACGCGTACTCAGCGCGGCGCCGTTTACTCTCTCCTCTTCAACTTTGGGCCACGTCACCTTATCGACGTTCCTATTATCTCCTTTTTCACTAATCAACTTCCTTGCCTCATACTCCTTCTTAAAATCCTCACACTCACATTGCTTTAGGCCCTTGTACAGATCGTCGATCTGCACACACCAATCAGTTACTTCTGCTAGATCATTCTCGCCATTTACTTTTTTGCTAACACTGCTAACCGCGCCTCTCTGTGTCTCCACCGTTTCATCTACTATTTCCTTCGCCACGGAATTACCACTCGTAATGTATGCACCAGTACTTACGGCAGTGCTCGTATCTAATGCTGCCGCATTGCTATCGGTTTCTCTCAGAACAGCTGTTTTGCTAGGCTGGGCCGTTGCCCTCTGATGCTCCACTCGCCTGTTAACATGTAGCGCTCTGCGCGGCAATGATGACTCATTTATGCCCGCATCTGACGCTTGTTTCGCAACAACACGTTGCGTCGTTCCACACCTGTCTCTAACCTGTCTCATAATTTTACTGTCGGTCCGGTAACATTTCTTAAATCGGGGCCGGAATGTACTGTCCGCTTCCGTTTGGCCCGCAACGTCCGCGGAAATCAGTTTCCCGCGTCGTTATTATTTATCGCTGTGTACCCTCTACCGCGACCTAGATAACTTCCCCCTCCTCTTCCTCTGCCTCTTCCTCTCTGTATCACGTTGACGCGAAACCCTTCGCCGTCATTTCTCTCGTCATTATTACGATTATTCCTGTTACCAATATTTTGATAATTGGCACGACTTTCGCGCCAGTGTTCTTCGTCTTCGACCCTTTCGAGAAACGCTTCGAAGCTACGATGATTGCTTCCCACGTATCTCTTCGAATCTTCTGGAAGCTTTTTATATAACTCCCATATTATTTCAGAATCGGATCTTCTTCCTCTTAAATGCGTCAACTTCCGGTACCAATATTCGTAGAAATCTTTTAAAGAATTCCTGCCCCTGTTATCATGAAGTTTGGCCATGATAAACTCGCGCCACAAATGATCCTGTTTTTGTTCGGACCAATATTCTTCCGTAAACTTTTTCTTAAATTCTTCGAACGTCATTCGTTCGGTATTCAAATTAATTCCCCAGCGCTTATCGTCACCTGCTAAGGCGCTAATTACTACGTTTATCTTTTCCTGATCAGACAAGTGTTCAGGAAATATTCTCTCGCAATTTTTGATGAAATCTAACGGATGCCATCCGTTATGTTTCTTGGCGGGATCGAAGCGTTCCTCACTTTCCAATAGCTTCGTAAGTGGTGTGCCATTACAGACAACACCAGGCCTATCTTTAATTTTACCCTCAAGATCGAAAATTTTGCCTTGAATTTTCGATGTATTTTGTTCACACTTTAGTACCCATCCGGTCACCTTTTCGCCTAATTCTCTTTCAGTGTCTGAAACTGCCTTTTTCAGCTGTGATATTCCGTGTTGACATTCGTTTACGATCTCAGTTTTAAGACCGAAAACTTTTTCGTCTACTTTCGTTTCAACTAGAGGCTCTACTTTCTCTTGGATGTTGAGAATTTCAACATCAAACGTACTGTTAATGTTGTCAATTTCCCGCTCCATAGTATCCATATTTTTGTTAATTGTGTCAATTTCAAATTTCATAGTATTTACCACAGAACTTAAATTACCCACTTTTTGTTCTACCTGTTCTACACTCCTGGAAATTGAAATAAGAACACCGTGAATTCATTGTCCCAGGAAGGGGAAACTTTATTGACACATTCCTGGGGTCAGATACATCACATGATCACACTGACAGAACCACAGGCACATAGACACAGGCAACAGAGCATGCACAATGTCGGCACTAGTACAGTGTATATCCACCTTTCGCAGCAATGCAGGCTGCTATTCTCCCATGGAGACGATCGTAGAGATGCTGGATGTAGTCCTGTGGAACGGCTTGCCATGCCATTTCCACCTGGCGCCTCAGTTGGACCAGCGTTCGTGCTGGACGTGCAGACCGCGTGAGACGACGCTTCATCCAGTCCCAAACATGCTCAATGGGGGACAGATCCGGAGATCTTGCTGGCCACGGTAGTTGACTTACACCTTCTAGAGCACGTTGGGTGGCACGGGATACATGCAGACGTGCATTGTCCTGTTGGAACAGCAAGTTCCCTTGCCGGTCTAGGAATGGTAGAACGATGGGTTCGATGACGGTTTGGATGTACCGTGCACTATTCAGTGTCCCCTCGACGATCACCAGTGGTGTACGGCCAGTGTAGGAGATCGCTCCCCACACCATGATGCCGGGTGTTGGCCCTGTGTGCCTCGGTCGTATGCAGTCCTGATTGTGGCGCTCACCTGCACGGCGCCAAACACGCATACGACCATCATTGGCACCAAGGCAGAAGCGACTCTCATCGCTGAAGACGACACGTCTCCATTCGTCCCTCCATTCACGCCTGTCGCGACACCACTGAAGGCGGGCTGCACGATGTTGGGGCGTGAGCGGAAGACGGCCTAACGGTGTGCGGGACCGTAGCCCAGCTTCATGGAGACGGTTGCGAATGGTCCTCGCCGATACCCCAGGAGCAACAGTGTCCCTAATTTGCTGGGAAGTGGCGGTGCGGTCCCCTACGGCACTGCGTAGGATCCTACGGTCTTGGCGTGCATCCGTGCGTCGCTGCGGTCCGGTCCCAGGTCGACGGGCACGTGCACCTTCCGCCGACCACTGGCGACAACATCGATGTACTGTGGAGACCTCACGCCCCACGTGTTGAGCAATTCGGCGGTACGGCCACCCGGCCTCCCGCATGCCCACTATACGCCCTCGCTCAAAGTCCGTCAACTGCACATACAGTTCACGTCCACGCTGTCGCGGCATGCTACCAGTGTTAAAGACTGCGATGGAGCTCCGTATGCCACGGCAAACTGGCTGACACTGACGGCGGCGGTGCACAAATGCTGCGCAGCTAGCGCCATTCGACGGCCAACACCGCGGTTCCTGGTGTGTCCGCTGTGCCGTGCGTGTGATCATTGCTTGTACAGCCCTCTCGCAGTGTCCTGAGCAAGTATGGTGGGTCTGACACACCGGTGTCAATGTGTTGTTTTTTCCATTTCCAGGAGTGTATTTGTTTACGAATTTTAATTCCTTGTTCTTCGACCTGTGCTTTAATCTGATTACTTTGTGTTTTAAGCTGCTCGTCAACGTGTGTTTTAAGCTGACTAACCTGTGTTTTAAGCTGATCATTCTGTGTTTTGAGCTGCTCTGCAACGTGTGTTTTAAGTTGATCATTCTGTGTTTTGAGCTGATCAACATGATTACTGACTTGTTTTTGAAGCTGATCACTCTGTCCTACAATTTGTTTGGTTAATTGTTCAAATAAATCGTTCATGCTTAAAATTTTCATACTGTTTTGTTCTACGGAACCAGTGTGTTCCGATCCTACCTCAAAAGTTTCTTTCGGTTCTTTCTTTATCTGTGGAGAATCAAACATGTCAGTGGATTCGTTCACGTACCTACTATCGTTTACAAAGTCATCCCCTACTTCTTGTTTTATCTCTTGCTGTGTTAGAGGCAATCTCGACATTTCAATCTGTTCATTAACATGTTCGTGATATTGTATATACGCCAATTGCCTTTCGCTAACGCCATCTGTTATCTGGCCTCGTAAACTCCTGCTATTGCCATGCGCCTCTTCCATTACGCTCGGCACTTCTACTCTGTCTACTCTCCCGTCCATACTGAATGCAAATTGCACTACACTATCGTATTTGACGTTCACTGTTATTTATTT